>NC_083623.1:29408253-29751378 GCF_963584025.1 Labrus mixtus
AAATCCTGTCGTGAAAATGTTCGACTTTTTTGAATCCGAAATACTTCATGAAAATGTTTGAAATTTTTTGAAGCCGAAATACTTCATGAAAATGTTCGACTTATTTAAAGCCGAAATCCTGTCGTGAAAATTTTCAACTTTTTTGAAGCCGAAATCTTTTCATGAAAATTTTCAACTTTTTTGAAACCGAAATCTTTTCATGAAAATTTTCAACTTTTTTGAAGCCAAAATCTTTTCATGAAAATTTTCAACTTTTTTGAAGCTGAAATACTTCATGAAAATGTTCGACTTTTTTAAAGCCGAAATCCTGTCGTGAAAATTTTCAACTTTTTTGAAGCCGAAATACTTCATGAAAATGTTAGACTTTTTTAAAGTCGAAATCCTGTCGTGAAAATTTTCAACTTTTTTGAAGCCGAAATCTTTTCATGAAAATTTTCAACTTTTTTGAAACCGAAATCTTTTCATGAAAATTTTCATCTTTTTTGAAGCCAAAATCTTTTCATGAAAATTTTCAACTTTTTTGAAGCTGAAATACTTCATGAAAATGTTCGACTTTTTTAAAGCCGAAATCCTGTCGTGAAAATTTTCAACCTTTTTGAAGCCGAAATACTTCATGAAAATGTTCGACTTTTTTAAAGCCGAAATCCTTTCGTGAAAATTTTCAACTTTTTTGAAGCCCAAATACTTCATGAAAATGTTCGACTTTTTTAAAGTCGAAATCCTGTCGTGAAAATTTTCAACTCTTTTGAAGCCGAAATCTTTTCATGAAAATTTTCAACTTTTTTGAAGCCGAAATCTTTTCATGAAAATTTTCAACTTTTTTGAAGCTGAAATACTTCATGAAAATGTTAGACTTTTTTAAAGCCGAAATCCTGTCTTGAAAATTTTCAACTTTTTTGAAGCCGAAATCTTTTCATGAAAATTTTCAACTTTTTTGAAGCCAAAATCTTTTCATGAAAATTTTCAACTTTTTTGAAGCTGAAATACTTCATGAAAATGTTCGACTTTTTTAAAGCCGAAATCCTGTCGTGAAAATTTGTAACCTTTTTGAAGCCGAAATACTTCATGAAAATGTTAGACTTTTTTAAAGTCGAAATCCTGTCGTGAAAATTTTCAACTTTTTTGAAGCCGAAATCTTTTCATGAAAATTTTCAACTTTTTTGAAGCCGAAATACTGTCGTGAAAATTTTCAACTTTTTTGAAGCTGAAATACTTCATGAAAATGTTCTACTTTTTTAAAGTCGAAATCCTGTCGTGAAAATTTTCAACTTTTTTGAAGCCGAAATCTTTTCATGAAAATTTTCAACTTTTTTGAAATGGAAATCTTTTCATGAAAATTTTCAACTTTTTTGAAGCCCAAATCTTTTCATGAAAATTTTCAACTTTTTTGAAGCTGAAATACTTCATGAAAATGTTAGACTTTTTTAAAGCCGAAATCCTGTCTTGAAAATTTTCAACTTTTTTGAAGCCGAAATCTTTTCATGAAAATTTTCAACTTTTTTGAAGCCAAAATCTTTTCATGAAAATTTTCAACTTTTTTGAAGCTGAAATACTTCATGAAAATGTTCGACTTTTTTAAAGCCGAAATCCTGTCGTGAAAATTTGTAACCTTTTTGAAGCCGAAATACTTCATGAAAATGTTAGACTTTTTTAAAGTCGAAATCCTGTCGTGAAAATTTTCAACTTTTTTGAAGCCGAAATCTTTTCATGAAAATTTTCAACTTTTTTGAAACGGAAATCTTTTCATGAAAATTTTCAGCTTTTTTGAAGCCCAAATCTTTTCATGAAAATTTTCAACTTTTTTGAAGCTGAAATACTTCATGAAAATGTTCGACTTTTTTAAAGCCGAAATCCTGTCGTGAAAATTTTCAACTTTTTTGAAGCCGAAATCTTTTCATGAAAATTTTCAACTTTTTTGAAGCCGAAATCTTTTCATGAAAATTTTCAACTTTTTTGAAGCTGAAATACTTCATGAAAATGTTCGACTTTTTTAAAGCCGAAATCCTGTCGTGAAAATTTTCAACTTTTTTGAAGCCCAAATACTTCATGAAAATGTTCAACTTTTTTGGAGCCGAAATACTTTCGTGAAAATTTTCAACTTTTTTGAAGCCCAAATACTTCATGAAAATGTTCGACTTTTTTAAAGCCGAAATCCTGTCGTTAAAATTTTCAACTTTTTTAAAGCCGAAATCTTTTCATGAAAATTTTCAACTTTTTTGAAGCCGAAATCTTTTCATGAAAATTTTCAACTTTTTTGAAGCCGAAATCTTTTCATGAAAATTTTCAACTTTTTTGAAGCTAAAATACTTCATGAAAATGTTCGACTTTTTTAACGCCGAAATCCTGTCGTGAAAATGTTCGACTTTTTTGAATCCGAAATACTTCATGAAAATGTTTGAAATTTTTTGAAGCCGAAATACTTCATGAAAATGTTCGACTTATTTAAAGCCGAAATCCTGTCGTGAAAATTTTCAACTTTTTTGAAGCCGAAATCTTTTCATGAAAATTTTCAACTTTTTTGAAGCCGAAATCTTTTCATGAAAATTTGCAACTTTTTTGAAGCCGAAATCTTTTCATGAAAATTTTCAACTTTTTTGAATCTGAAATACTTCATGTTAATTTTCAACTTTTTTAACGCCGAAATCCTGTCGTGAAAATTTTCAACTTTTTTGAATTCGAAATACTTCATGAAAATTTTCAACTTTTTTAAAGCCGAAATACTTCATGAAAATGTTCGACTTTTTTAATGTCGAAATCCTGTCGTGAAAATGTTCAACTCTTTTGAAGCCGAAATCTTTTCATGAAAATTTTCAACTTTTTTGAAGCCGAAATCTTTTCATGAAAATTTTCAACTTTTTTGAAGCTGAAATACTTCATGAAAATGTTCGACTTTTTTAAAGCCGAAATCCTGTCGTGAAAATTTGCAACTTTTTTGAAGCCGAAATCTTTTCATGAAAATTTGCAACTTTTTTGAAGCCGAAATCTTTTCATGAAAATTTTCAACTTTTTTGAAGCTGAAATACTTCATGAAAATGTTCGACTTTTTTAAAGCCGAAATCCTGTCGTGAAAATTTTCAACTTTTTTGTAGCCAAAATCTTGTCTTGAAAATTTTCAACTTTTTTGAATCCGAAATCTTTTCATAAAAATTTTCAACTTTTTTGAAGCCGAAATCTTTTCATGAAAATTTTTAACTTTTTAGAAGCTGAAATACTTCATGAAAATGTTCGACTTTTTTAAAGCCGAAATCCTGTCGTGAAAATTTTCAACTTTTTTAAAGCCGAAATCTTTTCTTGAAAATTTTCAACTTTTTTGAAGCCGAAATCTTTTCATGAAAATTTTCAACTTTTTAGAAGCCGAAATACTTCATGAAAATGTGAGACTTTTTTAAAGCCGAAATCCTGTCGTGAAAATTTTCAACTTTTTTGAAGCCGAAATCTTTTCATGAAAATTTTCAACTTTTTTGAAGCCGAAATCTTTTCATGAAAATTTTCAACTTTTTTGAAGCCGAAATCTTTTCATGAAAATTTTCAACTTTTTTGAAGTTGAAATACTTCATGAAAATGTTCGACTTTTTTAACGCCGAAATCCTGTCGTGAAAATGTTCGACTTTTTTGAATCCGAAATACTTCATGAAAATTTTTGAAATTTTTTGAAGCCGAAATACTGTCGTGAAAATTTTCAACTTTTTTGAAGCCGAAATCTTTTCATGAAAATTTTCAACTTTTTTGAAGCCGAAATACTGTCGTGAAAATTTTCAACTTTTTTGAAGCTGAAATACTTCATGAAAATGTTCTACTTTTTTAAAGTCGAAATCCTGTCGTGAAAATTTTCAACTTTTTTGAAGCCGAAATCTTTTCATGAAAATTTTCAACTTTTTTGAAACGGAAATCTTTTCATGAAAATTTTCAACTTTTTTGAAGCCCAAATCTTTTCATGAAAATTTTCAACTTTTTTGAAGCTGAAATACTTCATGAAAATGTTCGACTTTTTTAAAGCCGAAATCCTGTCGTGAAAATTTTCAACTTTTTTGAAGCCGAAATCTTTTCGTGAAAATTTTCAACTTTTTTGAAGCCGAAATCTTTTCATGAAAATTTTCAACTTTTTTGAAGCTGAAATACTTCATGAAAATGTTCGACTTTTTTAAAGCCGAAATCCTGTCGTGAAAATTTTCAACTTTTTTGAAGCCCAAATACTTCATGAAAATGTTCAACTTTTTTGGAGCCGAAATACTTTCGTGAAAATTTTCAACTTTTTTGAAGCCCAAATACTTCATGAAAATGTTCGACTTTTTTAAAGCCGAAATCCTGTCGTGAAAATTTTCAACTTTTTTAAAGCCGAAATCTTTTCATGAAAATTTTCAACTTTTTTGAAGCCGAAATCTTTTCATGAAAATTTTCAACTTTTTTGAAGCCGAAATCTTTTCATGAAAATTTTCAACTTTTTTGAAGCTAAAATACTTCATGAAAATGTTCGACTTTTTTAACGCCGAAATCCTGTCGTGAAAATGTTCGACTTTTTTGAATCCGAAATACTTCATGAAAATGTTTGAAATTTTTTGAAGCCGAAATACTTCATGAAAATGTTCGACTTATTTAAAGCCGAAATCCTGTCGTGAAAATTTTCAACTTTTTTGAAGCCGAAATCTTTTCATGAAAATTTTCAACTTTTTTGAAGCCGAAATCTTTTCATGAAAATTTGCAACTTTTTTGAAGCCGAAATCTTTTCATGAAAATTTTCAACTTTTTTGAATCTGAAATACTTCATGAAAATTTTCAACTTTTTTAACGCCGAAATCCTGTCGTGAAAATTTTCAACTTTTTTGAATTCGAAATACTTCATGAAAATTTTCAACTTTTTTAAAGCCGAAATACTTCATGAAAATGTTCGACTTTTTTAATGTCGAAATCCTGTCGTGAAAATGTTCAACTCTTTTGAAGCCGAAATCTTTTCATGAAAATTTTCAACTTTTTTGAAGCCGAAATCTTTTCATGAAAATTTTCAACTTTTTTGAAGCTGAAATACTTCATGAAAATGTTCGACTTTTTTAAAGCCGAAATCCTGTCGTGAAAATTTGCAACTTTTTTGAAGCCGAAATCTTTTCATGAAAATTTGCAACTTTTTTGAAGCCGAAATCTTTTCATGAAAATTTTCAACTTTTTTGAAGCTGAAATACTTCATGAAAATGTTCGACTTTTTTAAAGCCGAAATCCTGTCGTGAAAATTTTCAACTTTTTTGTAGCCAAAATCTTGTCTTGAAAATTTTCAACTTTTTTGAATCCGAAATCTTTTCATAAAAATTTTCAACTTTTTTGAAGCCGAAATCTTTTCATGAAAATTTTTAACTTTTTAGAAGCTGAAATACTTCATGAAAATGTTCGACTTTTTTAAAGCCGAAATCCTGTCGTGAAAATTTTCAACTTTTTTAAAGCCGAAATCTTTTCTTGAAAATTTTCAACTTTTTTGAAGCCGAAATCTTTTCATGAAAATTTTCAACTTTTTAGAAGCCGAAATACTTCATGAAAATGTGAGACTTTTTTAAAGCCGAAATCCTGTCGTGAAAATTTTCAACTTTTTTGAAGCCGAAATCTTTTCATGAAAATTTTCAACTTTTTTGAAGCCGAAATCTTTTCATGAAAATTTTCAACTTTTTTGAAGCCGAAATCTTTTCATGAAAATTTTCAACTTTTTTGAAGTTGAAATACTTCATGAAAATGTTCGACTTTTTTAACGCCGAAATCCTGTCGTGAAAATGTTCGACTTTTTTGAATCCGAAATACTTCATGAAAATTTTTGAAATTTTTTGAAGCCGAAATACTGTCGTGAAAATTTTCAACTTTTTTGAAGCCGAAATCTTTTCATGAAAATTTTCAACTTTTTTGAAGCCGAAATACTGTCGTGAAAATTTTCAACTTTTTTGAAGCTGAAATACTTCATGAAAATGTTCTACTTTTTTAAAGCCGAAATTCTGTCGTGAAAATTTTCAACTTTTTTGAAGCCGAAATCTTTTCATGAAAATTTTCAACTTTTTTGAAGCCGAAATCTTTTCATGAAAATTTTCAACTTTTTTGAAGTTGAAATACTTCATGAAAATGTTCGACTTTTTTAACGCCGAAATCCTGTCGTGAAAATGTTCGACTTTTTTGAATCCGAAATACTTCATGAAAATTTTTGAAATTTTTTGAAGCTGAAATACTTCATGAAAATGTTCGACTTTTTTAACGCCGAAATCCTGTCGTGAAAATGTTCGACTTTTTTGAATCCGAAATACTGTCGTGAAAATTTTCAACTTTTTTGAAGCCCAAATACTTCGGGAAAATGTTCATCTTTTTTAAAGCCGAAATCCTGTCGTGAAAATTTTCAACTTTTTTGAAGCCGAAATCTTTTCATGAAAATTTTCAACTTTTTTGAAGCCGAAATCTTTTCATGAAAATTTTCAACTTTTTTGAAGCCGAAATCTTTTCATGAAAATTTTCAACTTTTTTGAAGCTGAAATACTTCATGAAAATGTTCGACTTTTTTAACGCCGAAATCCTGTCGTGAAAATGTTCGACTTTTTTGAATCCGAAATACTGTCGTTAAAATTTTCAACTTTTTTGAAGCTGAAATACTTCATGAAAATGTTCTACTTTTTTAAAGCCGAAATTCTGTCGTGAAAATTTTCAACTTTTTTGAAGCCGAAATCTTTTCATGAAAATTTTCAACTTTTTTGAAGCCGAAATCTTTTCATGAAAATTTTCAACTTTTTTGAAGCCGAAATCTTTTCATGAAAATTTTCAACTTTTTTGAAGCCGAAATCTTTTCATGAAAATTTTCAACTTTTTTGAAGCCGAAATCTTTTCATGAAAATTTTCAACTTTTTAGAAGCTGAAATACTTCATGAAAATGTGAGACTTTTTTAAAGCCGAAATCCTGTCGTGAAAATTTTCAACTTTTTTGAAGCCGAAATCTTTTCATGAAAATTTTCAACTTTTTTGAAGCCGAAATCTTTTCATGAAAATTTTCAACTTTTTTGAAGCTGAAATACTTCATGAAAATGTTCGACTTTTTTAAAGCCGAAATCTTGTCGTGAAAATTTTCAACTTTTTTGAAGCCCAAATACTTCATGAAAATGTTCAACTTTTTTGAAGCCGAAATACTTCATGAAAATGTTCGACTTTTTTAAAGCCGAAATCCTGTCGTGAAAATTTTCAACCTTTTTGAAGCCGAAATACTTCATGAAAATGTTCGACTTTTTTAAAGCCGAAATCCTTTCATGAAAATTTTCAACTTTTTTGAAGCCCAAATACTTCGGGAAAATGTTCATCTTTTTTAAAGCCGAAATCCTGTCGTGAAAATTTTCAACTTTTTTGAAGCCGAAATCTTTTCATGAAAATTTTCAACTTTTTTGAAGCCGAAATCTTTTCATGAAAATTTTCAACTTTTTTGAAGCCGAAATCTTTTCATGAAAATTTTCAACTTTTTTGAAGCTGAAATACTTCATGAAAATGTTCGACTTTTTTAACGCCGAAATCCTGTCGTGAAAATGTTCGACTTTTTTGAATCCGAAATACTGTCGTTAAAATTTTCAACTTTTTTGAAGCTGAAATACTTCATGAAAATGTTCTACTTTTTTAAAGCCGAAATTCTGTCGTGAAAATTTTCAACTTTTTTGAAGCCGAAATCTTTTCATGAAAATTTTCAACTTTTTTGAAGCCGAAATCTTTTCATGAAAATTTTCAACTTTTTTGAAGCCGAAATCTTTTCATGAAAATTTGCAACTTTTTTGAAGCCGAAATCTTTTCATGAAAATTTTCAACTTTTTTGAAGCTGAAATACTTCATGAAAATGTTCGACTTTTTTAAAGCCGAAATCCTGTCGTGAAAATTTTCAACTTTTTTGAAGCCGAAATCTTTTCATGAAAATTTTCAACTTTTTTGAAGCCGAAATCTTTTCATGAAAATTTTCAACTTTTTTGAAGCCGAAATCTTTTCATGAAAATTTTCAACTTTTTTGAAGCCGAAATCTTTTCATGAAAATTTTCAACTTTTTTGAAGCCGAAATACTTCATGAAAATTTTCAACTTTTTTGAAGCCGAAATACTTCATGAAAATTTTCAACTTTTTTAAAGCCGAAATACTTCATGAAAATGTTCGACTTTTTTAAAGTAGAAATCCTGTCGTGAAAATTTTCAACTCTTTTAAAGCCGAAATCTTTTCATGAAAATTTTCAACTTTTTTGAAGCCGAAATCTTTTCATGAAAATTTTCAACTTTTTTGAAGCTGAAATACTTCATGAAAATGTTCGACTTTTTTAAAGCCGAAATCCTGTCGTGAAAATTTTCAACTTTTTTGAAGCCGAAATCTTTTCATGAAAATGTTCAACTTTTTTGAAGCCGAAATACTTCATGAAAATGTGAGACTTTTTTAAAGCCGAAATCCTGTCGTGAAAATTTTCAACTTTTTTGAAGCCGAAATCTTTTCATGAAAATTTTCAACTTTTTTGAAGCCGAAATACTTCATGAAAATGTTCGACTTTTTTAAAGCCGAAATCCTGTCGTGAAAATGTTCGACTTTTTTGAAGCCGAAATCTTTTCATGAAAATTTTCAACTTTTTTGAAGCCGAAATCTTTTCATGAAAATTTTCAACTTTTTTGAAGCTGAAATACTTCATGAAAATGTTCGACTTTTTTAAAACGGAAATCCTGTCATGAAAATGTTCAACTTTTTTGAAGCCCAAATACTTCATGAAAATGTTCAACTTTTTTGAAGCCGAAATACTTCATGAAAATGTGAGACTTTTTTAAAGCCGAAATCCTGTCGTGAAAATTTTCAACTTTTTTGAAGCCCAAATACTTCATGAAAATGTTCAACTTTTTTGAAGCCGAAATACTTCATGAAAATGTTCGACTTTTTTAAAGCCGAAATCCTGTCGTGAAAATTTTCAACTTTTTTGAAGCCGAAATACTTCATGAAAATGTGAGACTTTTTTAAAGCCGAAATCCTGTCGTGAAAATTTTCAACTTTTTTGAAGCCCAAATACTTCATGAAAATGTTCAACTTTTTTGAAGCCGAAATACTTCATGAAAATGTTCGACTTTTTTAAAGCCGAAATCCTGTCGTGAAAATTTTCAACCTTTTTGAAGCCGAAATACTTCATGAAAATGTTCGACTTTTTTAAAGTAGAAATCCTGTCGTGAAAATTTTCAACTCTTTTAAAGCCCAAATCTTTTCATGAAAATTTTCAACTTTTTTGAAGCCGAAATCTTTTCATGAAAATTTTCAACTTTTTTGAAGCTGAAATACTTCATGAAAATGTTCGACTTTTTTAAAGCCGAAATCCTGTCGTGAAAATTTTCAACTTTTTTGAAGCCGAAATCTTTTCATGAAAATTTTCAACTTTTTTGAAGCCGAAATCTTTTCATGAAAATTTTCAACTTTTTTGAAGCCGAAATCTTTTCATGAAAATTTTCAACTTTTTTGAATCTGAAATACTTCATGAAAATTTTCAACTTTTTTAACGCCGAAATCCTGTCGTGAAAATTTTCAACTTTTTTGAATCCGAAATACTTCATGAAAATTTTCAACTTTTTTAAAGCCGAAATACTTCATGAAAATGTTCGACTTTTTTAAAGTCGAAATCCTGTCGTGAAAATTTTCAACTCTTTTGAAGCCGAAATCTTTTCATGAAAATTTTCAACTTTTTTGAAGCCGAAATCTTTTCATGAAAATTTTCAACTTTTTTGAAGCTGAAATACTTCATGAAAATGTTCGACTTTTTTAAAGCCGAAATCCTGTCGTGAAAATTTTCAACTTTTTTGAAGCCGAAATCTTTTCATGAAAATGTTCAACTTTTTTGAAGCCGAAATACTTCATGAAAATGTGAGACTTTTTTAAAGCCGAAATCCTGTCGTGAAAATTTTCAACTTTTTTGAAGCCGAAATCTTTTCATGAAAATTTTCAACTTTTTTGAAGCTGAAATACTTCATGAAAATGTTCGACTTTTTTAAAGCCGAAATCCTGTCGTGAAAATTTTCAACTTTTTTGAAGCCGAAATCTTTTCATGAAAATTTTCAACTTTTTTGAAGCCGAAATCTTTTCATGAAAATTTTCAACTTTTTTGAAGCTGAAATACTTCATGAAAATGTTCGACTTTTTTAAAACGGAAATCCTGTCATGAAAATTTTCAACTTTTTTGAAGCCCAAATACTTCATGAAAATGTTCAACTTTTTTGAAGCCGAAATACTTCATGAAAATGTGAGACTTTTTTAAAGCCGAAATCCTGTCGTGAAAATTTTCAACTTTTTTGAAGCCCAAATACTTCATGAAAATGTTCAACTTTTTTGAAGCCGAAATACTTCATGAAAATGTTCGACTTTTTTAAAGCCGAAATCCTGTCGTGAAAATTTTCAACTTTTTTGAAGCCGAAATACTTCATGAAAATGTTCGACTTTTTTAAAGCCGAAATCCTGTCGTGAAAATTTTCAACTTTTTTGAAGCCCAAATCTTTTCATGAAAATGTTCGACTTTTTTAAAGCCGAAATCCTGTCGTGAAAATTTGTAACCTTTTTGAAGCCGAAATACTTCATGAAAATGTTAGACTTTTTTAAAGCCGAAATCCTGTCGTGAAAATTTTCAACTTTTTTGAAGCCGAAATCTTTACATGAAAATTTTCAACTTTTTTGAAGCCGAAATCTTTTCATGAAAATTTTCAACTTTTTTGAAGCTGAAATACTTCATGAAAATGTTAGACTTTTTTAAAGCCGAAATTCTGTCGTGAAAATTATCATCTTTTTTGAAGCCCAAATACTTCATGAAAATGTTCGACTTTTTTAAAGCCGAAATCCTGTCGTGAAAATTTTCAACTTTTTTAAAGCCGAAATCCTGTCGTGAAAATTTTCAACCTTTTTGAAGCCGAAATACTTCATGAAAATGTTCGACTTTTTTAAAGCCGAAATCCTTTCATGAAAATTTTCAACTTTTTTGAAGCCGAAATCTTTTCATGAAAATTTTCAACTTTTTTGAAGCCGAAATCTTTTCATGAAAATTTTCAACTTTTTTGAAGCTGAAATACTTCATGAAAATGTTCGACTTTTTTAACGCCGAAATTCTGTCGTGAATATGTTCGACTTTTTTGAATCCGAAATCTTTTCATGAAAATTTTCAACTTTTTAGAAGCTGAAATACTTCATGAAAATGTTCGACTTTTTTAAAGCCGAAATCCTGTCGTGAAAATTTTCAACTTTTTTAAAGCCGAAATCTTTTCTTGAAAATTTTCAACTTTTTTGAAGCCGAAATCTTTTCATGAAAATTTTCAACTTTTTAGAAGCTGAAATACTTCATGAAAATGTTCGACTTTTTTAAAGCCGAAATCCTGTCGTGAAAATTTTCAAGTTTTTTGAAGCCGAAATCTTTTCATGAAAATTTTCAACTTTTTTGAAGCCGAAATCTTTTCATGAAAATTTTCAACTTTTTTGAAGCCGAAATCTTTTCATGAAAATTTGCAACTTTTTTGAAGCCGAAATCTTTTCATGAAATTTTCAACTTTTCTGAATCTGAAATACTTCATGAAAATGTTCGACTTTTTTAACGCCGAAATCCTGTCGTGAAAATTTTCAACTTTTTTGAAGCCGAAATACTACATGAAAATTTTCAACTTTTTTAAAGCCGAAATACTTCATGAAAATGTTCCACTTTTTTAAAGTAGAAATCCTGTCGTGAAAATTTTCAACTCTTTTAAAGCCGAAATCTTTTCATGAAAATTTTCAACTTTTTTGAAGCCGAAATCTTTTCATGAAAATTTTCAACTTTTTTGAAGCTGAAATACTTCATGAAAATGTTCGACTTTTTTAAAGCCGAAATCCTGTCGTGAAAATTTTCAACTTTTTTGAAGCCGAAATCTTTTCATGAAAATTTTCAACTTTTTTGAAGCCGAAATCTTTTCATGAAAATTTTCAACTTTTTTGAATCTGAAATACTTCATGAAAATGTTCCACTTTTTTAAAGTAGAAATCCTGTCGTGAAAATTTTCAACTCTTTTAAAGCCGAAATCTTTTCATGAAAATTTTCAACTTTTTTAACGCCGAAATCCTGTCGTGAAAATTTTCAACTTTTTTGAATCCGAAATACTTCATGAAAATGTTCGACTTTTTTAAAGCCGAAATCCTGTCGTGAAAATTTTCAACTTTTTTGAAGCCGAAATCTTTTCATGAAAATTTTCAACTTTTTTGAAGCCGAAATCTTTTCATGAAAATTTTCAACTTTTTTGAAGCCGAAATCTTTTCATGAAAATTTTCAACTTTTTTGAAGCTGAAATACTTCATGAAAATGTTCGACTTTTTTAACGCCGAAATCCTGTCGTGAAAATGTTCGACTTTTTTGAATCCGAAATACTTCATGAAAATTTTTGAAATTTTTTGAAGCCGAAATACTTCATGAAAATGTTCGACTTTTTTAAAGCCGAAATTCTGTCGTGAAAATTTTCAACTTTTTTGAAGCCGAAATCTTTTCATGAAAATTTTCAACTTTTTTGAAGCCGAAATCTTTTCATGAAAATTTTCAACTTTTTTGAAGCTGAAATACTTCATGAAAATGTTCGACTTTTTTAACGCCGAAATTCTGTCGTGAAAATTTTCAACTTTTTTGAAGCTGAAATACTTCATGAAAATGTTCGACTTTTTTAAAGCCGAAATTCTGTCGTGAAAATTTTCAACTTTTTTGAAGCCGAAATCTTTTCATGAAAATTTTCAACTTTTTTGAAGCCGAAATCTTTTCATGAAAATTTTCAACTTTTTTGAAGCCGAAATCTTTTCATGAAAATTTGCAACTTTTTTGAAGCCGAAATCTTTTCATGAAATTTTCAACTTTTTTGAATCTGAAATACTTCATGAAAATGTTCGACTTTTTTAACGCCGAAATCCTGTCGTGAAAATTTTCAACTTTTTTGAAGCCGAAATACTTCATGAAAATTTTCAACTTTTTTAAAGCCGAAATACTTCATGAAAATGTTCGACTTTTTTAAAGTAGAAATCCTGTCATGAAAATTTTCAACTCTTTTAAAGCCGAAATCTTTTCATGAAAATTTTCAACTTTTTTGAAGCCGAAATCTTTTCATGAAAATTTTCAACTTTTTTGAAGCTGAAATACTTCATGAAAATGTTCGACTTTTTTAAAGCCGAAATCCTGTCGTGAAAATTTTCAACTTTTTTGAAGCCGAAATCTTTTCATGAAAATTTTCAACTTTTTTGAAGCTGAAATACTTCATGAAAATGTTCGACTTTTTTAAAGCCGAAATCCTGTCGTGAAAATTTTCAACTTTTTTGAAGCCGAAATCTTTTCATGAAAATTTTCAACTTTTTTGAAGCTGAAATACTTCATGAAAATGTTCGACTTTTTTAAAGCCGAAATCCTGTCGTGAAAATTTTCAACTTTTTTGAAGCCGAAATCTTTTCATGAAAATTTTCAACTTTTTTGAAGCCGAAATCTTTTCATGAAAATTTTCAACTTTTTTGAAGCTGAAATACTTCATGAAAATGTTCGACTTTTTTAAAACGGAAATCCTGTCATGAAAATTTTCAACTTTTTTGAAGCCGAAATCTTTTCATGAAAATTTTCAACTTTTTTGAAGCCGAAATCTTTTAATGAAAATTTTCAACTTTTTTGAAGCTGAAATACTTCATGAAAATGTTCGACTTTTTTAACGCCGAAATCCTGTCGTGAAAATGTTCGACTTTTTTGAATCCGAAATACTGTCGTGAAAATTTTCAACTTTTTTGAAGCTGAAATACTTCATGAAAATGTTCGACTTTTTTAAAGCCGAAATTCTGTCGTGAAAATTTTCAACTTTTTTGAAGCCGAAATCTTTTCATGAAAATTTTCAACTTTTTTGAAGCCGAAATCTTTTCATGAAAATTTTCAACTTTTTTGAAGCTGAAATACTTCATGAAAATGTTCGACTTTTTTAACGCCGAAATTCTGTCGTGAAAATTTTCAACTTTTTTGAAGCTGAAATACTTCATGAAAATGTTCGACTTTTTTAAAGCCGAAATTCTGTCGTGAAAATTTTCAACTTTTTTGAAGCCGAAATCTTTTCATGAAAATTTTCAACTTTTTTGAAGCTGAAATACTTCATGAAAATGTTCGACTTTTTTAACGCCGAAATTCTGTCGTGAATATGTTCGACTTTTTTGAATCCGAAATCTTTTCATGAAAATTTTCAACTTTTTAGAAGCTGAAATACTTCATGAAAATGTTCGACTTTTTTAAAGCCGAAATCCTGTCGTGAAAATTTTCAACTTTTTTAAAGCCGAAATCTTTTCTTGAAAATTTTCAACTTTTTTGAAGCCGAAATCTTTTCATGAAAATTTTCAACTTTTTAGAAGCTGAAATACTTCATGAAAATGTTCGACTTTTTTAAAGCCGAAATCCTGTCGTGAAAATTTTCAAGTTTTTTGAAGCCGAAATCTTTTCATGAAAATTTTCAACTTTTTTGAAGCCGAAATCTTTTCATGAAAATTTTCAACTTTTTTGAAGCCGAAATCTTTTCATGAAAATTTGCAACTTTTTTGAAGCCGAAATCTTTTCATGAAATTTTCAACTTTTCTGAATCTGAAATACTTCATGAAAATGTTCGACTTTTTTAACGCCGAAATCCTGTCGTGAAAATTTTCAACTTTTTTGAAGCCGAAATACTACATGAAAATTTTCAACTTTTTTAAAGCCGAAATACTTCATGAAAATGTTCCACTTTTTTAAAGTAGAAATCCTGTCGTGAAAATTTTCAACTCTTTTAAAGCCGAAATCTTTTCATGAAAATTTTCAACTTTTTTGAAGCCGAAATCTTTTCATGAAAATTTTCAACTTTTTTGAAGCTGAAATACTTCATGAAAATGTTCGACTTTTTTAAAGCCGAAATCCTGTCGTGAAAATTTTCAACTTTTTTGAAGCCGAAATCTTTTCATGAAAATTTTCAACTTTTTTGAAGCCGAAATCTTTTCATGAAAATTTTCAACTTTTTTGAATCTGAAATACTTCATGAAAATTTTCAACTTTTTTAACGCCGAAATCCTGTCGTGAAAATTTTCAACTTTTTTGAATCCGAAATACTTCATGAAAATGTTCGACTTTTTTAAAGCCGAAATCCTGTCGTGAAAATTTTCAACTTTTTTGAAGCCGAAATCTTTTCATGAAAATTTTCAACTTTTTTGAAGCCGAAATCTTTTCATGAAAATTTTCAACTTTTTTGAAGCCGAAATCTTTTCATGAAAATTTTCAACTTTTTTGAAGCTGAAATACTTCATGAAAATGTTCGACTTTTTTAACGCCGAAATCCTGTCGTGAAAATGTTCGACTTTTTTGAATCCGAAATACTTCATGAAAATTTTTGAAATTTTTTGAAGCCGAAATACTTCATGAAAATGTTCGACTTTTTTAAAGCCGAAATTCTGTCGTGAAAATTTTCAACTTTTTTGAAGCCGAAATCTTTTCATGAAAATTTTCAACTTTTTTGAAGCCGAAATCTTTTCATGAAAATTTTCAACTTTTTTGAAGCTGAAATACTTCATGAAAATGTTCGACTTTTTTAACGCCGAAATTCTGTCGTGAAAATTTTCAACTTTTTTGAAGCTGAAATACTTCATGAAAATGTTCAACTTTTTTGAAGCCGAAATCTTTTCATGAAAATTTTCAACTTTTTTGAAGCCGAAATCTTTTCATGAAAATTTTCAACTTTTTTGAAGCCGAAATCTTTTCATGAAAATTTTCAACTTTTTTGAAGCCGAAATCTTTTCATGAAAATTTGCAACTTTTTTGAAGCCGAAATCTTTTCATGAAATTTTCAACTTTTTTGAATCTGAAATACTTCATGAAAATGTTCGACTTTTTTAACGCCGAAATCCTGTCGTGAAAATTTTCAACTTTTTTGAAGCCGAAATACTTCATGAAAATTTTCAACTTTTTTAAAGCCGAAATACTTCATGAAAATGTTCGACTTTTTTAAAGTAGAAATCCTGTCATGAAAATTTTCAACTCTTTTAAAGCCGAAATCTTTTCATGAAAATTTTCAACTTTTTTGAAGCCGAAATCTTTTCATGAAAATTTTCAACTTTTTTGAAGCTGAAATACTTCATGAAAATGTTCGACTTTTTTAAAGCCGAAATCCTGTCGTGAAAATTTTCAACTTTTTTGAAGCCGAAATCTTTTCATGAAAATTTTCAACTTTTTTGAAGCTGAAATACTTCATGAAAATGTTCGACTTTTTTAAAGCCGAAATCCTGTCGTGAAAATTTTCAACTTTTTTGAAGCCGAAATCTTTTCATGAAAATTTTCAACTTTTTTGAAGCTGAAATACTTCATGAAAATGTTCGACTTTTTTAAAGCCGAAATCCTGTCGTGAAAATTTTCAACTTTTTTGAAGCCGAAATCTTTTCATGAAAATTTTCAACTTTTTTGAAGCCGAAATCTTTTCATGAAAATTTTCAACTTTTTTGAAGCTGAAATACTTCATGAAAATGTTCGACTTTTTTAAAACGGAAATCCTGTCATGAAAATTTTCAACTTTTTTGAAGCCGAAATCTTTTCATGAAAATTTTCAACTTTTTTGAAGCCGAAATCTTTTAATGAAAATTTTCAACTTTTTTGAAGCTGAAATACTTCATGAAAATGTTCGACTTTTTTAACGCCGAAATCCTGTCGTGAAAATGTTCGACTTTTTTGAATCCGAAATACTGTCGTGAAAATTTTCAACTTTTTTGAAGCTGAAATACTTCATGAAAATGTTCGACTTTTTTAAAGCCGAAATTCTGTCGTGAAAATTTTCAACTTTTTTGAAGCCGAAATCTTTTCATGAAAATTTTCAACTTTTTTGAAGCCGAAATCTTTTCATGAAAATTTTCAACTTTTTTGAAGCTGAAATACTTCATGAAAATGTTCGACTTTTTTAACGCCGAAATTCTGTCGTGAAAATTTTCAACTTTTTTGAAGCTGAAATACTTCATGAAAATGTTCGACTTTTTTAAAGCCGAAATTCTGTCGTGAAAATTTTCAACTTTTTTGAAGCCGAAATCTTTTCATGAAAATTTTCAACTTTTTTGAAGCCGAAATCTTTTCATGAAAATTTTCAACTTTTTTGAAGCCGAAATCTTTTCATGAAAATTTGCAACTTTTTTGAAGCCGAAATCTTTTCATGAAATTTTCAACTTTTTTGAATCTGAAATACTTCATGAAAATGTTCGACTTTTTTAACGCCGAAATCCTGTCGTGAAAATTTTCAACTTTTTTGAAGCCGAAATCTTTTCATGAAAATTTGCAACTTTTTTGAAGCCGAAATCTTTTCATGAAATTTTCAACTTTTTTGAATCTGAAATACTTCATGAAAATGTTCGACTTTTTTAACGCCGAAATCCTGTCGTGAAAATTTTCAACTTTTTTGAAGCCGAAATACTTCATGAAAATTTTCAACTTTTTTAAAGCCGAAATACTTCATGAAAATGTTCGACTTTTTTAAAGTAGAAATCCTGTCATGAAAATTTTCAACTCTTTTAAAGCCGAAATCTTTTCATGAAAATTTTCAACTTTTTTGAAGCCGAAATCTTTTCATGAAAATTTTCAACTTTTTTGAAGCTGAAATACTTCATGAAAATGTTCGACTTTTTTAAAGCCGAAATCCTGTCGTGAAAATTTTCAACTTTTTTGAAGCCGAAATCTTTTCATGAAAATTTTCAACTTTTTTGAAGCTGAAATACTTCATGAAAATGTTCGACTTTTTTAAAGCCGAAATCCTGTCGTGAAAATTTTCAACTTTTTTGAAGCCGAAATCTTTTCATGAAAATTTTCAACTTTTTTGAAGCTGAAATACTTCATGAAAATGTTCGACTTTTTTAAAGCCGAAATCCTGTCGTGAAAATTTTCAACTTTTTTGAAGCCGAAATCTTTTCATGAAAATTTTCAACTTTTTTGAAGCCGAAATCTTTTCATGAAAATTTTCAACTTTTTTGAAGCTGAAATACTTCATGAAAATGTTCGACTTTTTTAAAACGGAAATCCTGTCATGAAAATTTTCAACTTTTTTGAAGCCGAAATCTTTTCATGAAAATTTTCAACTTTTTTGAAGCCGAAATCTTTTAATGAAAATTTTCAACTTTTTTGAAGCTGAAATACTTCATGAAAATGTTCGACTTTTTTAACGCCGAAATCCTGTCGTGAAAATGTTCGACTTTTTTGAATCCGAAATACTGTCGTGAAAATTTTCAACTTTTTTGAAGCTGAAATACTTCATGAAAATGTTCGACTTTTTTAAAGCCGAAATTCTGTCGTGAAAATTTTCAACTTTTTTGAAGCCGAAATCTTTTCATGAAAATTTTCAACTTTTTTGAAGCCGAAATCTTTTCATGAAAATTTTCAACTTTTTTGAAGCTGAAATACTTCATGAAAATGTTCGACTTTTTTAACGCCGAAATTCTGTCGTGAAAATTTTCAACTTTTTTGAAGCTGAAATACTTCATGAAAATGTTCGACTTTTTTAAAGCCGAAATTCTGTCGTGAAAATTTTCAACTTTTTTGAAGCCGAAATCTTTTCATGAAAATTTTCAACTTTTTTGAAGCCGAAATCTTTTCATGAAAATTTTCAACTTTTTTGAAGCCGAAATCTTTTCATGAAAATTTGCAACTTTTTTGAAGCCGAAATCTTTTCATGAAATTTTCAACTTTTTTGAATCTGAAATACTTCATGAAAATGTTCGACTTTTTTAACGCCGAAATCCTGTCGTGAAAATTTTCAACTTTTTTGAAGCCGAAATACTTCATGAAAATTTTCAACTTTTTTAAAGCCGAAATACTTCATGAAAATGTTCGACTTTTTTAAAGTAGAAATCCTGTCATGAAAATTTTCAACTCTTTTAAAGCCGAAATCTTTTCATGAAAATTTTCAACTTTTTTGAAGCCGAAATCTTTTCATGAAAATTTTCAACTTTTTTGAAGCTGAAATACTTCATGAAAATGTTCGTCTTTTTTAAAGCCGAAATCCTGTCGTGAAAATTTTCAACTTTTTTGAAGCCGAAATCTTTTCATGAAAATTTTCAACTTTTTTGAAGCCGAAATCTTTTCATGAAAATTTTCAACTTTTTTGAATCTGAAATACTTCATGAAAATTTTCAACTTTTTTAAAGCCGAAATCCTGTCGTGAAAATTTTCAACTTTTTTGAAGCCGAAATCTTTTCATGAAAATGTTCAACTTTTTTGAAGCCGAAATACTTCATGAAAATGTGAGACTTTTTTAAAGCCGAAATCCTGTCGTGAAAATTTTCAACTTTTTTGAAGCCGAAATCTTTTCATGAAAATTTTCAACTTTTTTGAAGCTGAAATACTTCATGAAAATGTTCGACTTTTTTAAAGCCGAAATCCTGTCGTGAAAATTTTCAACTTTTTTGAAGCCGAAATCTTTTCATGAAAATTTTCAACTTTTTTGAAGCTGAAATACTTCATGAAAATGTTCGACTTTTTTAAAGCCGAAATCCTGTCGTGAAAATTTTCAACTTTTTTGAAGCCGAAATCTTTTCATGAAAATTTTCAACTTTTTTGAAGCCGAAATCTTTTCATGAAAATTTTCAACTTTTTTGAATCTGAAATACTTCATGAAAATTTTCAACTTTTTTAAAGCCGAAATCCTGTCGTGAAAATTTTCAACTTTTTTGAAGCCGAAATCTTTTCATGAAAATGTTCAACTTTTTTGAAGCCGAAATACTTCATGAAAATGTGAGACTTTTTTAAAGCCGAAATCCTGTCGTGAAAATTTTCAACTTTTTTGAAGCCGAAATCTTTTCATGAAAATTTTCAACTTTTTTGAAGCTGAAATACTTCATGAAAATGTTCGACTTTTTTAAAGCCGAAATCCTGTCGTGAAAATTTTCAACTTTTTTGAAGCCGAAATCTTTTCATGAAAATTTTCAACTTTTTTGAAGCTGAAATACTTCATGAAAATGTTCGACTTTTTTAAAGCCGAAATCCTGTCGTGAAAATTTTCAACTTTTTTGAAGCCGAAATCTTTTCATGAAAATTTTCAACTTTTTTGAAGCCGAAATCTTTTCATGAAAATTTTCAACTTTTTTGAAGCTGAAATACTTCATGAAAATGTTCGACTTTTTTAAAACGGAAATCCTGTCATGAAAATTTTCAACTTTTTTGAAGCCGAAATCTTTTCATGAAAATTTTCAACTTTTTTGAAGCCGAAATCTTTTCATGAAAATTTTCAACTTTTTTGAAGCTGAAATACTTCATGAAAATGTTCGACTTTTTTAACGCCGAAATCCTGTCGTGAAAATGTTCGACTTTTTTGAATCCGAAATACTGTCGTGAAAATTTTCAACTTTTTTGAAGCTGAAATACTTCATGAAAATGTTCGACTTTTTTAAAGCCGAAATTCTGTCGTGAAAATTTTCAACTTTTTTGAAGCCGAAATCTTTTCATGAAAATTTTCAACTTTTTTGAAGCCGAAATCTTTTCATGAAAATTTTCAACTTTTTTGAAGCTGAAATACTTCATGAAAATGTTCGACTTTTTTAACGCCGAAATTCTGTCGTGAAAATTTTCAACTTTTTTGAAGCTGAAATACTTCATGAAAATGTTCGACTTTTTTAAAGCCGAAATTCTGTCGTGAAAATTTTCAACTTTTTTGAAGCCGAAATCTTTTCATGAAAATTTTCAACTTTTTTGAAGCCGAAATCTTTTCATGAAAATTTTCAACTTTTTTGAAGCTGAAATCTTTTCATGAAAATTTGCAACTTTTTTGAAGCCGAAATCTTTTCATGAAATTTTCAACTTTTTTGAATCTGAAATACTTCATGAAAATGTTCGACTTTTTTAACGCCGAAATCCTGTTGAGAAAATTTTCAACTTTTTTGAAGCCGAAATACTTCATGAAAATTTTCAACTTTTTTAAAGCCGAAATACTTCATGAAAATGTTCGACTTTTTTAAAGTAGAAATCCTGTCATGAAAATTTTCAACTCTTTTAAAGCCGAAATCTTTTCATGAAAATTTTCAACTTTTTTGAAGCCGAAATCTTTTCATGAAAATTTTCAACTTTTTTGAAGCTGAAATACTTCATGAAAATGTTCGACTTTTTTAAAGCCGAAATCCTGTCGTGAAAATTTTCAACTTTTTTGAAGCCGAAATCTTTTCATGAAAATTTTCAACTTTTTTGAAGCCGAAATCTTTTCATGAAAATTTTCAACTTTTTTGAATCTGAAATACTTCATGAAAATTTTCAACTTTTTTAAAGCCGAAATCCTGTCGTGAAAATTTTCAACTTTTTTGAAGCCGAAATACTTCATGAAAATTTTCAACTTTTTTAAAGCCGAAATACTTCATGAAAATGTTCGACTTTTTTAAAGTAGAAATCCTGTCATGAAAATTTTCAACTCTTTTAAAGCCGAAATCTTTTCATGAAAATTTTCAACTTTTTTGAAGCCGAAATCTTTTCATGAAAATTTTCAACTTTTTTGAAGCTGAAATACTTCATGAAAATGTTCGACTTTTTTAAAGCCGAAATCCTGTCGTGAAAATTTTCAACTTTTTTGAAGCCGAAATCTTTTCATGAAAATTTTCAACTTTTTTGAAGCCGAAATCTTTTCATGAAAATTTTCAACTTTTTTGAAGCCGAAATCTTTTCATGAAAATTTTCAACTTTTTTGAAGCTGAAATACTTCATGAAAATGTTCGACTTTTTTAACGCCGAAATTCTGTCGTGAAAATTTTCAACTTTTTTGAAGCTGAAATACTTCATGAAAATGTTCGACTTTTTTAAAGCCGAAATTCTGTCGTGAAAATTTTCAACTTTTTTGAAGCCGAAATCTTTTCATGAAAATTTTCAACTTTTTTGAAGCCGAAATCTTTTCATGAAAATTTTCAACTTTTTTGAAGCTGAAATCTTTTCATGAAAATTTGCAACTTTTTTGAAGCCGAAATCTTTTCATGAAATTTTCAACTTTTTTGAATCTGAAATACTTCATGAAAATGTTCGACTTTTTTAACGCCGAAATCCTGTTGAGAAAATTTTCAACTTTTTTGAAGCCGAAATACTTCATGAAAATTTTCAACTTTTTTAAAGCCGAAATACTTCATGAAAATGTTCGACTTTTTTAAAGTAGAAATCCTGTCATGAAAATTTTCAACTCTTTTAAAGCCGAAATCTTTTCATGAAAATTTTCAACTTTTTTGAAGCCGAAATCTTTTCATGAAAATTTTCAACTTTTTTGAAGCTGAAATACTTCATGAAAATGTTCGACTTTTTTAAAGCCGAAATCCTGTCGTGAAAATTTTCAACTTTTTTGAAGCCGAAATCTTTTCATGAAAATTTTCAACTTTTTTGAAGCCGAAATCTTTTCATGAAAATTTTCAACTTTTTTGAATCTGAAATACTTCATGAAAATTTTCAACTTTTTTAAAGCCGAAATCCTGTCGTGAAAATTTTCAACTTTTTTGAAGCCGAAATACTTCATGAAAATTTTCAACTTTTTTAAAGCCGAAATACTTCATGAAAATGTTCGACTTTTTTAAAGTAGAAATCCTGTCATGAAAATTTTCAACTCTTTTAAAGCCGAAATCTTTTCATGAAAATTTTCAACTTTTTTGAAGCCGAAATCTTTTCATGAAAATTTTCAACTTTTTTGAAGCTGAAATACTTCATGAAAATGTTCGACTTTTTTAAAGCCGAAATCCTGTCGTGAAAATTTTCAACTTTTTTGAAGCCGAAATCTTTTCATGAAAATTTTCAACTTTTTTGAAGCCGAAATCTTTTCATGAAAATTTTCAACTTTTTTGAATCTGAAATACTTCATGAAAATTTTCAACTTTTTTAAAGCCGAAATCCTGTCGTGAAAATTTTCAACTTTTTTGAAGCCGAAATCTTTTCATGAAAATGTTCAACTTTTTTGAAGCTGAAATACTTCATGAAAATGTTCGACTTTTTTAAAGCCGAAATCCTGTCGTGAAAATTTTCAACTTTTTTGAAGCCGAAATCTTTTCATGAAAATTTTCAACTTTTTTGAAGCTGAAATACTTCATGAAAATGTTCGACTTTTTTAAAGCCGAAATCCTGTCGTGAAAATTTTCAACTTTTTTGAAGCCGAAATCTTTTCATGAAAATTTTCAACTTTTTTGAAGCTGAAATACTTCATGAAAATGTTCGACTTTTTTAAAGCCGAAATCCTGTCGTGAAAATTTTCAACTTTTTTGAAGCCGAAATCTTTTCATGAAAATTTTCAACTTTTTTGAAGCCGAAATCTTTTCATGAAAATTTTCAACTTTTTTGAAGCTGAAATACTTCATGAAAATGTTCGACTTTTTTAAAACGGAAATCCTGTCATGAAAATTTTCAACTTTTTTGAAGCCGAAATCTTTTCATGAAAATTTTCAACTTTTTTGAAGCCGAAATCTTTTCATGAAAATTTTCAACTTTTTTGAAGCTGAAATACTTCATGAAAATGTTCGACTTTTTTAACGCCGAAATCCTGTCGTGAAAATGTTCGACTTTTTTGAATCCGAAATACTGTCGTGAAAATTTTCAACTTTTTTGAAGCTGAAATACTTCATGAAAATGTTCGACTTTTTTAAAGCCGAAATTCTGTCGTGAAAATTTTCAACTTTTTTGAAGCCGAAATCTTTTCATGAAAATTTTCAACTTTTTTGAAGCCGAAATCTTTTCATGAAAATTTTCAACTTTTTTGAAGCCGAAATCTTTTCATGAAAATTTGCAACTTTTTTGAAGCCGAAATCTTTTCATGAAATTTTCAACTTTTTTGAATCTGAAATACTTCATGAAAATGTTCGACTTTTTTAACGCCGAAATCCTGTCGTGAAAATTTTCAACTTTTTTGAAGCCGAAATACTTCATGAAAATTTTCAACTTTTTTAAAGCCGAAATACTTTATGAAAATGTTCGACTTTTTTAAAGTAGAAATCCTGTCGTGAAAATTTTCAACTCTTTTAAAGCCAAAATCTTTTCATGAAAATTTTCAACTTTTTTGAAGCCGAAATCTTTTCATGAAAATTTTCAACTTTTTTGAAGCTGAAATACTTCATGAAAATGTTCGACTTTTTTAAAGCCGAAATCCTCTCGTGAAAATTTTCAACTTTTTTGAAGCCGAAATCTTTTCATGAAAATTTTCAACTTTTTTGAAGCCGAAATCTTTTCATGAAAATTTTCAACTTTTTTGAATCTGAAATACTTCATGAAAATTTTCAACTTTTTTAACGCCGAAATCCTGTCGTGAAAATTTTCAACTTTTTTGAATCCGAAATACTTCATGAAAATTTTCAACTTTTTCAAAGCCGAAATACTTCATGAAAATGTTCGACTTTTTTAAAGTCGAAATCCTGTCGTGAAAATTTTCAACTCTTTTGAAGCCGAAATCTTTTCATGAAAATTTTCAACTTTTTTGAAGCCGAAATCTTTTCATGAAAATTTTCAACTTTTTTGAAGCTGAAATACTTCATGAAAATGTTCGACTTTTTTAAAGCCGAAATCCTGTCGTGAAAATTTTCAACTTTTTTGAAGCCGAAATCTTTTCATGAAAATGTTCAACTTTTTTGAAGCCGAAATACTTCATGAAAATGTGAGACTTTTTTAAAGCCGAAATCCTGTCGTGAAAATTTTCAACTTTTTTGAAGCCGAAATCTTTTCATGAAAATTTTCAACTTTTTTGAAGCTGAAATACTTCATGAAAATGTTCGACTTTTTTAAAGCCGAAATCCTGTCGTGAAAATGTTCGACTTTTTTGAATCCGAAATACTGTCGTGAAAATTTTCAACTTTTTTGAAGCTGAAATACTTCATGAAAATGTTCGACTTTTTTAAAGCCGAAATTCTGTCGTGAAAATTTTCAACTTTTTTGAAGCCGAAATCTTTTCATGAAAATTTTCAACTTTTTTGAAGCCGAAATCTTTTCATGAAAATTTTCAACTTTTTTGAAGCCGAAATCTTTTCATGAAAATTTGCAACTTTTTTGAAGCCGAAATCTTTTCATGAAATTTTCAACTTTTTTGAATCTGAAATACTTCATGAAAATGTTCGACTTTTTTAACGCCGAAATCCTGTCGTGAAAATTTTCAACTTTTTTGAAGCCGAAATACTTCATGAAAATTTTCAACTTTTTTAAAGCCGAAATACTTTATGAAAATGTTCGACTTTTTTAAAGTAGAAATCCTGTCGTGAAAATTTTCAACTCTTTTAAAGCCAAAATCTTTTCATGAAAATTTTCAACTTTTTTGAAGCCGAAATCTTTTCATGAAAATTTTCAACTTTTTTGAAGCTGAAATACTTCATGAAAATGTTCGACTTTTTTAAAGCCGAAATCCTCTCGTGAAAATTTTCAACTTTTTTGAAGCCGAAATCTTTTCATGAAAATTTTCAACTTTTTTGAAGCCGAAATCTTTTCATGAAAATTTTCAACTTTTTTGAATCTGAAATACTTCATGAAAATTTTCAACTTTTTTAACGCCGAAATCCTGTCGTGAAAATTTTCAACTTTTTTGAATCCGAAATACTTCATGAAAATTTTCAACTTTTTCAAAGCCGAAATACTTCATGAAAATGTTCGACTTTTTTAAAGTCGAAATCCTGTCGTGAAAATTTTCAACTCTTTTGAAGCCGAAATCTTTTCATGAAAATTTTCAACTTTTTTGAAGCCGAAATCTTTTCATGAAAATTTTCAACTTTTTTGAAGCTGAAATACTTCATGAAAATGTTCGACTTTTTTAAAGCCGAAATCCTGTCGTGAAAATTTTCAACTTTTTTGAAGCCGAAATCTTTTCATGAAAATGTTCAACTTTTTTGAAGCCGAAATACTTCATGAAAATGTGAGACTTTTTTAAAGCCGAAATCCTGTCGTGAAAATTTTCAACTTTTTTGAAGCCGAAATCTTTTCATGAAAATTTTCAACTTTTTTGAAGCTGAAATACTTCATGAAAATGTTCGACTTTTTTAAAGCCGAAATCCTGTCGTGAAAATTTTCAACTTTTTTGAAGCCGAAATCTTTTCATGAAAATTTTCAACTTTTTTGAAGCCGAAATCTTTTCATGAAAATTTTCAACTTTTTTGAAGCTGAAATACTTCATGAAAATGTTCGACTTTTTTAAAACGGAAATCCTGTCATGAAAATTTTCAACTTTTTTGAAGCCCAAATACTTCATGAAAATGTTCAACTTTTTTGAAGCCGAAATACTTCATGAAAATGTGAGACTTTTTTAAAGCCGAAATCCTGTCGTGAAAATTTTCAACTTTTTTGAAGCCCAAATACTGCATGAAAATGTTCAACTTTTTTGAAGCCGAAATACTTCATGAAAATGTTCGACTTTTTTAAAGCCGAAATCCTGTCGTGAAAATTTTCAACCTTTTTGAAGCCGAAATACTTCATGAAAATGTTAGACTTTTTTAAAGTCGAAATCCTGTCGTGAAAATTTTCAACTTTTTTGAAGCCGAAATCTTTTCATGAAAATTTTCAACTTTTTTGAAACCGAAATCTTTTCATGAAAATTTTCAACTTTTTTGAAGCCCAAATCTTTTCATGAAAATCTTCAACTTTTTTGAAGCTGAAATATTTCATGAAAATGTGAGACTTTTTTAAAGCCGAAATCCTGTCGTGAAAATGTTCGACTTTTTTGAATCCGAAATACTGTCGTGAAAATTTTCAACTTTTTTGAAGCTGAAATACTTCATGAAAATGTTCGACTTTTTTAAAGCCGAAATTCTGTCGTGAAAATTTTCAACTTTTTTGAAGCCGAAATCTTTTCATGAAAATTTTCAACTTTTTTGAAGCCGAAATCTTTTCATGAAAATTTTCAACTTTTTTGAAGCCGAAATCTTTTCATGAAAATTTGCAACTTTTTTGAAGCCGAAATCTTTTCATGAAATTTTCAACTTTTTTGAATCTGAAATACTTCATGAAAATGTTCGACTTTTTTAACGCCGAAATCCTGTCGTGAAAATTTTCAACTTTTTTGAAGCCGAAATACTTCATGAAAATTTTCAACTTTTTTAAAGCCGAAATACTTTATGAAAATGTTCGACTTTTTTAAAGTAGAAATCCTGTCGTGAAAATTTTCAACTCTTTTAAAGCCAAAATCTTTTCATGAAAATTTTCAACTTTTTTGAAGCCGAAATCTTTTCATGAAAATTTTCAACTTTTTTGAAGCTGAAATACTTCATGAAAATGTTCGACTTTTTTAAAGCCGAAATCCTCTCGTGAAAATTTTCAACTTTTTTGAAGCCGAAATCTTTTCATGAAAATTTTCAACTTTTTTGAAGCCGAAATCTTTTCATGAAAATTTTCAACTTTTTTGAATCTGAAATACTTCATGAAAATTTTCAACTTTTTTAACGCCGAAATCCTGTCGTGAAAATTTTCAACTTTTTTGAATCCGAAATACTTCATGAAAATTTTCAACTTTTTCAAAGCCGAAATACTTCATGAAAATGTTCGACTTTTTTAAAGTCGAAATCCTGTCGTGAAAATTTTCAACTCTTTTGAAGCCGAAATCTTTTCATGAAAATTTTCAACTTTTTTGAAGCCGAAATCTTTTCATGAAAATTTTCAACTTTTTTGAAGCTGAAATACTTCATGAAAATGTTCGACTTTTTTAAAGCCGAAATCCTGTCGTGAAAATTTTCAACTTTTTTGAAGCCAAAATCTTTTCATGAAAATTTTCAACTTTTTTGAAGCCGAAATCTTTTCATGAAAATTTTCAACTTTTTTGAAGCTGAAATACTTCATGAAAATGTTCGACTTTTTTAAAGCCGAAATCCTGTCGTGAAAATTTTCAACTTTTTTGAAGCCGAAATCTTTTCATGAAAATTTTCAACTTTTTTGAAGCCGAAATCTTTTCATGAAAATTTTCAACTTTTTTGAATCTGAAATACTTCATGAAAATTTTCAACTTTTTTAACGCCGAAATCCTGTCGTGAAAATTTTCAACTTTTTTGAATCCGAAATACTTCATGAAAATTTTCAACTTTTTCAAAGCCGAAATACTTCATGAAAATGTTCGACTTTTTTAAAGTCGAAATCCTGTCGTGAAAATTTTCAACTCTTTTGAAGCCGAAATCTTTTCATGAAAATTTTCAACTTTTTTGAAGCCGAAATCTTTTCATGAAAATTTTCAACTTTTTTGAAGCTGAAATACTTCATGAAAATGTTCGACTTTTTTAAAGCCGAAATCCTGTCGTGAAAATTTTCAACTTTTTTGAAGCCGAAATCTTTTCATGAAAATGTTCAACTTTTTTGAAGCCGAAATACTTCATGAAAATGTGAGACTTTTTTAAAGCCGAAATCCTGTCGTGAAAATTTTCAACTTTTTTGAAGCCGAAATCTTTTCATGAAAATTTTCAACTTTTTTGAAGCTGAAATACTTCATGAAAATGTTCGACTTTTTTAAAGCCGAAATCCTGTCGTGAAAATTTTCAACTTTTTTGAAGCCGAAATCTTTTCATGAAAATTTTCAACTTTTTTGAAGCCGAAATCTTTTCATGAAAATTTTCAACTTTTTTGAAGCTGAAATACTTCATGAAAATGTTCGACTTTTTTAAAACGGAAATCCTGTCATGAAAATTTTCAACTTTTTTGAAGCCCAAATACTTCATGAAAATGTTCAACTTTTTTGAAGCCGAAATACTTCATGAAAATGTGAGACTTTTTTAAAGCCGAAATCCTGTCGTGAAAATTTTCAACTTTTTTGAAGCCCAAATACTGCATGAAAATGTTCAACTTTTTTGAAGCCGAAATACTTCATGAAAATGTTCGACTTTTTTAAAGCCGAAATCCTGTCGTGAAAATTTTCAACCTTTTTGAAGCCGAAATACTTCATGAAAATGTTAGACTTTTTTAAAGTCGAAATCCTGTCGTGAAAATTTTCAACTTTTTTGAAGCCGAAATCTTTTCATGAAAATTTTCAACTTTTTTGAAACCGAAATCTTTTCATGAAAATTTTCAACTTTTTTGAAGCCCAAATCTTTTCATGAAAATCTTCAACTTTTTTGAAGCTGAAATACTTCATGAAAATGTTCGACTTTTTTAAAGCCGAAATCCTGTCGTGAAAATTTTCAACTTTTTTGAAGCCAAAATCTTTTCATGAAAATTTTCAACTTTTTTGAAGCCGAAATCTTTTCATGAAAATTTTCAACTTTTTTGAAGCTGAAATACTTCATGAAAATGTTCGACTTTTTTAAAGCCGAAATCCTGTCGTGAAAATTTTCAACTTTTTTGAAGCCGAAATCTTTTCATGAAAATTTTCAACTTTTTTGAAGCCGAAATCTTTTCATGAAAATTTTCAACTTTTTTGAAGCTGAAATACTTCATGAAAATGTTCGACTTTTTTAAAACGGAAATCCAGTCATGAAAATTTTCAACTTTTTTGAAGCCCAAATACTTCATGAAAATGTTCAACTTTTTTGAAGCCGAAATACTTCATGAAAATGTGAGACTTTTTTAAAGCCGAAATCCTGTCGTGAAAATTTTCAACTTTTTTGAAGCCCAAATACTGCATGAAAATGTTCAACTTTTTTGAAGCCGAAATACTTCATGAAAATGTTCGACTTTTTTAAAGCCGAAATCCTGTCGTGAAAATTTTCAACCTTTTTGAAGCCGAAATACTTCATGAAAATGTTAGACTTTTTTAAAGTCGAAATCCTGTCGTGAAAATTTTCAACTTTTTTGAAGCCGAAATCTTTTCATGAAAATTTTCAACTTTTTTGAAACCGAAATCTTTTCATGAAAATTTTCAACTTTTTTGAAGCCCAAATCTTTTCATGAAAATCTTCAACTTTTTTGAAGCTGAAATACTTCATGAAAATGTTCGACTTTTTTAAAGCCGAAATCCTGTCGTGAAAATTTTCAACTTTTTTGAAGCCAAAATCTTTTCATGAAAATTTTCAACTTTTTTGAAGCCGAAATCTTTTCATGAAAATCTTCAACTTTTTTGAAGCTGAAATACTTCATGAAAATGTTCGACTTTTTTAAAGCCGAAATCCTGTCGTGAAAATTTTCAACTTTTTTGAAGCCAAAATCTTTTCATGAAAATTTTCAACTTTTTTGAAGCCGAAATCTTTTCATGAAAATTTTCAACTTTTTTGAAGCTGAAATACTTCATGAAAATGTTCAACTTTTTTGAATCTGAAATACTTCATGAAAATGTTCGACTTTTTTAAAGCCGAAATCCTGTCGTGAAAATTTTCAACCTTTTTGAAGCCGAAATACTTCATGAAAATGTTAGACTTTTTTAAAGTCGAAATCCTGTCGTGAAAATTTTCAACTTTTTTGAAGCCGAAATCTTTTCATGAAAATTTTCAACTTTTTTGAAACCGAAATCTTTTCATGAAAATTTTCAACTTTTTTGAAGCCCAAATCTTTTCATGAAAATCTTCAACTTTTTTGAAGCTGAAATACTTCATGAAAATGTTCGACTTTTTTAAAGCCGAAATCCTGTCGTGAAAATTTTCAACTTTTTTGAAGCCAAAATCTTTTCATGAAAATTTTCAACTTTTTTGAAGCCGAAATCTTTTCATGAAAATTTTCAACTTTTTTGAAGCTGAAATACTTCATGAAAATGTTCAACTTTTTTGAATCTGAAATACTTCATGAAAATTTTCAACTTTTTTAACGCCGAAATCCTGTCGTGAAAATTTTCAACTTTTTTAAAGCCGAAATACTTCATGAAAATGTTCGACTTTTTTAAAGCCGAAATCCTGTCGTGAAAATTTTCAACTTTTTTAAAGCCGAAATCTTTTCTTGAAAATTTTCAACTTTTTTGAAGCCGAAATCTTTTCATGAAAATTTTCAACTTTTTAGAAGCTGAAATACTTCATGAAAATGTTCGACTTTTTTAAAGCCGAAATCCTGTCGTGAAAATTTTCAACTTTTTTGAAGCCGAAATCTTTTCATGAAAATTTTCAACTTTTTTGAAGCCGAAATCTTTTCATGAAAATTTTCAACTTTTTTGAAGCTGAAATACTTCATGAAAATGTTCGACTTTTTTAACGCCGAAATCCTGTCGTGAAAATGTTCGACTTTTTTGAATCCGAAATACTGTCGTGAAAATTTTCAACTTTTTTGAAGCTGAAATACTTCATGAAAATGTTCGACTTTTTTAAAGCCGAAATTCTGTCGTGAAAATTTTCAACTTTTTTGAAGCCGAAATACTGTCGTGAAAATTTTCAACTTTTTTGAAGCTGAAATACTTCATGAAAATGTTCGACTTTTTTAAAGCCGAAATTCTGTCGTGAAAATTTTCAACTTTTTTGAAGCCGAAATCCTGTCGTGAAAATTTTCAACTTTTTTGAAGCCGAAATCTTTTCATGAAAATTTTCAACTTTTTTGAAGCTGAAATACTTCATGAAAATGTTCGACTTTTTTAAAGCCGAAATCCTGTCGTGAAAATTTTCAACCTTTTTGAAGCCGAAATACTTCATGAAAATGTTAGACTTTTTTAAAGTCGAAATCCTGTCGTGAAAATTTTCAACTTTTTTGAAGCCGAAATCTTTTCATGAAAATTTTCAACTTTTTTGAAACCGAAATCTTTTCATGAAAATTTTCAACTTTTTTGAAGCCCAAATCTTTTCATGAAAATCTTCAACTTTTTTGAAGCTGAAATACTTCATGAAAATGTTCGACTTTTTTAAAGCCGAAATCCTGTCGTGAAAATTTTCAACTTTTTTGAAGCCAAAATCTTTTCATGAAAATTTTCAACTTTTTTGAAGCCGAAATCTTTTCATGAAAATCTTCAACTTTTTTGAAGCTGAAATACTTCATGAAAATGTTCGACTTTTTTAAAGCCGAAATCCTGTCGTGAAAATTTTCAACTTTTTTGAAGCCAAAATCTTTTCATGAAAATTTTCAACTTTTTTGAAGCCGAAATCTTTTCATGAAAATTTTCAACTTTTTTGAAGCTGAAATACTTCATGAAAATGTTCAACTTTTTTGAATCTGAAATACTTCATGAAAATGTTCGACTTTTTTAAAGCCGAAATCCTGTCGTGAAAATTTTCAACCTTTTTGAAGCCGAAATACTTCATGAAAATGTTAGACTTTTTTAAAGTCGAAATCCTGTCGTGAAAATTTTCAACTTTTTTGAAGCCGAAATCTTTTCATGAAAATTTTCAACTTTTTTGAAACCGAAATCTTTTCATGAAAATTTTCAACTTTTTTGAAGCCCAAATCTTTTCATGAAAATCTTCAACTTTTTTGAAGCTGAAATACTTCATGAAAATGTTCGACTTTTTTAAAGCCGAAATCCTGTCGTGAAAATTTTCAACTTTTTTGAAGCCAAAATCTTTTCATGAAAATTTTCAACTTTTTTGAAGCCGAAATCTTTTCATGAAAATTTTCAACTTTTTTGAAGCTGAAATACTTCATGAAAATGTTCAACTTTTTTGAATCTGAAATACTTCATGAAAATTTTCAACTTTTTTAACGCCGAAATCCTGTCGTGAAAATTTTCAACTTTTTTAAAGCCGAAATACTTCATGAAAATGTTCGACTTTTTTAAAGCCGAAATCCTGTCGTGAAAATTTTCAACTTTTTTAAAGCCGAAATCTTTTCTTGAAAATTTTCAACTTTTTTGAAGCCGAAATCTTTTCATGAAAATTTTCAACTTTTTAGAAGCTGAAATACTTCATGAAAATGTTCGACTTTTTTAAAGCCGAAATCCTGTCGTGAAAATTTTCAACTTTTTTGAAGCCGAAATCTTTTCATGAAAATTTTCAACTTTTTTGAAGCCGAAATCTTTTCATGAAAATTTTCAACTTTTTTGAAGCTGAAATACTTCATGAAAATGTTCGACTTTTTTAACGCCGAAATCCTGTCGTGAAAATGTTCGACTTTTTTGAATCCGAAATACTGTCGTGAAAATTTTCAACTTTTTTGAAGCTGAAATACTTCATGAAAATGTTCGACTTTTTTAAAGCCGAAATTCTGTCGTGAAAATTTTCAACTTTTTTGAAGCCGAAATACTGTCGTGAAAATTTTCAACTTTTTTGAAGCTGAAATACTTCATGAAAATGTTCGACTTTTTTAAAGCCGAAATTCTGTCGTGAAAATTTTCAACTTTTTTGAAGCCGAAATCCTGTCGTGAAAATTTTCAACTTTTTTGAAGCCGAAATCTTTTCATGAAAATTTTCAACTTTTTTGAAGCTGAAATACTTCATGAAAATGTTCGACTTTTTTAAAGCCGAAATCCTGTCGTGAAAATTTTCAACTTTTTTGAAGCCGAAATCTTTTCATGAAAATTTTCAACTTTTTTGAAGCCGAAATCTTTTCATGAAAATTTTCAACTTTTTTGAAGCCCAAATCTTTTCATGAAAATCTTCAACTTTTTTGAAGCTGAAATACTTCATGAAAATGTTCGACTTTTTTAAAGCCGAAATCCTGTCGTGAAAATTTTCAACTTTTTTGAAGCCAAAATCTTTTGATGAAAATTTTCAACTTTTTTGAAGCCGAAATCTTTTGATGAAAATTTTCAACTTTTTTGAAGCTGAAATACTTCATGAAAATGTTCAACTTTTTTGAATCTGAAATACTTCATGAAAATGTTCGACTTTTTTAAAGCCGAAATCCTGTCGTGAAAATTTTCAACCTTTTTGAAGCCGAAATACTTCATGAAAATGTTAGACTTTTTTAAAGTCGAAATCCTGTCGTGAAAATTTTCAACTTTTTTGAAGCCGAAATCTTTTCATGAAAATTTTCAACTTTTTTGAAACCGAAATCTTTTCATGAAAATTTTCAACTTTTTTGAAGCCCAAATCTTTTCATGAAAATCTTCAACTTTTTTGAAGCTGAAATACTTCATGAAAATGTTCGACTTTTTTAAAGCCGAAATCCTGTCGTGAAAATTTTCAACTTTTTTGAAGCCAAAATCTTTTCATGAAAATTTTCAACTTTTTTGAAGCCGAAATCTTTTCATGAAAATTTTCAACTTTTTTGAAGCTGAAACACTTCATGAAAATGTTCAACTTTTTTGAATCTGAAATACTTCATGAAAATTTTCAACTTTTTTAACGCCGAAATCCTGTCGTGAAAATTTTCAACTTTTTTAAAGCCGAAATACTTCATGAAAATGTTCGACTTTTTTAAAGCCGAAATCCTGTCGTGAAAATTTTCAACTTTTTTAAAGCCGAAATCTTTTCTTGAAAATTTTCAACTTTTTTGAAGCCGAAATCTTTTCATGAAAATTTTCAACTTTTTAGAAGCTGAAATACTTCATGAAAATGTTCGACTTTTTTAAAGCCGAAATCCTGTCGTGAAAATTTTCAACTTTTTTGAAGCCGAAATCTTTTCATGAAAATTTTCAACTTTTTTGAAGCCGAAATCTTTTCATGAAAATTTTCAACTTTTTTGAAGCTGAAATACTTCATGAAAATGTTCGACTTTTTTAAAGCCGAAATTCTGTCGTGAAAATTTTCAACTTTTTTGAAGCCGAAATCTTTTCATGAAAATTTTCAACTTTTTTGAAGCCGAAATCTTTTCATGAAAATTTTCAACTTTTTTGAAGCCGAAATCTTTTCATGAAAATTTGCAACTTTTTTGAAGCCGAAATCTTTTCATGAAATTTTCAACTTTTTTGAATCTGAAATACTTCATGAAAATGTTCGACTTTTTTAACGCCGAAATCCTGTCGTGAAAATTTTCAACTTTTTTGAAGCCGAAATACTTCATGAAAATTTTCAACTTTTTTAAAGCCGAAATACTTTATGAAAATGTTCGACTTTTTTAAAGTAGAAATCCTGTCGTGAAAATTTTCAACTCTTTTAAAGCCAAAATCTTTTCATGAAAATTTTCAACTTTTTTGAAGCCGAAATCTTTTCATGAAAATTTTCAACTTTTTTGAAGCTGAAATACTTCATGAAAATGTTCGACTTTTTTAAAGCCGAAATCCTCTCGTGAAAATTTTCAACTTTTTTGAAGCCGAAATCTTTTCATGAAAATTTTCAACTTTTTTGAATCTGAAATACTTCATGAAAATTTTCAACTTTTTTAACGCCGAAATCCTGTCGTGAAAATTTTCAACTTTTTTGAATCCGAAATACTTCATGAAAATTTTCAACTTTTTCAAAGCCGAAATACTTCATGAAAATGTTCGACTTTTTTAAAGTCGAAATCCTGTCGTGAAAATTTTCAACTCTTTTGAAGCCGAAATCTTTTCATGAAAATTTTCAACTTTTTTGAAGCCGAAATCTTTTCATGAAAATTTTCAACTTTTTTGAAGCTGAAATACTTCATGAAAATGTTCGACTTTTTTAAAGCCGAAATCCTGTCGTGAAAATTTTCAACTTTTTTGAAGCCGAAATCTTTTCATGAAAATGTTCAACTTTTTTGAAGCCGAAATACTTCATGAAAATGTGAGACTTTTTTAAAGCCGAAATCCTGTCGTGAAAATTTTCAACTTTTTTGAAGCCGAAATCTTTTCATGAAAATTTTCAACTTTTTTGAAGCTGAAATACTTCATGAAAATGTTCGACTTTTTTAAAGCCGAAATCCTGTCGTGAAAATTTTCAACTTTTTTGAAGCCGAAATCTTTTCATGAAAATTTTCAACTTTTTTGAAGCCGAAATCTTTTCATGAAAATTTTCAACTTTTTTGAAGCTGAAATACTTCATGAAAATGTTCGACTTTTTTAAAACGGAAATCCTGTCATGAAAATTTTCAACTTTTTTGAAGCACAAATACTTCATGAAAATGTTCAACTTTTTTGAAGCCGAAATACTTCATGAAAATGTGAGACTTTTTTAAAGCCGAAATCCTGTCGTGAAAATTTTCAACTTTTTTGAAGCCCAAATACTGCATGAAAATGTTCAACTTTTTTGAAGCCGAAATACTTCATGAAAATGTTCGACTTTTTTAAAGCCGAAATCCTGTCGTGAAAATTTTCAACCTTTTTGAAGCCGAAATACTTCATGAAAATGTTAGACTTTTTTAAAGTCGAAATCCTGTCGTGAAAATTTTCAACTTTTTTGAAGCCGAAATCTTTTCATGAAAATTTTCAACTTTTTTGAAACCGAAATCTTTTCATGAAAATTTTCAACTTTTTTGAAGCCCAAATCTTTTCATGAAAATTTTCAACTTTTTTGAAGCTGAAATACTTCATGAAAATGTTCGACTTTTTTAAAGCCGAAATCCTGTCGTGAAAATTTTCAACTTTTTTGAAGCCAAAATCTTTTCATGAAAATTTTCAACTTTTTTGAAGCCGAAATCTTTTCATGAAAATTTTCAACTTTTTTGAAGCTGAAATACTTCATGAAAATGTTCAACTTTTTTGAATCTGAAATACTTCATGAAAATTTTCAACTTTTTTAACGCCGAAATCCTGTCGTGAAAATTTTCAACTTTTTTAAAGCCGAAATACTTCATGAAAATGTTCGAATTTTTTAAAGCCGAAATCCTGTCGTGAAAATTTTCAACTTTTTTAAAGCCGAAATCTTTTCTTGAAAATTTTCAACTTTTTTGAAGCCGAAATCTTTTCATGAAAATTTTCAACTTTTTAGAAGCTGAAATACTTCATGAAAATGTTCGACTTTTTTAAAGCCGAAATCCTGTCGTGAAAATTTTCAACTTTTTTGAAGCCGAAATCTTTTCATGAAAATTTTCAACTTTTTTGAAGCCGAAATCTTTTCATGAAAATTTTCAACTTTTTTGAAGCTGAAATACTTCATGAAAATGTTCGACTTTTTTAAAGCCGAAATCTTGTCGTGAAAATGTTCGACTTTTTTGAATCCGAAATACTGTCGTGAAAATTTTCAACTTTTTTGAAGCTGAAAAACTTCATGAAAATGTTCGACTTTTTTAAAGCCGAAATTCTGTCGTGAAAATTTTCAACTTTTTTGAAGCCGAAATCTTTTCATGAAAATTTTCAACTTTTTTGAAGCCGAAATCTTTTCATGAAAATTTGCAACTTTTTTGAAGCCGAAATCTTTTCATGAAATTTTCAACTTTTTTGAATCTGAAATACTTCATGAAAATGTTCGACTTTTTTAACGCCGAAATCCTGTCGTGAAAATTTTCAACTTTTTTGAAGCCGAAATACTTCATGAAAATTTTCAACTTTTTTAAAGCCGAAATACTTCATGAAAAAGTTCGACTTTTTTAAAGTAGAAATCCTGTCGTGAAAATTTTCAACTCTTTTAAAGCCGAAATCTTTTCATGAAAATTTTCAACTTTTTTGAAGCCGAAATCTTTTCATGAAAATTTTCAACTTTTTTGAAGCTGAAATACTTCATGAAAATGTTCGACTTTTTTAAAGCCGAAATCCTGTCGTGAAAATTTTCAACTTTTTTGAAGCCGAAATCTTTTCATGAAAATTTTCAACTTTTTTGAAACCGAAATCTTTTCATGAAAATTTTCAACTTTTTTGAAGCCGAAATCTTTTCATGAAAATTTTCAACTTTTTTGAATCTGAAATACTTCATGAAAATTTTCAACTTTTTTAACGTCGAAATCCTGTCGTGAAAATTTTCAACTTTTTTGAATCCGAAATACTTCATGAAAATTTTCAACTTTTTTAAAGCCGAAATACTTCATGAAAATGTTCGACTTTTTTAAAGTCGAAATCCTGTCGTGAAAATTTTCAACTCTTTTGAAGCCGAAATCTTTTCATGAAAATTTTCAACTTTTTTGAAGCCGAAATCTTTTCATGAAAATTTTCAACTTTTTTGAAGCTGAAATACTTCATGAAAATGTTCGACTTTTTTAAAGCCGAAATCCTGTCGTGAAAATTTTCAACTTTTTTGAAGCCGAAATCTTTTCATGAAAATGTTCAACTTTTTTGAAGCCGAAATACTTCATGAAAATGTGAGACTTTTTTAAAGCCGAAATCCTGTCGTGAAAATTTTCAACTTTTTTGAAGCCGAAATCTTTTCATGAAAATTTTCAACTTTTTTGAAGCTGAAATACTTCATGAAAATGTTCGACTTTTTTAAAGCCGAAATCCTGTCGTGAAAATTTTCAACTTTTTTGAAGCCGAAATCTTTTCATGAAAATTTTCAAATTTTTTGAAGCCGAAATACTTCATGAAAATGTTCAACTTTTTTGAAGCCGAAATACTTCATGAAAATGTGAGACTTTTTTAAAGCCGAAATCCTGTCGTGAAAATTTTCAACTTTTTTGAAGCCCAAATACTTCATGAAAATGTTCAACTTTTTTGAAGCCGAAATCTTTTCATGAAAATTTTCAACTTTTTTGAAGCTGAAATACTTCATGAAAATGTTCAACTTTTTTGAATCTGAAATACTTCATGAAAATTTTCAACTTTTTTAACGCCGAAATCCTGTCGTGAAAATTTTCAACTTTTTTAAAGCCGAAATACTTCATGAAAATGTTCGACTTTTTTAAAGCCGAAATCCTGTCGTGAAAATTTTCAACTTTTTTAAAGCCGAAATCTTTTCTTGAAAATTTTCAACTTTTTTGAAGCCGAAATCTTTTCATGAAAATTTTCAACTTTTTAGAAGCTGAAATACTTCATGAAAATGTTCGACTTTTTTAAAGCCGAAATCCTGTCGTGAAAATTTTCAACTTTTTTGAAGCCGAAATCTTTTCATGAAAATTTTCAACTTTTTTGAAGCCGAAATCTTTTCATGAAAATTTTCAACTTTTTTGAAGCTGAAATACTTCATGAAAATGTTCGACTTTTTTAAAGCCGAAATCTTGTCGTGAAAATGTTCGACTTTTTTGAATCCGAAATACTGTCGTGAAAATTTTCAACTTTTTTGAAGCTGAAAAACTTCATGAAAATGTTCGACTTTTTTAAAGCCGAAATTCTGTCGTGAAAATTTTCAACTTTTTTGAAGCCGAAATCTTTTCATGAAAATTTTCAACTTTTTTGAAGCCGAAATCTTTTCATGAAAATTTGCAACTTTTTTGAAGCCGAAATCTTTTCATGAAATTTTCAACTTTTTTGAATCTGAAATACTTCATGAAAATGTTCGACTTTTTTAACGCCGAAATCCTGTCGTGAAAATTTTCAACTTTTTTGAAGCCGAAATACTTCATGAAAATTTTCAACTTTTTTAAAGCCGAAATACTTCATGAAAAAGTTCGACTTTTTTAAAGTAGAAATCCTGTCGTGAAAATTTTCAACTCTTTTAAAGCCGAAATCTTTTCATGAAAATTTTCAACTTTTTTGAAGCCGAAATCTTTTCATGAAAATTTTCAACTTTTTTGAAGCTGAAATACTTCATGAAAATGTTCGACTTTTTTAAAGCCGAAATCCTGTCGTGAAAATTTTCAACTTTTTTGAAGCCGAAATCTTTTCATGAAAATTTTCAACTTTTTTGAAACCGAAATCTTTTCATGAAAATTTTCAACTTTTTTGAAGCCGAAATCTTTTCATGAAAATTTTCAACTTTTTTGAATCTGAAATACTTCATGAAAATTTTCAACTTTTTTAACGTCGAAATCCTGTCGTGAAAATTTTCAACTTTTTTGAATCCGAAATACTTCATGAAAATTTTCAACTTTTTTAAAGCCGAAATACTTCATGAAAATGTTCGACTTTTTTAAAGTCGAAATCCTGTCGTGAAAATTTTCAACTCTTTTGAAGCCGAAATCTTTTCATGAAAATTTTCAACTTTTTTGAAGCCGAAATCTTTTCATGAAAATTTTCAACTTTTTTGAAGCTGAAATACTTCATGAAAATGTTCGACTTTTTTAAAGCCGAAATCCTGTCGTGAAAATTTTCAACTTTTTTGAAGCCGAAATCTTTTCATGAAAATGTTCAACTTTTTTGAAGCCGAAATACTTCATGAAAATGTGAGACTTTTTTAAAGCCGAAATCCTGTCGTGAAAATTTTCAACTTTTTTGAAGCCGAAATCTTTTCATGAAAATTTTCAACTTTTTTGAAGCTGAAATACTTCATGAAAATGTTCGACTTTTTTAAAGCCGAAATCCTGTCGTGAAAATTTTCAACTTTTTTGAAGCCGAAATCTTTTCATGAAAATTTTCAACTTTTTTGAAGCCGAAATACTTCATGAAAATGTTCAACTTTTTTGAAGCCGAAATACTTCATGAAAATGTGAGACTTTTTTAAAGCCGAAATCCTGTCGTGAAAATTTTCAACTTTTTTGAAGCCCAAATACTTCATGAAAATGTTCAACTTTTTTGAAGCCGAAATACTTCATGAAAATGTTCGACTTTTTTAAAGTAGAAATCCTGTCGTGAAAATTTTCAACCTTTTTGAAGCCGAAATACTTCATGAAAATGTTCGACTTTTTTAAAGCCGAAATCCTTTCGTGAAAATTTTCAACTTTTTTGAAGCCCAAATACTTCATGAAAATGTTCGACTTTTTTAAAGCCGAAATCCTGTCGGGAAAATTTTCAACTTTTTTGAAGCCGAAATCTTTTCATGAAAATTTTCAACTTTTTTGAAGCCGAAATCTTTTCATGAAAATTTTCAACTTTTTTGAAGCCGAAATCTTTTCATGAAAATTTTCAACTTTTTTGAAGCTGAAATACTTCATGAAAATGTTCGACTTTTTTAACGCCAAAATCCTGTCGTGAAAATGTTCGACTTTTTTGAATCCGAAATACTTCATGAAAATTTTTGAAATTTTTTGAAGCCGAAATACTTCATGAAAATGTTCGACTTTTTTAACGCCGAAATCCTGTCGTGAAAATGTTCGACTTTTTTGAAGCCGAAATACTTCATGAAAATGTTTGAAATTTTTTGAAGCCGAAATACTTCATGAAAATGTTCGACTTATTTAAAGCCGAAATCCTGTCGTGAAAATTTTCAACTTTTTTGAAGCCGAAATCTTTTCATGAAAATTTTCAACTTTTTTGAAGCCGAAATCTTTTCATGAAAATTTGCAACTTTTTTGAAGCCGAAATCTTTTCATGAAAATGTTCAACTTTTTTGAAGCTGAAATACTTCATGAAAATGTTCAACTTTTTTAAAGCCGAAATCCTGTCGTGAAAATTTTCAACTTTTTTGAAGCCGAAATCTTTTCATGAAAATTTTCAACTTTTTTGAAGCCGAAATCTTTTCATGAAAATTTTCAACTTTTTTGAAGCTGAAATACTTCATGAAAATGTTCGACTTTTTTAAAGCCGAAATCCTGTCGTGAAAATTTTCAACTTTTTTGAAGCCGAAATCTTTTCATGAAAATTTTCAACTTTTTTGAAGCCGAAATCTTTTCATGAAAATGTTCGACTTTTTTAAAGCCGAAATCCTGTCGTGAAAATTTGTAACCTTTTTGAAGCCGAAATACTTCATGAAAATGTTAGACTTTTTTAAAGCCGAAATCCTGTCGTGAAAATTTTCAACTTTTTTGAAGCCGAAATCTTTACATGAAAATTTTCAACTTTTTTGAAGCCGAAATCTTTTCATGAAAATTTTCAACTTTTTTGAATCTGAAATACTTCATGAAAATTTTCAACTTTTTTGAAGCCGAAATCTTTTCATGAAAATTTTCAACTTTTTTGAAGCTGAAATACTTCATGAAAATGTTCGACTTTTTTAAAGCCGAAATCCTGTCGTGAAAATTTTCAACTTTTTTGAAGCCGAAATCTTTTCATGAAAATTTTCAACTTTTTTGAAGCCGAAATCTTTTCATGAAAATTTTCAACTTTTTTGAAGCTGAAATACTTCATGAAAATGTTCGACTTTTTTAAAGCCGAAATCTTGTCGTGAAAATGTTCGACTTTTTTGAATCCGAAATACTGTCGTGAAAATTTTCAACTTTTTTGAAGCTGAAAAACTTCATGAAAATGTTCGACTTTTTTAAAGCCGAAATTCTGTCGTGAAAATTTTCAACTTTTTTGAAGCCGAAATCTTTTCATGAAAATTTTCAACTTTTTTGAAGCCGAAATCTTTTCATGAAAATTTGCAACTTTTTTGAAGCCGAAATCTTTTCATGAAATTTTCAACTTTTTTGAATCTGAAATACTTCATGAAAATGTTCGACTTTTTTAACGCCGAAATCCTGTCGTGAAAATTTTCAACTTTTTTGAAGCCGAAATACTTCATGAAAATTTTCAACTTTTTTAAAGCCGAAATACTTCATGAAAAAGTTCGACTTTTTTAAAGTAGAAATCCTGTCGTGAAAATTTTCAACTCTTTTAAAGCCGAAATCTTTTCATGAAAATTTTCAACTTTTTTGAAGCCGAAATCTTTTCATGAAAATTTTCAACTTTTTTGAAGCTGAAATACTTCATGAAAATGTTCGACTTTTTTAAAGCCGAAATCCTGTCGTGAAAATTTTCAACTTTTTTGAAGCCGAAATCTTTTCATGAAAATTTTCAACTTTTTTGAAACCGAAATCTTTTCATGAAAATTTTCAACTTTTTTGAAGCCGAAATCTTTTCATGAAAATTTTCAACTTTTTTGAATCTGAAATACTTCATGAAAATTTTCAACTTTTTTAACGTCGAAATCCTGTCGTGAAAATTTTCAACTTTTTTGAATCCGAAATACTTCATGAAAATTTTCAACTTTTTTAAAGCCGAAATACTTCATGAAAATGTTCGACTTTTTTAAAGTCGAAATCCTGTCGTGAAAATTTTCAACTCTTTTGAAGCCGAAATCTTTTCATGAAAATTTTCAACTTTTTTGAAGCCGAAATCTTTTCATGAAAATTTTCAACTTTTTTGAAGCTGAAATACTTCATGAAAATGTTCGACTTTTTTAAAGCCGAAATCCTGTCGTGAAAATTTTCAACTTTTTTGAAGCCGAAATCTTTTCATGAAAATGTTCAACTTTTTTGAAGCCGAAATACTTCATGAAAATGTGAGACTTTTTTAAAGCCGAAATCCTGTCGTGAAAATTTTCAACTTTTTTGAAGCCGAAATCTTTTCATGAAAATTTTCAACTTTTTTGAAGCTGAAATACTTCATGAAAATGTTCGACTTTTTTAAAGCCGAAATCCTGTCGTGAAAATTTTCAACTTTTTTGAAGCCGAAATCTTTTCATGAAAATTTTCAACTTTTTTGAAGCCGAAATACTTCATGAAAATGTTCAACTTTTTTGAAGCCGAAATACTTCATGAAAATGTGAGACTTTTTTAAAGCCGAAATCCTGTCGTGAAAATTTTCAACTTTTTTGAAGCCCAAATACTTCATGAAAATGTTCAACTTTTTTGAAGCCGAAATACTTCATGAAAATGTTCGACTTTTTTAAAGTAGAAATCCTGTCGTGAAAATTTTCAACCTTTTTGAAGCCGAAATACTTCATGAAAATGTTCGACTTTTTTAAAGCCGAAATCCTTTCGTGAAAATTTTCAACTTTTTTGAAGCCCAAATACTTCATGAAAATGTTCGACTTTTTTAAAGCCGAAATCCTGTCGGGAAAATTTTCAACTTTTTTGAAGCCGAAATCTTTTCATGAAAATTTTCAACTTTTTTGAAGCCGAAATCTTTTCATGAAAATTTTCAACTTTTTTGAAGCCGAAATCTTTTCATGAAAATTTTCAACTTTTTTGAAGCTGAAATACTTCATGAAAATGTTCGACTTTTTTAACGCCAAAATCCTGTCGTGAAAATGTTCGACTTTTTTGAATCCGAAATACTTCATGAAAATTTTTGAAATTTTTTGAAGCCGAAATACTTCATGAAAATGTTCGACTTTTTTAACGCCGAAATCCTGTCGTGAAAATGTTCGACTTTTTTGAAGCCGAAATACTTCATGAAAATGTTTGAAATTTTTTGAAGCCGAAATACTTCATGAAAATGTTCGACTTATTTAAAGCCGAAATCCTGTCGTGAAAATTTTCAACTTTTTTGAAGCCGAAATCTTTTCATGAAAATTTTCAACTTTTTTGAAGCCGAAATCTTTTCATGAAAATTTGCAACTTTTTTGAAGCCGAAATCTTTTCATGAAAATGTTCAACTTTTTTGAAGCTGAAATACTTCATGAAAATGTTCAACTTTTTTAAAGCCGAAATCCTGTCGTGAAAATTTTCAACTTTTTTGAAGCCGAAATCTTTTCATGAAAATTTTCAACTTTTTTGAAGCCGAAATCTTTTCATGAAAATTTTCAACTTTTTTGAAGCTGAAATACTTCATGAAAATGTTCGACTTTTTTAAAGCCGAAATCCTGTCGTGAAAATTTTCAACTTTTTTGAAGCCGAAATCTTTTCATGAAAATTTTCAACTTTTTTGAAGCCGAAATCTTTTCATGAAAATGTTCGACTTTTTTAAAGCCGAAATCCTGTCGTGAAAATTTGTAACCTTTTTGAAGCCGAAATACTTCATGAAAATGTTAGACTTTTTTAAAGCCGAAATCCTGTCGTGAAAATTTTCAACTTTTTTGAAGCCGAAATCTTTACATGAAAATTTTCAACTTTTTTGAAGCCGAAATCTTTTCATGAAAATTTTCAACTTTTTTGAATCTGAAATACTTCATGAAAATTTTCAACTTTTTTAACGCCGAAATCCTGTCGTGAAAATTTTCAACTTTTTTGAATTCGAAATACTTCATGAAAATTTTCAACTTTTTTAAAGCCGAAATACTTCATGAAAATGTTCGACTTTTTTAAAGCCGAAATCCTGTCGTGAAAATTTTCAACTTTTTTAAAGCCGAAATCTTTTCTTGAAAATTTTCAACTTTTTTGAAGCCGAAATCTTTTCATGAAAATTTTCAACTTTTTTGAAGCCGAAATCTTTTCATGAAAATTTTCAACTTTTTTGAAGCTGAAATACTTCATGAAAATGTTCGACTTTTTTAAAGCCGAAATCTTGTCGTGAAAATTTTCAACTTTTTTGAAGCCCAAATACTTCATGAAAATGTTCGACTTTTTTGAAACCGAAATCTTTTCATGAAAATTTTCAACTTTTTTGAATCCGAAATCTTTTCATGAAAATTTTCAACTTTTTTGAATCTGAAATACTTCATGAAAATTTTCAACTTTTTTAACGTCGAAATCCTGTCGTGAAAATTTTCAACTTTTTTGAATCCGAAATACTTCATGAAAATTTTCAACTTTTTTAAAGCCGAAATACTTCATGAAAATGTTCGACTTTTTTAAAGTCGAAATCCTGTCGTGAAAATTTTCAACTCTTTTGAAGCCGAAATCTTTTCATGAAAATTTTCAACTTTTTTGAAGCCGAAATCTTTTCATGAAAATTTTCAACTTTTTTGAAGCTGAAATACTTCATGAAAATGTTCGACTTTTTTAAAGCCGAAATCCTGTCGTGAAAATTTTTAACTTTTTTGAAGCCGAAATCTTTTCATGAAAATGTTCAACTTTTTTGAAGCCGAAATACTTCATGAAAATGTGAGACTTTTTTAAAGCCGAAATCCTGTCGTGAAAATTTTCAACTTTTTTGAAGCCAAAATCTTTTCATGAAAATTTTCAACTTTTTTGAAGCTGAAATACTTCATGAAAATGTTCGACTTTTTTAAAGCCGAAAACCTGTCGTGAAAATTTTCAACTTTTTTGAAGCCCAAATAATTCATGAAAATGTTCAACTTTTTTGAAGCCGAAATACTTCATGAAAATGTTCGACTTTTTTAAAGTAGAAATCCTGTCGTGAAAATTTTCAACCTTTTTGAAGCCGAAATACTTCATGAAAATGTTCGACTTTTTTAAAGCCGAAATCCTTTCGTGAAAATTTTCAACTTTTTTGAAGCCCAAATACTTCATGAAAATGTTCGACTTTTTTAAAGCCGAAATCCTGTCGTGAAAATTTTCAACTTTTTTGAAGCCGAAATCTTTTCATGAAAATTTTCAACTTTTTTGAAGCCGAAATCTTTTCATGAAAATTTTCAACTTTTTTGAAGCTGAAATACTTCATGAAAATGTTCGACTTTTTTAACGCCGAAATCCTGTCGTGAAAATGTTCGACTTTTTTGAATCCGAAATACTTCATGAAAATTTTTGAAATTTTTTGAAGCCGAAATACTTCATGAAAATGTTCGACTTTTTTAAAGCCGAAATTCTGTCGTGAAAATTTTCAACTTTTTTGAAGCCGAAATCTTTTCATGAAAATTTTCAACTTTTTTGAAGCCGAAATCTTTTCATGAAAATTTTCAACTTTTTTGAAGCTGAAATACTTCATGAAAATGTTCGACTTTTTTAACGCCGAAATCCTGTCGTGAAAATGTTCGACTTTTTTGAATCCGAAATCTTTTCATGAAAATGTTCGACTTTTTTAAAGCCGAAATCCTGTCGTGAAAATTTTCAACTTTTTTGAAGCCGAAATCTTTTCATGAAAATTTTCAACTTTTTTGAAGCTGAAATACTTCATGAAAATGTTCGACTTTTTTAAAGCCGAAATCCTGTCGTGAAAATTTTCAACTTTTTTGAAGCCCAAATACTTCATGAAAATGTTCAACTTTTTTGAAGCCGAAATACTTCATGAAAATGTTCGACTTTTTTAAAGTAGAAATCCTGTCGTGAAAATTTTCAACCTTTTTGAAGCCGAAATACTTCATGAAAATGTTCGACTTTTTTAAAGCCGAAATCCTTTCGTGAAAATTTTCAACTTTTTTGAAGCCCAAATACTTCATGAAAATGTTCGACTTTTTTAAAGCCGAAATCCTGTCGTGAAAATTTTCAACTTTTTTGAAGCCGAAATCTTTTCATGAAAATTTTCAACTTTTTTGAAGCCGAAATCTTTTCATGAAAATTTTCAACTTTTTTGAAGCCGAAATCTTTTCATGAAAATTTTCAACTTTTTTGAAGCTGAAATACTTCATGAAAATGTTCGACTTTTTTAACGCCGAAATCCTGTCGTGAAAATGTTCGACTTTTTTGAATCCGAAATACTTCATGAAAATTTTTGAAATTTTTTGAAGCCGAAATACTTCATGAAAATGTTCGACTTTTTTAAAGCCGAAATTCTGTCGTGAAAATGTTCAACTTTTTTGAAGCCGAAATCTTTTCATGAAAATTTTCAACTTTTTTGAAGCAGAAATCTTTTCATGAAAATTTTCAACTTTTTTGAAGCTGAAATACTTCATGAAAATGTTCGACTTTTTTAACGCCGAAATCCTGTCGTGAAAATGTTCGACTTTTTTGAATCCGAAATCTTTTCATGAAAATGTTCGACTTTTTTAAAGCCGAAATCCTGTCGTGAAAATTTTCAACTTTTTTGAAGCCGAAATCTTTTCATGAAAATTTTCAACTTTTTTGAAGCTGAAATACTTCATGAAAATGTTCGACTTTTTTAAAGCCGAAATCCTGTCGTGAAAATTTTCAACTTTTTTGAAGCCCAAATACTTCATGAAAATGTTCAACTTTTTTGAAGCCGAAATACTTCATGAAAATGTTCGACTTTTTTAAAGCCGAAATCCTTTCGTGAAAATTTTCAACTTTTTTGAAGCCCAAATACTTCATGAAAATGTTCGACTTTTTTAAAGCCGAAATCCTGTCGTGAAAATGTTCAACTTTTTTGAAGCCGAAATCTTTTCATGAAAATTTTCAACTTTTTTGAAGCCGAAATCTTTTCATGAAAATTTTCAACTTTTTTGAAGCTGAAATACTTCATGAAAATGTTCGACTTTTTTAAAGTAGAAATCCTGTCGTGAAAATTTTCAACCTTTTTGAAGCCGAAATACTTCATGAAAATGTTCGACTTTTTTAAAGCCGAAATCCTTTCGTGAAAATTTTCAACTTTTTTGAAGCCCAAATACTTCATGAAAATGTTCGACTTTTTTAAAGCCGAAATCCTGTCGTGAAAATTTTCAACTTTTTTGAAGCCGAAATCTTTTCATGAAAATTTTCAACTTTTTTGAAGCCGAAATCTTTTCATGAAAATTTTCAACTTTTTTGAAGCCGAAATCTTTTCATGAAAATTTTCAACTTTTTTGAAGCTGAAATACTTCATGAAAATGTTCGACTTTTTTAACGCCGAAATCCTGTCGTGAAAATGTTCGACTTTTTTGAATCCGAAATCTTTTCATGAAAATGTTCGACTTTTTTAAAGCCGAAATCCTGTCGTGAAAATTTTCAACTTTTTTGAAGCCGAAATCTTTTCATGAAAATTTTCAACTTTTTTGAAGCTGAAATACTTCATGAAAATGTTCGACTTTTTTAAAGCCGAAATCCTGTCGTGAAAATTTTCAACTTTTTTGAAGCCCAAATACTTCATGAAAATGTTCAACTTTTTTGAAGCCGAAATACTTCATGAAAATGTTCGACTTTTTTAAAGCCGAAATCCTTTCGTGAAAATTTTCAACTTTTTTGAAGCCCAAATACTTCATGAAAATGTTCGACTTTTTTAAAGCCGAAATCCTGTCGTGAAAATTTTCAACTTTTTTGAAGCCGAAATCTTTTCATGAAAATTTTCAACTTTTTTGAAGCCGAAATCTTTTCATGAAAATTTTCAACTTTTTTGAAGCTGAAATACTTCATGAAAATGTTCGACTTTTTTAAAGTAGAAATCCTGTCGTGAAAATTTTCAACCTTTTTGAAGCCGAAATACTTCATGAAAATGTTCGACTTTTTTAAAGCCGAAATCCTTTCGTGAAAATTTTCAACTTTTTTGAAGCCCAAATACTTCATGAAAATGTTCGACTTTTTTAAAGCCGAAATCCTGTCGTGAAAATTTTCAACTTTTTTGAAGCCGAAATCTTTTCATGAAAATTTTCAACTTTTTTGAAGCCGAAATCTTTTCATGAAAATTTTCAACTTTTTTGAAGCCGAAATCTTTTCATGAAAATTTTCAACTTTTTTGAAGCTGAAATACTTCATGAAAATGTTCGACTTTTTTAACGCCGAAATCCTGTCGTGAAAATGTTCGACTTTTTTGAATCCGAAATACTTCATGAAAATTTTTGAAATTTTTTGAAGCCGAAATACTTCATGAAAATGTTCGACTTTTTTAAAGCCGAAATTCTGTCGTGAAAATTTTCAACTTTTTTGAAGCCGAAATCTTTTCATGAAAATTTTCAACTTTTTTGAAGCCGAAATCTTTTCATGAAAATTTTCAACTTTTTTGAAGCTGAAATACTTCATGAAAATGTTCGACTTTTTTAACGCCGAAATCCTGTCGTGAAAATGTTCGACTTTTTTGAATCCGAAATCTTTTCATGAAAATGTTCGACTTTTTTAAAGCCGAAATCCTGTCGTGAAAATTTTCAACTTTTTTGAAGCCGAAATCTTTTCATGAAAATTTTCAACTTTTTTGAAGCTGAAATACTTCATGAAAATGTTCGACTTTTTTAAAGCCGAAATCCTTTCGTGAAAATTTTCAACTTTTTTGAAGCCCAAATACTTCATGAAAATGTTCGACTTTTTTAAAGCCGAAATCCTGTCGTGAAAATTTTCAACTTTTTTGAAGCCGAAATCTTTTCATGAAAATTTTCAACTTTTTTGAAGCCGAAATCTTTTCATGAAAATTTTCAACTTTTTTGAAGCCGAAATCTTTTCATGAAAATTTTCAACTTTTTTGAAGCTGAAATACTTCATGAAAATGTTCGACTTTTTTAACGCCGAAATCCTGTCGTGAAAATGTTCGACTTTTTTGAATCCGAAATACTTCATGAAAATGTTCGACTTTTTTAAAGCCGAAATCCTTTCGTGAAAATTTTCAACTTTTTTGAAGCCCAAATACTTCATGAAAATGTTCGACTTTTTTAAATCCGAAATCCTGTCGTGAAAATTTTCAACTTTTTTGAAGCCGAAATCTTTTCATGAAAATTTTCAACTTTTTTGAAGCCGAAATCTTTTCATGAAAATTTTCAACTTTTTTGAAGCTGAAATACTTCATGAAAATGTTCGACTTTTTTAAAGTAGAAATCCTGTCGTGAAAATTTTCAACCTTTTTGAAGCCGAAATACTTCATGAAAATGTTTGACTTTTTTAAAGCCGAAATCCTTTCGTGAAAATTTTCAACTTTTTTGAAGCTGAAATACTTCATGAAAATGTTCGACTTTTTTAAAGCCGAAATCCTGTCGTGAAAATTTTCAACTTTTTTGAAGCCGAAATCTTTTCATGAAAATTTTCAACTTTTTTGAAGCTGAAATACTTCATGAAAATGTTCGACTTTTTTAACGCCGAAATCCTGTCGTGAAAATGTTCGACTTTTTTGAATCCGAAATACTTCATGAAAATTTTTGAAATTTTTTGAAGCCGAAATACTTCATGAAAATGTTCGACTTTTTTAAAGCCGAAATTCTGTCGTGAAAATTTTCAACTTTTTTGAAGCCGAAATCTTTTCATGAAAATTTTCAACTTTTTTGAAGCCGAAATCTTTTCATGAAAATTTTCAACTTTTTTGAAGCTGAAATACTTCATGAAAATGTTCGACTTTTTTAACGCCGAAATCCTGTCGTGAAAATGTTCGACTTTTTTGAATCCGAAATCTTTTCATGAAAATGTTCGACTTTTTTAAAGCCGAAATCCTGTCGTGAAAATTTTCAACTTTTTTGAAGCCGAAATCTTTTCATGAAAATTTTCAACTTTTTTGAAGCTGAAATACTTCATGAAAATGTTCGACTTTTTTAAAGCCGAAATCCTGTCGTGAAAATTTTCAACTTTTTTGAAGCCCAAATACTTCATGAAAATGTTCAACTTTTTTGAAGCCGAAATACTTCATGAAAATGTTCGACTTTTTTAAAGCCGAAATCCTGTCGTGAAAATTTTCAACCTTTTTGAAGCCGAAATCTTTTCATGAAAATTTTCAACTTTTTTGAAGCCGAAATCTTTTCATGAAAATTTTCAACTTTTTTGAAGCTGAAATACTTCATGAAAATGTTCGACTTTTTTAACGCCGAAATCCTGTCGTGAAAATGTTCGTTTTTTTTGAATCCGAAATCTTTTCATGAAAATGTTCGACTTTTTTAAAGCCGAAATCCTGTCGTGAAAATTTTCAACTTTTTTGAAGCCGAAATCTTTTCATGAAAATTTTCAACTTTTTTGAAGCTGAAATACTTCATGAAAATGTTCGACTTTTTTAAAGCCGAAATCCTGTCGTGAAAATTTTCAACTTTTTTGAAGCCCAAATACTTCATGAAAATGTTCAACTTTTTTGAAGCCCAAATACTTCATGAAAATGTTCGACTTTTTTAAAGCCGAAATCCTGTCGTGAAAATTTTCAACCTTTTTGAAGCCGAAATACTTCATGAAAATGTTCGACTTTTTTAAAGCCGAAATCCTTTCGTGAAAATTTTCAACTTTTTTGAAGCCCAAATACTTCATGAAAATGTTCGACTTTTTTAAAGCCGAAATCCTATCGTGAAAATTTTCAACTTTTTTGAAGCCGAAATCTTTTCATGAAAATTTTCAACTTTTTTGAAGCCGAAATCTTTTCATGAAAATTTTCAACTTTTTTGAAGCCGACATCTTTTCATGAAAATTTTCAACTTTTTTGAAGCTGAAATACTTCATGAAAATGTTCGACTTTTTTAACGCCGAAATCCTGTCGTGAAAATGTTCGACTTTTTTGAATCCGAAATACTTCATGAAAATTTTTGAAATTTTTTGAAGCCGAAATACTTCATGAAAATGTTCGACTTTTTTAAAGCCGAAATTCTGTCGTGAAAATTTTCAACTTTTTTGAAGCCGAAATCTTTTCATGAAAATGTTCAACTTTTTTGAAGCCGAAATCTTTTCATGAAAATTTTCAACTTTTTTGAAGCTGAAATACTTCATGAAAATGTTCGACATTTTTAAAGCCGAAATCCTGTCGTGAAAATTTTCAACTTTTTTGAAGCCCAAATACTTCATGAAAATGTTCAACTTTTTTGAAGCCGAAATACTTCATGAAAATGTTCGACTTTTTTAAAGCCGAAATCCTGTCGTGAAAATTTTCAACCTTTTTGAAGCCGAAATACTTCATGAAAATGTTCGACTTTTTTAAAGCCGAAATCCTTTCATGAAAATTTTCAACTTTTTTGAAGCCCAAATACTTCGTGAAAATGTTCATCTTTTTTAAAGCCGAAATCCTGTCGTGAAAATTTTCAACGTTTTTGAAGCCAAAATCTTTTCATGAAAATTTTCAACTTTTTTGAAGCCGAAATCTTTTCATGAAAATTTTCAACTTTTTTGAAGCCGAAATCTTTTCATGAAAATTTTCAACCTTTTTGAAGCTGAAATACTTCATGAAAATGTTCGACTTTTTTAACGCCGAAATCCTGTCGTGAAAATGTTCGACTTTTTTGAATCCGAAATACTTCATGAAAATTTTTGAAATTTTTTGAAGCCGAAATACTTCATGAAAATGTTCGACTTTTTTAAAGCCGAAATTTTGTCGTGAAAATTTTCAACTTTTTTGAAGCCGAAATCTTTTCATGAAAATTTTCAACTTTTTTGAAGCCGAAATCTTTTCATGAAAATTTTCAACTTTTTTGAAGCCGAAATCTTTTCATGAAAATTTGCAACTTTTTTGAAGCCGAAATCTTTTCATGAAATTTTCAACTTTTTTGAATCTGAAATACTTCATGAAAATGTTCGACTTTTTTAACGCCGAAATCCTGTCGTGAAAATTTTCAACTTTTTTGAAGCAGAAATACTTCATGAAAATTTTCAACTTTTTTAAAGCCGAAATACTTCATGAAAATGTTCGACTTTTTTAAAGTAGAAATCCTGTCGTGAAAATGTTCGACTTTTTTGAATCCGAAATACTTCATGAAAATTTTTGAAATTTTTTGAAGCCGAAATACTTCATGAAAATGTTCGACTCCTTTAAAGCTGAAATCCTTTCATGAAAATTTTCAACTTTTTTGAAGCCCAAATACTTCGTGAAAATGTTCATCTTTTTTAAAGCCGAAATCCTGTCGTGAAAATTTTCAACTTTTTTGAAGCCGAAATCTTTTCATGAAAATTTTCAACTTTTTTGAAGCCGAAATCTTTTCATGAAAATTTTCAACTTTTTTGAAGCCGAAATCTTTTCATGAAAATTTTCAACTTTTTTGAAGCTGAAATACTTCATGAAAATGTTCGACTTTTTTAAAGCCGAAATCCTGTCGTGAAAATGTTCGACTTTTTTGAATCCGAAATACTTCATGAAAATTTTTGAAATTTTTTGAAGCCGAAATACTTCATGAAAATGTTCGACTTTTTTAAAGCCGAAATTCTGTCGTGAAAATTTTCAACTTTTTTGAAGCCGAAATCTTTTCCTGAAAATTTTCAACTTTTTTGAAGCCGAAATCTTTTCATGAAAATTTTCAACCTTTTTGAAGCTGAAATACTTCATGAAAATGTTCGACTTTTTTAACGCCGAAATCCTGTCGTGAAAATGTTCGACTTTTTTGAATCCGAAATACTTCATGAAAATTTTTGAAATTTTTTGAAGCCGAAATACTTCATGAAAATGTTCGACTTTTTTAAAGCCGAAATTCTGTCGTGAAAATTTTCAACTTTTTTGAAGCCGAAATCTTTTCATGAAAATTTTCAACTTTTTTGAAGCCGAAATCTTTTCATGAAAATTTTCAACTTTTTTGAAGCCGAAATCTTTTCATGAAAATTTTCAACTTTTTTGAAGCCGAAATCTTTTCATGAAATTTTCAACTTTTTTGAATCTGAAATACTTCATGAAAATGTTTGACTTTTTTAACGCCGAAATCCTGTCGTGAAAATTTTCAACTTTTTTGAAGCCGAAATACTTCATGAAAATTTTCAACTTTTTTAAAGCCGAAATACTTCATGAAAATGTTCGACTTTTTTAAAGTAGAAATCCTGTCGTGAAAATTTTCAACTCTTTTAAAGCCGAAATGTTGTCGTGAAAATTTTCAACCTTTTTGAAGCCGAAATACTTCATGAAAATGTTCGACTCTTTTAAAGCCGAAATCCTTTCATGAAAATTTTCAACTTTTTTGAAGCCCAAATACTTCGTGAAAATGTTCATCTTTTTTAAAGCCGAAATCCTGTCGTGAAAATTTTCAACGTTTTTGAAGCCGAAATCTTTTCATGAAAATTTTCAACTTTTTTGAAGCCGAAATCTTTTCATGAAAATTTTCAACTTTTTTGAAGCCGAAATCTTTTCATGAAAATTTTCAACTTTTTTGAAGCTGAAATACTTCATGAAAATGTTCGACTTTTTTAAAGCCGAAATTCTGTCGTGAAAATTTTCAACTTTTTTGAAGCCGAAATCTTTTCATGAAAATTTTCAACTTTTTTGAAGCCGAAATCTTTTCATGAAAATTTTCAACCTTTTTGAAGCTGAAATACTTCATGAAAATGTTCGACTTTTTTAACGCCGAAATCCTGTCGTGAAAATGTTCGACTTTTTTGAATCCGAAATACTTCATGAAAATTTTTGAAATTTTTTGAAGCCGAAATACTTCATGAAAATGTTCGACTTTTTTAAAGCCGAAATTCTGTCGTGAAAATTTTCAACTTTTTTGAAGCCGAAATCTTTTCATGAAAATTTTCAACTTTTTTGAAGCCGAAATCTTTTCATGAAAATTTTCAACTTTTTTGGAGCCGAAATCTTTTCATGAAAATTTGCAACTTTTTTGAAGCGTAAATCTTTTCATGAAATTTTCAACTTTTTTGAATCTGAAATACTTCATGAAAATGTTCGACTTTTTTGAAGCCGAAATCCTGTCGTGAAAATTTTCAACTTTTTTGAAGCCGAAATACTTCATGAAAATTTTCAACTTTTTTAAAGCCGAAATACTTCATGAAAATGTTCGACTTTTTTAAAGTAGAAATCCTGTCGTGAAAATTTTCAACTCTTTTAAAGCCGAAATCTTTTCATGAAAATTTTCAACTTTTTTGAAGCCGAAATCTTTTCATGAAAATTTTCAACTTTTTTGAAGCTGAAATACTTCATGAAAATGTTCGACTTTTTTAAAGCCGAAATCCTGTCGTGAAAATTTTCAACTTTTTTGAAGCCGAAATCTTTTCATGAAAATGTTCAACTTTTTTGAAGCCGAAATACTTCATGAAAATGTGAGACTTTTTTAAAGCCGAAATCCTGTCGTGAAAATCTTCAACTTTTTTGAAGCCGAAATCTTTTCATGAAAATTTTCAACTTTTTTGAAGCTGAAATACTTCATGAAAATGTTCGACTTTTTTAAAGCCGAAATCCTGTCGTGACAATTTTCAACTTTTTTGAAGCCGAAATCTTTTCATGAAAATTTTCAACTTTTTTGAAGCCGAAATCTTTTCATGAAAATTTTCAACTTTTTTGAAGCTGAAATACTTCATGAAAATGTTCGACTTTTTTAAAGCGGAAATCCTGTCATGAAAATTTTCAACTTTTTTGAAGCCGAAATACTTCATGAAAATGTGAGACTTTTTTAAAGCCGAAATCCTGTCGTGAAAATTTTCAACTTTTTTGAAGCCGAAATCTTTTCATGAAAATTTTCAACTTTTTTGAAGCTGAAATACTTCATGAAAATGTTCGACTTTTTTAAAGCCGAAATCCTGTCGTGAAAATTTTCAACTTTTTTGAAGCCCAAATACTTCATGAAAATGTTCAACTTTTTTGAAGCCGAAATACTTCATGAAAATGTTCGACTTTTTTAAAGCCGAAATCCTGTCGTGAAAATTTTCATCCTTTTTGAAGCCGAAATACTTCATGAAAATGTTCGACTTTTTTAAAGCCGAAATCCTTTCGTGAAAATTTTCAACTTTTTTGAAGCCCAAATACTTCATGAAAATGTTCGACTTTTTTAAAGCCGAAATCCTGTCGTGAAAATTTTCAACTTTTTTGAAGCCGAAATCTTTTCATGAAAATTTTCAACTTTTTTGAAGCCGAAATCTTTTCATGAAAATTTTCAACTTTTTTGAAGCCGAAATCTTTTCATGAAAATTTTCAACTTTTTTGAAGCTGAAATACTTCATGAAAATGTTCGACTTTTTTAACGCCGAAATCCTGTCGTGAAAATGTTCGACTTTTTTGAATCCGAAATACTTCATGAAAATTTTTGAAATTTTTTAAAGCCGAAATACTTCATGAAAATGTTCGACTTTTTTAAAGCCGAAATTCTGTCGTGAAAATTTTCAACTTTTTTGAAGCCGAAATCTTTTCATGAAAATTTTCAACTTTTTTGAAGTCGAAATCTTTTCATGAAAATTTTCAACTTTTTTGAAGCTGAAATACTTCATGAAAATGTTCGACATTTTTAAAGCCGAAATCCTGTCGTGAAAATTTTCAACTTTTTTGAAGCCGAAATCTTTTCATGAAAATTTTCAACTTTTTTGAAGCCGAAATCTTTTCATGAAAATTTTCAACTTTTTTGAAGCCGAAATCTTTTCATGAAAATTTTCAACTTTTTTGAAGCCGAAATCTTTTCATGAAAATTTGCAACTTTTTTGAAGCCGAAATCTTTTCATGAAATTTTCAACTTTTTTGAATCTGAAATACTTCATGAAAATGTTCGACTTTTTTAACGCCGAAATCCTGTCGTGAAAATTTTCAACTTTTTTGAAGCCGAAATACTTCATGAAAATTTTCAACTTTTTTAAAGCCGAAATACTTCATGAAAATGTTCGACTTTTTTAAAGTAGAAATCCTGTCGTGAAAATTTTCAACTCTTTTAAAGCCGAAATCTTGTCGTGAAAATTTTCAACCTTTTTGAAGCCGAAATACTTCATGAAAATGTTCGACTCTTTTAAAGCCGAAATCCTTTCATGAAAATTTTCAACTTTTTTGAAGCCCAAATACTTCGTGAAAATGTTCATCTTTTTTAAAGCCGAAATCCTGTCGTGAAAATTTTCAACGTTTTTGAAGCCGAAATCTTTTCATGAAAATTTTCAACTTTTTTGAAGCCGAAATCTTTTCATGAAAATTTTCAACTTTTTTGAAGCCGAAATCTTTTCATGAAAATTTTCAACTTTTTTGAAGCTGAAATACTTCATGAAAATGTTCGACTTTTTTAAAGCCGAAATCCTGTCGTGAAAATGTTCGACTTTTTTGAATCCGAAATACTTCATGAAAATTTTTGAAATTTTTTGAAGCCGAAATACTTCATGAAAATGTTCGACTTTTTTAAAGCCGAAATTCTGTCGTGAAAATTTTCAACTTTTTTGAAGCCGAAATCTTTTCATGAAAATTTTCAACTTTTTTGAAGCCGAAATCTTTTCATGAAAATTTTCAACCTTTTTGAAGCTGAAATACTTCATGAAAATGTTCGACTTTTTTAACGCCGAAATCCTGTCGTGAAAATGTTCGACTTTTTTGAATCCGAAATACTTCATGAAAATTTTTGAAATTTTTTGAAGCCGAAATACTTCATGAAAATGTTCGACTTTTTTAAAGCCGAAATTCTGTCGTGAAAATTTTCAACTTTTTTGAAGCCGAAATCTTTTCATGAAAATTTTCAACTTTTTTGAAGCCCAAATACTTCATGAAAATGTTCAACTTTTTTGAAGCCGAAATACTTCATGAAAATGTTCGACTTTTTTAAAGCCGAAATCCTGTCGTGAAAATTTTCATCCTTTTTGAAGCCGAAATACTTCATGAAAATGTTCGACTTTTTTAAAGCCGAAATCCTTTCGTGAAAATTTTCAACTTTTTTGAAGCCCAAATACTTCATGAAAATGTTCGACTTTTTTAATGCCGAAATCCTGTCGTGAAAATTTTCAACTTTTTTGAAGCCGAAATCTTTTCATGAAAATTTTCAACTTTTTTGAAGCCGAAATCTTTTCATGAAAATTTTCAACTTTTTTGAAGCCGAAATCTTTTCATGAAAATTTTCAACTTTTTTGAAGCTGAAATACTTCATGAAAATGTTCGACTTTTTTAACGCCGAAATCCTGTCGTGAAAATGTTCGACTTTTTTGAATCCGAAATACTTCATGAACATTTTTGAAATTTTTTAAAGCCGAAATACTTCATGAAAATGTTCGACTTTTTTAAAGCCGAAATTCTGTCGTGAAAATTTTCAACTTTTTTGAAGCCGAAATCTTTTCATGAAAATTTTCAACTTTTTTGAAGTCGAAATCTTTTCATGAAAATTTTCAACTTTTTTGAAGCTGAAATACTTCATGAAAATGTTCGACATTTTTAAAGCCGAAATCCTGTCGTGAAAATTTTCAACTTTTTTGAAGCCGAAATCTTTTCATGAAAATTTTCAACTTTTTTGAAGCCGAAATCTTTTCATGAAAATTTTCAACTTTTTTGAAGCCGAAATCTTTTCATGAAAATTTTCAACTTTTTTGAAGCCGAAATCTTTTCATGAAAATTTGCAACTTTTTTGAAGCCGAAATCTTTTCATGAAATTTTCAACTTTTTTGAATCTGAAATACTTCATGAAAATGTTCGACTTTTTTAACGCCGAAATCCTGTCGTGAAAATTTTCAACTTTTTTGAAGCCGAAATACTTCATGAAAATTTTCAACTTTTTTAAAGCCGAAATACTTCATGAAAATGTTCGACTTTTTTAAAGTAGAAATCCTGTCGTGAAAATTTTCAACTCTTTTAAAGCCGAAATCTTGTCGTGAAAATTTTCAACCTTTTTGAAGCCGAAATACTTCATGAAAATGTTCGACTCTTTTAAAGCCGAAATCCTGTCGTGAAAATTTTCAACTTTTTTGAAGCCCAAATACTTCATGAAAATGTTCAACTTTTTTGAAGCCGAAATACTTCATGAAAATGTTCGACTTTTTTAAAGCCGAAATCCTGTCGTGAAAATTTTCATCCTTTTTGAAGCCGAAATACTTCATGAAAATGTTCGACTTTTTTAAAGCCGAAATCCTTTCGTGAAAATTTTCAACTTTTTTGAAGCCCAAATACTTCATGAAAATGTTCGACTTTTTTAAAGCCGAAATCCTGTCGTGAAAATTTTCAACTTTTTTGAAGCCGAAATCTTTTCATGAAAATTTTCAACTTTTTTGAAGCCGAAATCTTTTCATGAAAATTTTCAACTTTTTTGAAGCCGAAATCTTTTCATGAAAATTTTCAACTTTTTTGAAGCTGAAATACTTCATGAAAATGTTCGACTTTTTTAACGCCGAAATCCTGTCGTGAAAATGTTCGACTTTTTTGAATCCGAAATACTTCATGAAAATTTTTGAAATTTTTTAAAGCCGAAATACTTCATGAAAATGTTCGACTTTTTTAAAGCCGAAATTCTGTCGTGAAAATTTTCAACTTTTTTGAAGCCGAAATCTTTTCATGAAAATTTTCAACTTTTTTGAAGTCGAAATCTTTTCATGAAAATTTTCAACTTTTTTGAAGCTGAAATACTTCATGAAAATGTTCGACATTTTTAAAGCCGAAATCCTGTCGTGAAAATTTTCAACTTTTTTGAAGCCGAAATCTTTTCATGAAAATTTTCAACTTTTTTGAAGCCGAAATCTTTTCATGAAAATTTTCAACTTTTTTGAAGCCGAAATCTTTTCATGAAAATTTTCAACTTTTTTGAAGCCGAAATCTTTTCATGAAAATTTGCAACTTTTTTGAAGCCGAAATCTTTTCATGAAATTTTCAACTTTTTTGAATCTGAAATACTTCATGAAAATGTTCGACTTTTTTAACGCCGAAATCCTGTCGTGAAAATTTTCAACTTTTTTGAAGCCGAAATACTTCATGAAAATTTTCGACTTTTTTAAAGTAGAAATCCTGTCGTGAAAATTTTCAACTCTTTTAAAGCCGAAATCTTGTCGTGAAAATTTTCAACCTTTTTGAAGCCGAAATACTTCATGAAAATGTTCGACTCTTTTAAAGCCGAAATCCTTTCATGACAATTTTCAACTTTTTTGAAGCCCAAATACTTCGTGAAAATGTTCATCTTTTTTAAAGCCGAAATCCTGTCGTGAAAATTTTCAACGTTTTTGAAGCCGAAATCTTTTCATGAAAATTTTCAACTTTTTTGAAGCCGAAATCTTTTCATGAAAATTTTCAACTTTTTTGAAGCCGAAATCTTTTCATGAAAATTTTCAACTTTTTTGAAGCTGAAATACTTCATGAAAATGTTCGACTTTTTTAAAGCCGAAATCCTGTCGTGAAAATGTTCGACTTTTTTGAATCCGAAATACTTCATGAAAATTTTTGAAATTTTTTGAAGCCGAAATACTTCATGAAAATGTTCGACTTTTTTAAAGCCGAAATTCTGTCGTGAAAATTTTCAACTTTTTTGAAGCCGAAATCTTTTCATGAAAATTTTCAACTTTTTTGAAGCCGAAATCTTTTCATGAAAATTTTCAACCTTTTTGAAGCTGAAATACTTCATGAAAATGTTCGACTTTTTTAACGCCGAAATCCTGTCGTGAAAATGTTCGACTTTTTTGAATCCGAAATACTTCATGAAAATTTTTGAAATTTTTTGAAGCCGAAATACTTCATGAAAATGTTCGACTTTTTTAAAGCCGAAATTCTGTCGTGAAAATTTTCAACTTTTTTGAAGCCGAAATCTTTTCATGAAAATTTTCAACTTTTTTGAAGCCGAAATCTTTTCATGAAAATTTTCAACTTTTTTGGAGCCGAAATCTTTTCATGAAAATTTTCAACTTTTTTGAAGCCGAAATCTTTTCATGAAAATTTTCAACTTTTTTGAAGCTGAAATACTTCATGAAAATGTTCGACTTTTTTAAAGCGGAAATCCTGTCATGAAAATTTTCAACTTTTTTGAAGCCGAAATACTTCATGAAAATGTGAGACTTTTTTAAAGCCGAAATCCTGTCGTGAAAATTTTCAACTTTTTTGAAGCCGAAATCTTTTCATGAAAATTTTCAACTTTTTTGAAGCTGAAATACTTCATGAAAATGTTCGACTTTTTTAAAGCCGAAATCCTGTCGTGAAAATTTTCAACTTTTTTGAAGCCCAAATACTTCATGAAAATGTTCAACTTTTTTGAAGCCGAAATACTTCATGAAAATGTTCGACTTTTTTAAAGCCGAAATCCTGTCGTGAAAATTTTCATCCTTTTTGAAGCCGAAATACTTCATGAAAATGTTCGACTTTTTTAAAGCCGAAATCCTTTCGTGAAAATTTTCAACTTTTTTGAAGCCCAAATACTTCATGAAAATGTTCGACTTTTTTAATGCCGAAATCCTGTCGTGAAAATTTTCAACTTTTTTGAAGCCGAAATCTTTTCATGAAAATTTTCAACTTTTTTGAAGCCGAAATCTTTTCATGAAAATTTTCAACTTTTTTGAAGCCGAAATCTTTTCATGAAAATTTTCAACTTTTTTGAAGCTGAAATACTTCATGAAAATGTTCGACTTTTTTAACGCCGAAATCCTGTCGTGAAAATGTTCGACTTTTTTGAATCCGAAATACTTCATGAACATTTTTGAAATTTTTTAAAGCCGAAATACTTCATGAAAATGTTCGACTTTTTTAAAGCCGAAATTCTGTCGTGAAAATTTTCAACTTTTTTGAAGCCGAAATCTTTTCATGAAAATTTTCAACTTTTTTGAAGTCGAAATCTTTTCATGAAAATTTTCAACTTTTTTGAAGCTGAAATACTTCATGAAAATGTTCGACATTTTTAAAGCCGAAATCCTGTCGTGAAAATTTTCAACTTTTTTGAAGCCGAAATCTTTTCATGAAAATTTTCAACTTTTTTGAAGCCGAAATCTTTTCATGAAAATTTTCAACTTTTTTGAAGCCGAAATCTTTTCATGAAAATTTTCAACTTTTTTGAAGCCGAAATCTTTTCATGAAAATTTGCAACTTTTTTGAAGCCGAAATCTTTTCATGAAATTTTCAACTTTTTTGAATCTGAAATACTTCATGAAAATGTGAGACTTTTTTAAAGCCGAAATCCTGTCGTGAAAATTTTCAACTTTTTTGAAGCCGAAATCTTTTCATGAAAATTTTCAACTTTTTTGAAGCTGAAATACTTCATGAAAATGTTCGACTTTTTTAAAGCCGAAATCCTGTCGTGAAAATTTTCAACTTTTTTGAAGCCCAAATACTTCATGAAAATGTTCAACTTTTTTGAAGCCGAAATACTTCATGAAAATGTTCGACTTTTTTAAAGCCGAAATCCTGTCGTGAAAATTTTCATCCTTTTTGAAGCCGAAATACTTCATGAAAATGTTCGACTTTTTTAAAGCCGAAATCCTTTCGTGAAAATTTTCAACTTTTTTGAAGCCCAAATACTTCATGAAAATGTTCGACTTTTTTAATGCCGAAATCCTGTCGTGAAAATTTTCAACTTTTTTGAAGCCGAAATCTTTTCATGAAAATTTTCAACTTTTTTGAAGCCGAAATCTTTTCATGAAAATTTTCAACTTTTTTGAAGCCGAAATCTTTTCATGAAAATTTTCAACTTTTTTGAAGCTGAAATACTTCATGAAAATGTTCGACTTTTTTAACGCCGAAATCCTGTCGTGAAAATGTTCGACTTTTTTGAATCCGAAATACTTCATGAACATTTTTGAAATTTTTTAAAGCCGAAATACTTCATGAAAATGTTCGACTTTTTTAAAGCCGAAATTCTGTCGTGAAAATTTTCAACTTTTTTGAAGCCGAAATCTTTTCATGAAAATTTTCAACTTTTTTGAAGTCGAAATCTTTTCATGAAAATTTTCAACTTTTTTGAAGCTGAAATACTTCATGAAAATGTTCGACATTTTTAAAGCCGAAATCCTGTCGTGAAAATTTTCAACTTTTTTGAAGCCGAAATCTTTTCATGAAAATTTTCAACTTTTTTGAAGCCGAAATCTTTTCATGAAAATTTTCAACTTTTTTGAAGCCGAAATCTTTTCATGAAAATTTTCAACTTTTTTGAAGCCGAAATCTTTTCATGAAAATTTGCAACTTTTTTGAAGCCGAAATCTTTTCATGAAATTTTCAACTTTTTTGAATCTGAAATACTTCATGAAAATGTTCGACTTTTTTAACGCCGAAATCCTGTCGTGAAAATTTTCAACTTTTTTGAAGCCGAAATACTTCATGAAAATTTTCAACTTTTTTAAAGCCGAAATACTTCATGAAAATGTTCGACTTTTTTAAAGTAGAAATCCTGTCGTGAAAATTTTCAACTCTTTTAAAGCCGAAATCTTGTCGTGAAAATTTTCAACCTTTTTGAAGCCGAAATACTTCATGAAAATGTTCGACTCTTTTAAAGCCGAAATCCTGTCGTGAAAATTTTCAACTTTTTTGAAGCCCAAATACTTCATGAAAATGTTCAACTTTTTTGAAGCCGAAATACTTCATGAAAATGTTCGACTTTTTTAAAGCCGAAATCCTGTCGTGAAAATTTTCATCCTTTTTGAAGCCGAAATACTTCATGAAAATGTTCGACTTTTTTAAAGCCGAAATCCTTTCGTGAAAATTTTCAACTTTTTTGAAGCCCAAATACTTCATGAAAATGTTCGACTTTTTTAAAGCCGAAATCCTGTCGTGAAAATTTTCAACTTTTTTGAAGCCGAAATCTTTTCATGAAAATTTTCAACTTTTTTGAAGCCGAAATCTTTTCATGAAAATTTTCAACTTTTTTGAAGCCGAAATCTTTTCATGAAAATTTTCAACTTTTTTGAAGCTGAAATACTTCATGAAAATGTTCGACTTTTTTAACGCCGAAATCCTGTCGTGAAAATGTTCGACTTTTTTGAATCCGAAATACTTCATGAAAATTTTTGAAATTTTTTAAAGCCGAAATACTTCATGAAAATGTTCGACTTTTTTAAAGCCGAAATTCTGTCGTGAAAATTTTCAACTTTTTTGAAGCCGAAATCTTTTCATGAAAATTTTCAACTTTTTTGAAGTCGAAATCTTTTCATGAAAATTTTCAACTTTTTTGAAGCTGAAATACTTCATGAAAATGTTCGACATTTTTAAAGCCGAAATCCTGTCGTGAAAATTTTCAACTTTTTTGAAGCCGAAATCTTTTCATGAAAATTTTCAACTTTTTTGAAGCCGAAATCTTTTCATGAAAATTTTCAACTTTTTTGAAGCCGAAATCTTTTCATGAAAATTTTCAACTTTTTTGAAGCCGAAATCTTTTCATGAAAATTTGCAACTTTTTTGAAGCCGAAATCTTTTCATGAAATTTTCAACTTTTTTGAATCTGAAATACTTCATGAAAATGTTCGACTTTTTTAACGCCGAAATCCTGTCGTGAAAATTTTCAACTTTTTTGAAGCCGAAATACTTCATGAAAATTTTCGACTTTTTTAAAGTAGAAATCCTGTCGTGAAAATTTTCAACTCTTTTAAAGCCGAAATCTTGTCGTGAAAATTTTCAACCTTTTTGAAGCCGAAATACTTCATGAAAATGTTCGACTCTTTTAAAGCCGAAATCCTTTCATGACAATTTTCAACTTTTTTGAAGCCCAAATACTTCGTGAAAATGTTCATCTTTTTTAAAGCCGAAATCCTGTCGTGAAAATTTTCAACGTTTTTGAAGCCGAAATCTTTTCATGAAAATTTTCAACTTTTTTGAAGCCGAAATCTTTTCATGAAAATTTTCAACTTTTTTGAAGCCGAAATCTTTTCATGAAAATTTTCAACTTTTTTGAAGCTGAAATACTTCATGAAAATGTTCGACTTTTTTAAAGCCGAAATCCTGTCGTGAAAATGTTCGACTTTTTTGAATCCGAAATACTTCATGAAAATTTTTGAAATTTTTTGAAGCCGAAATACTTCATGAAAATGTTCGACTTTTTTAAAGCCGAAATTCTGTCGTGAAAATTTTCAACTTTTTTGAAGCCGAAATCTTTTCATGAAAATTTTCAACTTTTTTGAAGCCGAAATCTTTTCATGAAAATTTTCAACCTTTTTGAAGCTGAAATACTTCATGAAAATGTTCGACTTTTTTAACGCCGAAATCCTGTCGTGAAAATGTTCGACTTTTTTGAATCCGAAATACTTCATGAAAATTTTTGAAATTTTTTGAAGCCGAAATACTTCATGAAAATGTTCGACTTTTTTAAAGCCGAAATTCTGTCGTGAAAATTTTCAACTTTTTTGAAGCCGAAATCTTTTCATGAAAATTTTCAACTTTTTTGAAGCCGAAATCTTTTCATGAAAATTTTCAACTTTTTTGGAGCCGAAATCTTTTCATGAAAATTTTCAACTTTTTTGAAGCCGAAATCTTTTCATGAAAATTTTCAACTTTTTTGAAGCTGAAATACTTCATGAAAATGTTCGACTTTTTTAAAGCGGAAATCCTGTCATGAAAATTTTCAACTTTTTTGAAGCCGAAATACTTCATGAAAATGTGAGACTTTTTTAAAGCCGAAATCCTGTCGTGAAAATTTTCAACTTTTTTGAAGCCGAAATCTTTTCATGAAAATTTTCAACTTTTTTGAAGCTGAAATACTTCATGAAAATGTTCGACTTTTTTAAAGCCGAAATCCTGTCGTGAAAATTTTCAACTTTTTTGAAGCCCAAATACTTCATGAAAATGTTCAACTTTTTTGAAGCCGAAATACTTCATGAAAATGTTCGACTTTTTTAAAGCCGAAATCCTGTCGTGAAAATTTTCATCCTTTTTGAAGCCGAAATACTTCATGAAAATGTTCGACTTTTTTAAAGCCGAAATCCTTTCGTGAAAATTTTCAACTTTTTTGAAGCCCAAATACTTCATGAAAATGTTCGACTTTTTTAATGCCGAAATCCTGTCGTGAAAATTTTCAACTTTTTTGAAGCCGAAATCTTTTCATGAAAATTTTCAACTTTTTTGAAGCCGAAATCTTTTCATGAAAATTTTCAACTTTTTTGAAGCCGAAATCTTTTCATGAAAATTTTCAACTTTTTTGAAGCTGAAATACTTCATGAAAATGTTCGACTTTTTTAACGCCGAAATCCTGTCGTGAAAATGTTCGACTTTTTTGAATCCGAAATACTTCATGAACATTTTTGAAATTTTTTAAAGCCGAAATACTTCATGAAAATGTTCGACTTTTTTAAAGCCGAAATTCTGTCGTGAAAATTTTCAACTTTTTTGAAGCCGAAATCTTTTCATGAAAATTTTCAACTTTTTTGAAGTCGAAATCTTTTCATGAAAATTTTCAACTTTTTTGAAGCTGAAATACTTCATGAAAATGTTCGACATTTTTAAAGCCGAAATCCTGTCGTGAAAATTTTCAACTTTTTTGAAGCCGAAATCTTTTCATGAAAATTTTCAACTTTTTTGAAGCCGAAATCTTTTCATGAAAATTTTCAACTTTTTTGAAGCCGAAATCTTTTCATGAAAATTTGCAACTTTTTTGAAGCCGAAATCTTTTCATGAAATTTTCAACTTTTTTGAATCTGAAATACTTCATGAAAATGTTCGACTTTTTTAACGCCGAAATCCTGTCGTGAAAATTTTCAACTTTTTTGAAGCCGAAATACTTCATGAAAATTTTCAACTTTTTTAAAGCCGAAATACTTCATGAAAATGTTCGACTTTTTTAAAGTAGAAATCCTGTCGTGAAAATTTTCAACTCTTTTAAAGCCGAAATCTTGTCGTGAAAATTTTCAACCTTTTTGAAGCCGAAATACTTCATGAAAATGTTCGACTCTTTTAAAGCCGAAATCCTTTCATGAAAATTTTCAACTTTTTTGAAGCCCAAATACTTCGTGAAAATGTTCATCTTTTTTAAAGCCGAAATCCTGTCGTGAAAATTTTCAACGTTTTTGAAGCCGAAATCTTTTCATGAAAATTTTCAACTTTTTTGAAGCCGAAATCTTTTCATGAAAATTTTCAACTTTTTTGAAGCCGAAATCTTTTCATGAAAATTTTCAACTTTTTTGAAGCTGAAATACTTCATGAAAATGTTCGACTTTTTTAAAGCCGAAATCCTGTCGTGAAAATGTTCGACTTTTTTGAATCCGAAATACTTCATGAAAATTTTTGAAATTTTTTGAAGCCGAAATACTTCATGAAAATGTTCGACTTTTTTAAAGCCGAAATTCTGTCGTGAAAATTTTCAACTTTTTTGAAGCCGAAATCTTTTCATGAAAATTTTCAACTTTTTTGAAGCCGAAATCTTTTCATGAAAATTTTCAACCTTTTTGAAGCTGAAATACTTCATGAAAATGTTCGACTTTTTTAACGCCGAAATCCTGTCGTGAAAATGTTCGACTTTTTTGAATCCGAAATACTTCATGAAAATTTTTGAAATTTTTTGAAGCCGAAATACTTCATGAAAATGTTCGACTTTTTTAAAGCCGAAATTCTGTCGTGAAAATTTTCAACTTTTTTGAAGCCGAAATCTTTTCATGAAAATTTTCAACTTTTTTGGAGCCGAGATCTTTTCATGAAAATTTGCAACTTTTTTGAAGCCGAAATCTTTTCATGAAATTTTCAACTTTTTTGAATCTGAAATACTTCATGAAAATGTTCGACTTTTTTAACGCCGAAATCCTGTCGTGAAAATTTTCAACTTTTTTGAAGCCGAAATACTTCATGAAAATTTTCAACTTTTTTAAAGCCGAAATACTTCATGAAAATGTTCGACTTTTTTAAAGTAGAAATCCTGTCGTGAAAATTTTCAACTCTTTTAAAGCCGAAATCTTTTCATGAAAATTTTCAACTTTTTTGAAGCCGAAATCTTTTCATGAAAATTTTCAACTTTTTTGAAGCTGAAATACTTCATGAAAATGTTCGACTTTTTTAAAGCCGAAATCCTGTCGTGAAAATTTTCAACTTTTTTGAAGCCGAAATCTTTTAATGAAAATGTTCAACTTTTTTGAAGACGAAATACTTCATGAAAATGTGAGACTTTTTTAAAGCCGAAATCCTGTCGAGAAAATTTTCAACTTTTTTGAAGCCGAAATCTTTTCATGAAAATTTTCAACTTTTTTGAAGCCGAAATCTTTTCATGAAAATTTTCAACTTTTTTGAAGCTGAAATACTTCATGAAAATGTTCGACTTTTTTAAAGCGGAAATCCTGTCATGAAAATTTTCAACTTTTTTGAAGCCGAAATACTTCATGAAAATGTGAGACTTTTTTAAAGCCGAAATCCTGTCGTGAAAATTTTCAACTTTTTTGAAGCCGAAATCTTTTCATGAAAATTTTCAACTTTTTTGAAGCTGAAATACTTCATGAAAATGTTCGACTTTTTTAAAGCCGAAATCCTGTCGTGAAAATTTTCAACTTTTTTGAAGCCCAAATACTTCATGAAAATGTTCAACTTTTTTGAAGCCGAAATACTTCATGAAAATGTTCGACTTTTTTAAAGCCGAAATCCTGTCGTGAAAATTTTCATCCTTTTTGAAGCCGAAATACTTCATGAAAATGTTCGACTTTTTTAAAGCCGAAATCCTTTCGTGAAAATTTTCAACTTTTTTGAAGCCCAAATACTTCATGAAAATGTTCGACTTTTTTAAAGCCGAAATCCTGTCGTGAAAATTTTCAACTTTTTTGAAGCCGAAATCTTTTCATGAAAATTTTCAACTTTTTTGAAGCCGAAATCTTTTCATGAAAATTTTCAACTTTTTTGAAGCCGAAATCTTTTCATGAAAATTTTCAACCTTTTTGAAGCTGAAATACTTCATGAAAATGTTCGACTTTTTTAACGCCGAAATCCTGTCGTGAAAATGTTCGACTTTTTTGAATCCGAAATACTTCATGAAAATTTTTGAAATTTTTTGAAGCCGAAATACTTCATGAAAATGTTCGACTTTTTTAAAGCCGAAATTCTGTCGTGAAAATTTTCAACTTTTTTGAAGCCGAAATCTTTTCATGAAAATTTTCAACTTTTTTGAAGCCGAAATCTTTTCATGAAAATTTTCAACTTTTTTGGAGCCGAAATCTTTTCATGAAAATTTGCAACTTTTTTGAAGCGTAAATCTTTTCATGAAATTTTCAACTTTTTTGAATCTGAAATACTTCATGAAAATGTTCGACTTTTTTGAAGCCGAAATCCTGTCGTGAAAATTTTCAACTTTTTTGAAGCCGAAATACTTCATGAAAATTTTCAACTTTTTTAAAGCCGAAATACTTCATGAAAATGTTCGACTTTTTTAAAGTAGAAATCCTGTCGTGAAAATTTTCAACTCTTTTAAAGCCGAAATCTTTTCATGAAAATTTTCAACTTTTTTGAAGCCGAAATCTTTTCATGAAAATTTTCAACTTTTTTGAAGCTGAAATACTTCATGAAAATGTTCGACTTTTTTAAAGCCGAAATCCTGTCGTGAAAATTTTCAACTTTTTTGAAGCCGAAATCTTTTCATGAAAATGTTCAACTTTTTTGAAGCCGAAATACTTCATGAAAATGTGAGACTTTTTTAAAGCCGAAATCCTGTCGTGAAAATTTTCAACTTTTTTGAAGCCGAAATCTTTTCATGAAAATTTTCAACTTTTTTGAAGCTGAAATACTTCATGAAAATGTTCGACTTTTTTAAAGCCGAAATCCTGTCGTGAAAATTTTCAACTTTTTTGAAGCCGAAATCTTTTCATGAAAATTTTCAACTTTTTTGAAGCCGAAATCTTTTCATGAAAATTTTCAACTTTTTTGAAGCTGAAATACTTCATGAAAATGTTCGACTTTTTTAAAGCGGAAATCCTGTCATGAAAATTTTCAACTTTTTTGAAGCCGAAATACTTCATGAAAATGTGAGACTTTTTTAAAGCCGAAATCCTGTCGTGAAAATTTTCAACTTTTTTGAAGCCGAAATCTTTTCATGAAAATTTTCAACTTTTTTGAAGCTGAAATACTTCATGAAAATGTTCGACTTTTTTAAAGCCGAAATCCTGTCGTGAAAATTTTCAACTTTTTTGAAGCCCAAATACTTCATGAAAATGTTCAACTTTTTTGAAGCCGAAATACTTCATGAAAATGTTTGACTTTTTTAAAGCCGAAATCCTGTCGTGAAAATTTTCATCCTTTTTGAAGCCGAAATACTTCATGAAAATGTTCGACTTTTTTAAAGCCGAAATCCTTTCGTGAAAATTTTCAACTTTTTTGAAGCCCAAATACTTCATGAAAATGTTCGACTTTTTTAAAGCCGAAATCCTGTCGTGAAAATTTTCAACTTTTTTGAAGCCGAAATCTTTTCATGAAAATTTTCAACTTTTTTGAAGCCGAAATCTTTTCATGAAAATTTTCAACTTTTTTGAAGCTGAAATACTTCATGAAAATGTTCGACTTTTTTAACGCCGAAATCCTGTCGTGAAAATGTTCGACTTTTTTGAATCCGAAATACTTCATGAAAATTTTTGAAATTTTTTAAAGCCGAAATACTTCATGAAAATGTTCGACTTTTTTAAAGCCGAAATTCTGTCGTGAAAATTTTCAACTTTTTTGAAGCCGAAATCTTTTCATGAAAATTTTCAACTTTTTTGAAGCCGAAATCTTTTCATGAAAATTTTCAACTTTTTTGAAGCTGAAATACTTCATGAAAATGTTCGACTTTTTTAAAGCCGAAATCCTGTCGTGAAAATATTCAACTTTTTTGAAGCCCAAATACTTCATGAAAATGTTCAACTTTTTTGAAGCCGAAATACTTCATGAAAATGTTCGACTTTTTTAAAGCCGAAATCCTGTCGTGAAAATTTTCAACCTTTTTGAAGCCGAAATACTTCATGAAAATGTTCGACTTTTTTAAAGCCGAAATCTTTTCATGAAAATTTTCAACTTTTTTGAATCTGAAATACTTCATGAAAATTTTCAACTTTTTTGAAGCCCAAATACTTCATGAAAATTTTCAATTTGTTTGGCGCCGAATTTCTTCATGAATATTTTCGACTTTTTTGAATCCGAATTTCTTCATGAAAATTTTCAACTTTTTTGAAGCCCAAATACTTCATGAAAATTTTCAACTTTTTTGAACCCGAATTTCTTCATGAATATTTTCAACTTTTTTGAAGCCCAAATAATTCATGAAAATTTTCAACTTTTTTGAAGCCGAATTTCTTCATGAATATTTTCAATTGACCCACCTCCCCTTACGAAAAAGTTGAAAAAAGACGAAACACCCCCCCTTGCGAAAACTTTTTTGAAGCCGAATTTCTTCATGAAAATTTTCAACTTTTTTGAAGCCCAAATACTTCATGAAAATTTTCATCTTTTTTGAAGCCGAATTTCTTCATGAATATTTTCAATTGACCCACCCCCCCTTACGAAAAAGTTGAAAAAAGACGATACACCCCCCCTTACGAAAAAGTTGAAAAAAGACAAAACACCCCCCCTTGCGAAAACTTTTTTGAAGCCGAATTTCTTCATGAAAATTTTCAACTTTTTTGAAGCCCAAATACTTCATGAAAATGTTAGACTTTTTTAAAGCCGAAATCCTGTCGTGAAAATTTTCAACTTTTTTGTAGCCGAAATATTGTCTTGAAAATTTTCAACTTTTTTGAAGCCGAAATCTTTTCATGAAAATTTTCAACTTTTTTGAAGCCGAAATCTTTTCATGAAAATTTTCAACTTTTTAGAAGCTGAAATACTTCATGAAAATGTTCGACTTTTTTAAAGCCGAAATCCTGTCGTGACAATTTTCAACTTTTTTGAAGCCGAAATCTTTTCATGAAAATTTTCAACTTTTTTGAAGCCGAAATCTTTTCATGAAAATTTTCAACTTTTTTGAAGCTGAAATACTTCATGAAAATGTTTGACTTTTTTAAAGCTGAAATCCTGTCGTGAAAATTTTCAACTTTTTTGAAGCCCAAATACTTCATGAAAATTTTCAATTTGTTTGACGCCGAATTTCTTCATGAATATTTTCGACTTTTTTGAATCCGAATTTCTTCATGAAAATTTTCAACTTTTGTTGAAGCCCAAATACTTCATGAAAATTTTCAACTTTTTTGAAGCCGAATTTCTTCATGAATATTTTCAACTTTTTTGAAGCCCAAATAATTCATGAAAATTTTCAACTTTTTTGAAGCCAAATTTCTTCATGAATATTTTCAATTGACCCACCTCCCCTTACGAAAAAGTTGAAAAAAGACGAAACACTCCCCCTTGCGAAAACTTTTTTGAAGCCGAATTTCATCATGAAAATTTTCAACTTTGTTGAAGCCCAAATACTTCATGAAAATTTTCATCTTTTTTGAAGCCGAATTTCTTCATGAATATTTTCAATTGACCCACCCCCCCTTACGAAAAAGTTGAAAAAAGACGATACACCCCCCCTTGCGAAAACTTTTTTGAAGCCGAATTTCTTCATGAAAATTTTCAACTTTTTTGAAGCCCAAATACTTGATGAAAATTTTCAACTTTTTTGAAGCAGAATTTCTTCTTGAAAATTTTAAAATTTTTTGTAGCTGAATTTCTTCATGAAAATTTTCAACTTTTTTGAAGCCCAAATACTTCATGAAAATTTTCATCTTTTTTGAAGCCGAATTTCTTCATGAATATTTTCAATTGACCCACCCCCCCATACGAAAAAGTTGAAAAAAGACGAAACACCCCCCCCTTGCGAAAACTTTTTTGAAGACGAATTTCTTCATGAAAATTTTCAACTTTTTTGAAACCCAAATACTTCATGAAAATTTTCAACTTTTTTGAAGCCGAATTTCTTCATGAATACTTTCAATTGACCCACCACCCTCACGAAAAAGTTGAAAAAAGACGAAACACCCCCCTCTTACGAAAAAGTTGAAAAAAGACGAAACACCCCCCCCTTGCGAAAACTTTTTTGAAGCCGAATTTCTTCATGAAAATTTTCAACTTTTTTGAAGCCGAATTTCTTCATGAAAATTTAAAACATTTTTGAAGCCCAAATACTTCATGAAAATTTTCAACTTTTTTGAAGCCCAAATACTTCATGAAAATTTTAAACTTTTTTGAAGCCCAAATACTTCATGAAAATTTTCAACTTTTTTGAAGCCGAATTTCTTCATGAATACTTTCAATTGACCCACCCCCCTCACGAAAAAGTTGAAAAAAGACGAAACACCCCCCTCTTACGAAAAAGTTGAAAAAAGACGAAACACCTCCCCCTTACGAAAAAGTTGAAAAAAGACGAAACACGCCCCCCTTGCGAAAACTTTTTTGAAGCCGAATTTCTTCATGAAAATTTTCAACTTTTTTGAAGCCGAATTTCTTCATGAAAATTTAAAACATTTTTGAAGCCCAAATACTTCATGAAAATTTTCAACTTTTTTGAAGCCCAAATACTTCATGAAAATTTTAAACTTTTTTGAAGCCCAAATACTTCATGAAAATTTTCAACTTTTTTGAAGCCGAATTTCTTCATGAATACTTTCAATTGACCCACCCCCCTCACGAAAAAGTTGAAAAAAGACGAAACACCCCCCTCTTACGAAAAAGTTGAAAAAAGACGAAACACCCCCCCCTTGCGAAAACTTTTTTGAAGCCGAATTTCTTCATGAAAATTTTCAACTTTTTTGAAGCCGAATTTCTTCATGAAAATTTAAAACATTTTTGAAGCCCAAATACTTCATGAAAATTTTCAACTTTTTTGAAGCCCAAATACTTCATGAAAATTTTAAACTTTTTTGAAGCCCAAATACTTCATGAAAATTTTCAACTTTTTTGAAGCCGAATTTCTTCATGAATACTTTCAATTGACCCACCCCCCTCACGAAAAAGTTGAAAAAAGACGAAACACCCCCCTCTTACGAAAAAGTTGAAAAAAGACGAAACACCTCCCCCTTACGAAAAAGTTGAAAAAAGACGAAACACGCCCCCCTTGCGAAAACTTTTTTGAAGCCGAATTTCTTCATGAAAATTTTAAACTTTTTTGAAGCCGAATTTCTTCATCAAAATTTAAAACATTTTTGAAGTCCAAATACTTCATGAAAATTTTAAACTTTTTTGAAGCCGAATTTCTTCATGAAAATTTTAAACATTTTTGAAGCCCAAATACTTCATGAAAATGTTCAACTTTTTTGAAGCCGAATTTCTTCATGAATATTTTCAATTGACCCACCCCCCCTCACGAAAAAGTTGAAAAAAGACGACACACCCCCCTCTTGCGAAAACTTTTTTGAAGCCGAATTTCTTAATGAAAATTTTCAACTTTTTTGAAGCCCAAATACTTCATGAAAATTTTCATCTTTTTTGAAGCCGAATTTCTTCATGAAAATTTTAAACTTTTTTGAAGCCGAATTTCTTCATGAAAATTTAAAACATTTTTGAAGCCCAAATACTTCATGAAAATTTTCAACTTTTTTGAAGCCGAATTTCTTCATGAATATTTTCAACTTTTTTGAAGCCCAAATACTTTATGAAAATTTTCAACCTTTTTGAAGCCGAATTTCTTCATGAAAAATTTAAACTTTTTTGAAGCCCAAATACTTCATGAAAATTTTCAACTTTTTTGAAGCCGAATTTCTTCATGAATATTTTCAATTGACCCACCCCCCCTCACGAAAAAGTTGAAAAAAGACGAAACACCCCCCTCTTACGAAAAAGTTGAAAAAAGACGAAACACCCCCCCCTTGCGAAAACTTTTTTGAAGCCGAATTTCTTCATGAAAATTTTCAACTTTTTTGAAGCCCAAATACATCATGAAATTTTTCAACTTTTTTGAAGCCGAATTTCTTCATGAAAATTTTCAACTTTTTTGAAGCCCAAATACTTCATGAAAATTTTCAACTTTTTTGAAGCCCAAATACTTCATGAAAATTCAAAACATTTTTGAAGCCCAAATACTTCATGAAAATTTTCAACTTTTTTGAAGCCGAATTTCTTCATGAATATTTTCAATTGACCCACCCCCCCTCACGAAAAAGTTGAAAAAAGACGAAACACCCCCCTCTTACGAAAAAGTTGAAAAAAGACGAAACACCCCCCCCTTACGAAAAAGTTGAAAAAAGACGAAACACCCCCCCCTTGCGAAAACTTTTTTGAAGCCGAATTTCTTCATGAAAATTTTCAACTGTTTTTAAGCCGAATTTCTTCATGAATATTTTCAACTTTTTTGAAGCCCAAATACTTCATGAAAATTTTCAACTTTTTTGAAACCCAAATACTTCATGAAAATGTTCAACTTTTTTGAAGCCCAAATACTTCATGAAAATTATCAACCTTTTTGAAGCCGAATTTCTTCATGAATATTTTCAACTTTTTTGAAGCCCAAATGCTTCATGAAAATTTTCAACTTTTTTGAAGCCGAATTTCTTCATGAATATTTTCAATTGACCCACCCCCCCTCACGAAAAAGTTCAAAAAAGACGAAACACCCCCCTCTTACGAAAAAGTTGAAAAGAGACGAAACACCCCCCCCTTGCGAAAACTTTTTTGAAGCCGAATTTCTTCATGAAAATTTTCAACTTTTTTGAAGCCCAAATACTTCATGAAAATTTTCATGTTTTTTGAAGCCAAATTTCTTCATGAATATTTTCAATTGACCCACCCCCGCTAACGAAAAAGTTTAAAAAAGACGAAACACCCCCCTTACGAAAAAGTTGAAAAAAGACGAAACACCCCCCCCCTTGCGAAAACTTTTTTGAAGCCGAATTTCTTCATGAATATTTTCAATTGACCCACCCCCTCACGAAAAAGTTGAAAAAAGACGAAACACCCCCCCCTTAAGAAAAAGTTGAAAAAAGACGAAACACCCCCCCCTTGCGAAAACTTTTTTGAAGCCGAATTTCTTCATGAAAATTTTAAACTTTTTTGAAGCCGAATTTCTTCATGAAAATTTTCATCTTTTTTGAAGCCAAATTTCATAATGAATATTTTCAATTGACCCACCCCCCTCTTACGAAAAAGTTGAAAAAAGACGAAACACCCCCCCCTTACGAAAAAGTTGAAAAAAGACGAAACACCCACCCCTTGCGAAAACTTTTTTGAAGCCGAATTTCTTCATGAAAATTTTCAACTTTTTTGAAGCCCAAATACTTCATGAAAATTTTCAACTTTTTTGAAGTCGAATTTCTTCATGAAAATTTTAAACTTTTTTGAAGCCGAATTTCTTCATGAAAATTTTCATCTTTTTTGAAGCCAAATTTCTTCATGAATATTTTCAATTGACCCACCCCCGCTTACGAAAAAGTTGAAAAAAGACGAAACACCCCCCCCCTTACGAAAAAGTTGAAAAAAGACGAAACACCCCCCACCTTGCGAAAACTTTTTTTAAGCCGAATTTCTTCATGAAAATTTTCAACTTTTTTCAAGCCCAAATACTTCATGAAAAATTTCAACTTTTTTGAAGCCGAATTTCTTAATGAAATTTTTCAACTTTTTTGAAGCCCAAATACTTCATGAAAATTTTCAACTTTTTTGAAGCCGAATTTCTTCATGAAAATTTTAAACTTTTTTGAAGCCCAAATACTTCATGAAAATTTTCAACCTTTTTGAAGCCGAATTTCTTCATGAAAATTTTCAACTTTTTGGAAGCCCAAATACTTCATGAAAATTTTCAACTTTTTTGAAGCCGAATTTCTTCATGAATATTTTCAATTGACCCACCCCCCCTCACGAAAAAGTTGAAAAAAGACGAAACACCCCCCTCTTACGAAAAAGTTGAAATAAGACGAAACACACCCCCCTTACGAAAAAGTTGAAAAAAGACGAAACACCCCCCCCTTGCGAAAACTTTTTTGAAGCCGAATTTCTTCATGAAAATTTTCAACTTTTTTGAAGCACAAATACTTCATGAAAATTTTCATGTTTTTTGAAGCCAAATTTCTTCATGAATATTTTCAATTGACCCACCCCCGCTAACGAAAAAGTTTAAAAAAGACGAAACACCCCCCCTTACGAAAAAGTTGAAAAAAGACGAAACACCCCCCCCCTTGCGAAAACTTTTTTGAAGCCGAATTTCTTCATGAATATTTTCAATTGACCCACCCCCTCACGAAAAAGTTGAAAAAAGACGAAACACACACCTCTTACGAAAAAGTTGAAAAAAGACGAAACACCCCCCCCTTGCGAAAACTTTTTTGAAGCCGAATTTCTTCATGAAAATTTTCAACTTTTTTGAAGCCCAAATACTTCATGAAAATTTTCAACTTTTTTGAAGCCGAATTTCTTCATGAAAATTTTAAACTTTTTTGAAGCCGAATTTCTTCATGAAAATTTAAAAATAATTTCAAGCCCAAATACTTCATGAAAATTTTAAACTTTTTTGAAGCCCAAATACTACATGAAAATTTTCAACTTTTTTGAAGCCGAATTTCTTCATGAATATTTTCAATTGACCCACCCCCCCTCACGAAAAAGTTGAAAAAAGACGAAACACCCCCCCCATACTAAAAAGTTGAAAAAAGACGAAACACCCCCCCCCTTGCCAAAACTTTTTTGAAGCCGAATTTCTTCATGAAAATTTTCAACTTTTTTGAAGACCAAATACTTCATGAAAATTTTCAACTTTTTTGAAGCCGAATTTCTTCATGAAAATTTTCAACTTTTTTGTAGCTGAATTTCTTCATGAATATTTTCAACTTTTTTGAAGCCCAAATACTTCATGAAAATGTTCAACTTTTTTGAAGCCGAATTTCTTCATGAATATTTTCAATTGACCCACCCCCCCCACGAAAAAGTTGAAAAAAGACGAAACACCCCCCTCTTACGAAAAAGTTGAAAAAAGACGAAACACCCCCCCCTTGCGAAAACTTTTTTGAAGCCGAATTTCTTCATGAAAATTTTAAACTTTTTTGAAGCCCAAATACTTCGTGAAAATGTTCATCTTTTTTAAAGCCGAAATCCTGTCGTGAAAATTTTCAACGTTTTTGAAGCCGAAATCTTTTCATGAAAATTTTCAACTTTTTTGAAGCCGAAATCTTTTCATGAAAATTTTCAACTTTTTTGAAGCCGAAATCTTTTCATGAAAATTTTCAACTTTTTTGAAGCTGAAATACTTCATGAAAATGTTCGACTTTTTTAAAGCCGAAATCCTGTCGTGAAAATGTTCGACTTTTTTGAATCCGAAATACTTCATGAAAATTTTTGAAATTTTTTGAAGCCGAAATACTTCATGAAAATGTTCGACTTTTTTAAAGCCGAAATTCTGTCGTGAAAATTTTCAACTTTTTTGAAGCCGAAATCTTTTCATGAAAATTTTCAACTTTTTTGAAGCCGAAATCTTTTCATGAAAATTTTCAACCTTTTTGAAGCTGAAATACTTCATGAAAATGTTCGACTTTTTTAACGCCGAAATCCTGTCGTGAAAATGTTCGACTTTTTTGAATCCGAAATACTTCATGAAAATTTTTGAAATTTTTTGAAGCCGAAATACTTCATGAAAATGTTCGACTTTTTTAAAGCCGAAATTCTGTCGTGAAAATTTTCAACTTTTTTGAAGCCGAAATCTTTTCATGAAAATTTTCAACTTTTTTGAAGCCGAAATCTTTTCATGAAAATTTTCAACTTTTTTGAAGCCGAAATCCTGTCGTGAAAATTTTCAACTTTTTTGAAGCCGAAATCTTTTCATGAAATTTTCAAATTTTTGAATCTGAAATACTTCATGAAAATGTTCGACTTTTTTAAAGTAGAAATCCTGTCGTGAAAATTTTCAACTATTTTAAAGCCGAAATCTTTTCATGAAAATTTTCAACTTTTTTGAAGCCGAAATCTTTTCATGAAAATTTTCAACTTTTTTAAAGCTGAAATACTTCATGAAAATGTTCGACTTTTTTAAAGCCGAAATCCTGTCGTGAAAATTTTCAACTTTTTTGAATCCGAAATCTTTTCATGAAAATGTTCAACTTTTTTGAAGCCGAAATACTTCATGAAAATGTGAGACTTTTTTAAAGCCGAAATCCTGTCGTGAAAATTTTCAACTTTTTTGAAGCCGAAATCTTTTCATGAAAATTTTCAACTTTTTTGAAGCTGAAATACTTCATGAAAATGTTCGACTTTTTTAACGCCGAAATCCTGTCGTGAAAATGTTCGACTTTTTTGAATCCGAAATACTTCATGAAATTTTTTGAAATTTTTTGAAGCCGAAATACTTCATGAAAATGTTCGACTTTTTTAAAGCCGAAATTCTGTCGTGAAAATTTTCAACTTTTTTGAAGCCGAAATCTTTTCATGAAAATTTTCAACTTTTTTGAAGCCGAAATCTTTTCATGAAAATTTGCAACTTTTTTGACGCCGAAATCTTTTCATGAAATTTTCAACTTTTTTGAATCTGAAATACTTCATGAAAATGTTCGACTTTTTTAACGCCGAAATCCTGTCGTGAAAATTTTCAACTTTTTTGAAGCCGAAATACTTCATGAAAATTTTCAACTTTTTTGAAGCCGAAATACTTCATGAAAATGTTCGACTTTTTTAAAGTAGAAATCCTGTCGTGAAAATTTTCAACTCTTTTAAAGCCGAAATCTTGTCGTGAAAATTTTCAACCTTTTTGAAGCCGAAATACTTCATGAAAATGTTCGACTCTTTTAAAGCCGAAATCCTTTCATGAAAATTTTCAACTTTTTTGAAGCCCAAATACTTCGTGAAAATGTTCATCTTTTTTAAAGCCGAAATCCTGTCGTGAAAATTTTCAACGTTTTTGAAGCCGAAATCTTTTCATGAAAATTTTCAACTTTTTTGAAGCCGAAATCTTTTCATGAAAATTTTCAACTTTTTTGAAGCCGAAATCTTTTCATGAAAATTTTCAACTTTTTTGAAGCTGAAATACTTCATGAAAATGTTCGACTTTTTTAAAGTAGAAATCCTGTCGTGAAAATTTTCAACTCTTTTAAAGCCGAAATCTTTTCATGAAAATTTTCAACTTTTTTGAAGCCGAAATCTTTTCATGAAAATTTTCAACTTTTTTAAAGCTGAAATACTTCATGAAAATGTTCGACTTTTTTAAAGCCGAAATCCTGTCGTGAAAATTTTCAACTTTTTTGAATCCGAAATCTTTTCATGAAAATGTTCAACTTTTTTGAAGCCGAAATACTTCATGAAAATGTGAGACTTTTTTAAAGCCGAAATCCTGTCGTGAAAATTTTCAACTTTTTTGAAGCCGAAATCTTTTCATGAAAATTTTCAACTTTTTTGAAGCTGAAATACTTCATGAAAATGTTCGACTTTTTTAACGCCGAAATCCTGTCGTGAAAATGTTCGACTTTTTTGAATCCGAAATACTTCATGAAAATTTTTGAAATTTTTTGAAGCCGAAATACTTCATGAAAATGTTCGACTTTTTTAAAGCCGAAATTCTGTCGTGAAAATTTTCAACTTTTTTGAAGCCGAAATCTTTTCATGAAAATTTTCAACTTTTTTGAAGCCGAAATCTTTTCATGAAAATTTTCAACTTTTTTGACGCCGAAATCTTTTCATGAAATTTTCAACTTTTTTGAATCTGAAATACTTCATGAAAATGTTCGACTTTTTTAACGCCGAAATCCTGTCGTGAAAATTTTCAACTTTTTTGAAGCCGAAATACTTCATGAAAATTTTCAACTTTTTTGAAGCCGAAATACTTCATGAAAATGTTCGACTTTTTTAAAGTAGAAATCCTGTCGTGAAAATTTTCAACTCTTTTAAAGCCGAAATCTTGTCGTGAAAATTTTCAACCTTTTTGAAGCCGAAATACTTCATGAAAATGTTCGACTCTTTTAAAGCCGAAATCCTTTCATGAAAATTTTCAACTTTTTTGAAGCCCAAATACTTCGTGAAAATGTTCATCTTTTTTAAAGCCGAAATCCTGTCGTGAAAATTTTCAACGTTTTTGAAGCCGAAATCTTTTCATGAAAATTTTCAACTTTTTTGAAGCCGAAATCTTTTCATGAAAATTTTCAACTTTTTTGAAGCCGAAATCTTTTCATGAAAATTTTCAACTTTTTTGAAGCTGAAATACTTCATGAAAATGTTCGACTTTTTTAAAGCCGAAATCCTGTCGTGAAAATGTTCGACTTTTTTGAATCCGAAATACTTCATGAAAATTTTTGAAATTTTTTGAAGCCGAAATACTTTATGAAAATGTTCGACTTTTTTAAAGCCGAAATTCTGTCGTGAAAATTTTCAACTTTTTTGAAGCCGAAATCTTTTCATGAAAATTTTCAACTTTTTTGAAGCCGAAATCTTTTCATGAAACTTTTCAACCTTTTTGAAGCTGAAATACTTCATGAAAATGTTCGACTTTTTTAACGCCGAAATCCTGTCGTGAAAATGTTCGACTTTTTTGAATCCGAAATACTTCATGAAAATTTTTGAAATTTTTTGAAGCCGAAATACTTCATGAAAATGTTCGACTTTTTTAAAGCCGAAATTCTGTCGTGAAAATTTTCAACTTTTTTGAATCCGAAATCTTTTCATGAAAATTTTCAACTTTTTTGAAGCCGAAATCTTTTCATGAAAATTTTCAACTTTTTTGAAGCCGAAATCTTTTCATGAAAATTTGCAACTTTTTTGAAGCCGAAATCTTTTAATGAAATTTTCAACTTTTTTGAATCTGAAATACTTCATGAAAATGTTCGACTTTTTTAACGCCGAAATCCTGTCGTGAAAATTTTCAACTTTTTTGAAGCCGAAATACTTCATGAAAATTTTCAACTTTTTTAAAGCCGAAATACTTCATGAAAATGTTCGACTTTTTTAAAGTAGAAATCCTGTCGTGAAAATTTTCAACTCTTTTAAAGCCGAAATCTTTTCATGAAAATTTTCAACTTTTTTGAAGCCGAAATCTTTTCATGAAAATTTTCAACTTTTTTGAAGCTGAAATACTTCATGAAAATGTTCGACTTTTTTAAAGCCGAAATCCTGTCGTGAAAATTTTCAACTTTTTTGAATCCGAAATCTTTTCATGAAAATGTTCAACTTTTTTGAAGCCGAAATACTTCATGAAAATGTGAGACTTTTTTAAAGCCGAAATCCTGTCGTGAAAATTTTCAACTTTTTTGAAGCCGAAATCTTTTCATGAAAATTTTCAACTTTTTTGAAGCTGAAATACTTCATGAAAATGTTCGACTTTTTTAAAGCCGAAATCCTGTCGTGAAAATTTTCAACTTTTTTGAAGCCCAAATACTTCATGAAAATGTTCAACTTTTTTGAAGCCGAAATACTTCATGAAAATGTTCGACTTTTTTAAAGCCGAAATCCTGTCGTGAAAATTTTCAACCTTTTTGAAGCCGAAATACTTCATGAAAATGTTCGACTTTTTTAAAGCCGAAATCCTTTCGTGAAAATTTTCAACTTTTTTGAAGCCCAAATACTTCATGAAAATGTTCGACTTTTTTAAAGCCGAAATCCTGTCGTGAAAATTTTCAACTTTTTTGAAGCCGAAATCTTTTCATGAAAATTTTCAACTTTTTTGAAGCCGAAATCTTTTCATGAAAATTTTCAACTTTTTTGAAGCCGAAATCTTTTCATGAAAATTTTCAACTTTTTTGAAGCTGAAATACTTCATGAAAATGTTCGACTTTTTTAACGCCGAAATCCTGTCGTGAAAATGTTCGACTTTTTTGAATCCGAAATACTTCATGAAAATTTTTGAAATTTTTTGAAGCCGAAATACTTCATGAAAATGTTCGACTTTTTTAAAGCCGAAATTCTGTCGTGAAAATTTTCAACTTTTTTGAAGCCGAAATCTTTTCATGAAAATTTTCAACTTTTTTGAAGCCGAAATCTTTTCATGAAAATTTTCAACTTTTTTGAAGCTGAAATACTTCATGAAAATGTTCGACATTTTTAAAGCCGAAATCCTGTCGTGAAAATTTTCAACTTTTTTGAAGCCGAAATATTTTCATGAAAATTTTCAACTTTTTTGAAGCCGAAATCTTTTCATGAAAATTTTCAACTTTTTTGGAGCCGAAATCTTTTCATGAAAATTTTCAACTTTTTAGAAGCTGAAATACTTCATGAAAATGTTAGACTTTTTTAAAGCCGAAATCCTGTCGTGAAAATTTTCAACTTTTTTGAAGCCGAAATCTTTTCATGAAAATTTTCAACTTTTTTGAAGCCGAAATCTTTTCATGAAAATTTTCAACTTTTTTGAAGCTGAAATACTTCATGAGAATGTTCGACTTTTTTAAACCCGAAATCCTGTCGTGAAAATATTCAACTTTTTTGAAGCCGAAATACTTCATGAAAATGTTCAACTTTTTTGAAGCCGAAATACTTCATGAAAATGTTCGACTTTTTTAAAGCCGAAATCCTGTCGTGAAAATTTTCAACCTTTTTGAAGCCGAAATACTTCATGAAAATGTTCGACTTTTTTAAAGCCGAAATCTTTTCGTGAAAATTTTCAACTTTTTTGAATCGAATTACTTCATGAAAATTTTCAACTTTTTTGAATCAGAAATGCTTCATGAAAATTTTCAACTTTTTTGAAGCCCAAATACTTCATGAAAATTTTCAACTTTTTTGAATCGAATTACTTCATGAAAATTTTCAACTTTTTTGAAGCCCAAATACTTCATGAAAATTTTCAATTTGTTTGGCGCCGAATTTCTTCATGAATATTTTCGACTTTTTTGAATCCGAATTTCTTCATGAAAATTTTCAACTTTTTTGAAGCCCAAATACTTCATGAAAATTTTCAACTTTTTTGAAACCGAATTTCTTCATGAATATTTTCAACTTTTTTGAAGCCCAAATAATTCATGAAAATTTTCAACTTTTTTGAAGCCGAATTTCTTCATGAATATTTTCAATTGACCCACCTCCCCTTACGAAAAAGTTGAAAAAAGACGATACACCCCCCCTTACGAAAAAGTTGAAAAAAGACAAAACACCCCCCCTTGCGAAAACTTTTTTGAAGCCGAATTTCTTCATCAAAATTTTCAACTTTTTTGAAGCCCAAATACTTCATGAAAATTTTCAACTTTTTTGAAGCCGAAATCTTTTCATGAAAATTTTCAACTTTTTTGAAGCTGAAATACTTCATGAAAATGTTCGACTTTTTTAAAGCCGAAATCCTGTCGTGAAAATATTCAACTTTTTTGAAGCCCAAATACTTCATGAAAATGTTCAACTTTTTTGAAGCCGAAATACTTCATGAAAATGTTCGACTTTTTTAAAGCCGAAATCCTGTCGTGAAAATTTTCAACCTTTTTGAAGCCGAAATACTTCATGAAAATGTTCGACTTTTTTAAAGCCGAAATCTTTTCGTGAAAATTTTCAACTTTTTTGAATCGAATTACTTCATGAAAATTTTCAACTTTTTTGAATCAGAAATACTTCATGAAAATTTTCAACTTTTTTGAAGCCCAAATACTTCATGAAAATTTTCAACTTTTTTGAATCGAATTACTTCATGAAAATTTTCAACTTTTTTGAAGCCCAAATACTTCATGAAAATTTTCAATTTGTTTGGCGCCGAATTTCTTCATGAATATTTTCGACTTTTTTGAATCCGAATTTCTTCATGAAAATTTTCAACTTTTTTGAAGCCGAAATCTTTTCATGAAAATTTTCAACTTTTTTGAAGCCGAAATCTTTTCATGAAAATTTTCAACTTTTTTGAAGCTGAAATACTTCATGAAAATGTTCGACTTTTTTAAAGTAGAAATCCTGTCGTGAAAATTTTCAACTCTTTTAAAGCCGAAATCTTTTCATGAAAATTTTCAACTTTTTTGAAGCCGAAATCTTTTCATGAAAATTTTCAACTTTTTTAAAGCTGAAATACTTCATGAAAATGTTCGACTTTTTTAAAGCCGAAATCCTGTCGTGAAAATTTTCAACTTTTTTGAATCCGAAATCTTTTCATGAAAATGTTCAACTTTTTTGAAGCCGAAATACTTCATGAAAATGTGAGACTTTTTTAAAGCCGAAATCCTGTCGTGAAAATTTTCAACTTTTTTGAAGCCGAAATCTTTTCATGAAAATTTTCAACTTTTTTGAAGCTGAAATACTTCATGAAAATGTTCGACTTTTTTAACGCCGAAATCCTGTCGTGAAAATGTTCGACTTTTTTGAATCCGAAATACTTCATGAAAATTTTTGAAATTTTTTGAAGCCGAAATACTTCATGAAAATGTTCGACTTTTTTAAAGCCGAAATTCTGTCGTGAAAATTTTCAACTTTTTTGAAGCCGAAATCTTTTCATGAAAATTTTCAACTTTTTTGAAGCCGAAATCTTTTCATGAAAATTTTCAACTTTTTTGACGCCGAAATCTTTTCATGAAATTTTCAACTTTTTTGAATCTGAAATACTTCATGAAAATGTTCGACTTTTTTAACGCCGAAATCCTGTCGTGAAAATTTTCAACTTTTTTGAAGCCGAAATACTTCATGAAAATTTTCAACTTTTTTGAAGCCGAAATACTTCATGAAAATGTTCGACTTTTTTAAAGTAGAAATCCTGTCGTGAAAATTTTCAACTCTTTTAAAGCCGAAATCTTGTCGTGAAAATTTTCAACCTTTTTGAAGCCGAAATACTTCATGAAAATGTTCGACTCTTTTAAAGCCGAAATCCTTTCATGAAAATTTTCAACTTTTTTGAAGCCCAAATACTTCGTGAAAATGTTCATCTTTTTTAAAGCCGAAATCCTGTCGTGAAAATTTTCAACGTTTTTGAAGCCGAAATCTTTTCATGAAAATTTTCAACTTTTTTGAAGCCGAAATCTTTTCATGAAAATTTTCAACTTTTTTGAAGCCGAAATCTTTTCATGAAAATTTTCAACTTTTTTGAAGCTGAAATACTTCATGAAAATGTTCGACTTTTTTAAAGCCGAAATCCTGTCGTGAAAATGTTCGACTTTTTTGAATCCGAAATACTTCATGAAAATTTTTGAAATTTTTTGAAGCCGAAATACTTCATGAAAATGTTCGACTTTTTTAAAGCCGAAATTCTGTCGTGAAAATTTTCAACTTTTTTGAAGCCGAAATCTTTTCATGAAAATTTTCAACTTTTTTGAAGCCGAAATCTTTTCATGAAACTTTTCAACCTTTTTGAAGCTGAAATACTTCATGAAAATGTTCGACTTTTTTAACGCCGAAATCCTGTCGTGAAAATGTTCGACTTTTTTGAATCCGAAATACTTCATGAAAATTTTTGAAATTTTTTGAAGCCGAAATACTTCATGAAAATGTTCGACTTTTTTAAAGCCGAAATTCTGTCGTGAAAATTTTCAACTTTTTTGAATCCGAAATCTTTTCATGAAAATTTTCAACTTTTTTGAAGCCGAAATCTTTTCATGAAAATTTTCAACTTTTTTGAAGCCGAAATCTTTTCATGAAAATTTGCAACTTTTTTGAAGCCGAAATCTTTTCATGAAATTTTCAACTTTTTTGAATCTGAAATACTTCATGAAAATGTTCGACTTTTTTAACGCCGAAATCCTGTCGTGAAAATTTTCAACTTTTTTGAAGCCGAAATACTTCATGAAAATTTTCAACTTTTTTAAAGCCGAAATACTTCATGAAAATGTTCGACTTTTTTAAAGTAGAAATCCTGTCGTGAAAATTTTCAACTCTTTTAAAGCCGAAATCTTTTCATGAAAATTTTCAACTTTTTTGAAGCCGAAATCTTTTCATGAAAATTTTCAACTTTTTTGAAGCTGAAATACTTCATGAAAATGTTCGACTTTTTTAAAGCCGAAATCCTGTCGTGAAAATTTTCAACTTTTTTGAATCCGAAATCTTTTCATGAAAATGTTCAACTTTTTTGAAGCCGAAATACTTCATGAAAATGTGAGACTTTTTTAAAGCCGAAATCCTGTCGTGAAAATTTTCAACTTTTTTGAAGCCGAAATCTTTTCATGAAAATTTTCAACTTTTTTGAAGCTGAAATACTTCATGAAAATGTTCGACTTTTTTAAAGCCGAAATCCTGTCGTGAAAATTTTCAACTTTTTTGAAGCCCAAATACTTCATGAAAATGTTCAACTTTTTTGAAGCCGAAATACTTCATGAAAATGTTCGACTTTTTTAAAGCCGAAATCCTGTCGTGAAAATTTTCAACCTTTTTGAAGCCGAAATACTTCATGAAAATGTTCGACTTTTTTAAAGCCGAAATCCTTTCGTGAAAATTTTCAACTTTTTTGAAGCCCAAATACTTCATGAAAATGTTCGACTTTTTTAAAGCCGAAATCCTGTCGTGAAAATTTTCAACTTTTTTGAAGCCGAAATCTTTTCATGAAAATTTTCAACTTTTTTGAAGCCGAAATCTTTTCATGAAAATTTTCAACTTTTTTGAAGCCGAAATCTTTTCATGAAAATTTTCAACTTTTTTGAAGCTGAAATACTTCATGAAAATGTTCGACTTTTTTAACGCCGAAATCCTGTCGTGAAAATGTTCGACTTTTTTGAATCCGAAATACTTCATGAAAATTTTTGAAATTTTTTGAAGCCGAAATACTTCATGAAAATGTTCGACTTTTTTAAAGCCGAAATTCTGTCGTGAAAATTTTCAACTTTTTTGAAGCCGAAATCTTTTCATGAAAATTTTCAACTTTTTTGAAGCCGAAATCTTTTCATGAAAATTTTCAACTTTTTTGAAGCTGAAATACTTCATGAAAATGTTCGACATTTTTAAAGCCGAAATCCTGTCGTGAAAATTTTCAACTTTTTTGAAGCCGAAATATTTTCATGAAAATTTTCAACTTTTTTGAAGCCGAAATCTTTTCATGAAAATTTTCAACTTTTTTGGAGCCGAAATCTTTTCATGAAAATTTTCAACTTTTTAGAAGCTGAAATACTTCATGAAAATGTTAGACTTTTTTAAAGCCGAAATCCTGTCGTGAAAATTTTCAACTTTTTTGAAGCCGAAATCTTTTCATGAAAATTTTCAACTTTTTTGAAGCCGAAATCTTTTCATGAAAATTTTCAACTTTTTTGAAGCTGAAATACTTCATGAGAATGTTCGACTTTTTTAAACCCGAAATCCTGTCGTGAAAATATTCAACTTTTTTGAAGCCCAAATACTTCATGAAAATGTTCAACTTTTTTGAAGCCGAAATACTTCATGAAAATGTTCGACTTTTTTAAAGCCGAAATCCTGTCGTGAAAATTTTCAACCTTTTTGAAGCCGAAATACTTCATGAAAATGTTCGACTTTTTTAAAGCCGAAATCTTTTCGTGAAAATTTTCAACTTTTTTGAATCGAATTACTTCATGAAAATTTTCAACTTTTTTGAATCAGAAATACTTCATGAAAATTTTCAACTTTTTTGAAGCCCAAATACTTCATGAAAATTTTCAACTTTTTTGAATCGAATTACTTCATGAAAATTTTCAACTTTTTTGAAGCCCAAATACTTCATGAAAATTTTCAATTTGTTTGGCGCCGAATTTCTTCATGAATATTTTCGACTTTTTTGAATCCGAATTTCTTCATGAAAATTTTCAACTTTTTTGAAGCCCAAATACTTCATGAAAATTTTCAACTTTTTTGAAACCGAATTTCTTCATGAATATTTTCAACTTTTTTGAAGCCCAAATAATTCATGAAAATTTTCAACTTTTTTGAAGCCGAATTTCTTCATGAATATTTTCAATTGACCCACCTCCCCTTACGAAAAAGTTGAAAAAAGACGATACACCCCCCCTTACGAAAAAGTTGAAAAAAGACAAAACACCCCCCCTTGCGAAAACTTTTTTGAAGCCGAATTTCTTCATCAAAATTTTCAACTTTTTTGAAGCCCAAATACTTCATGAAAATTTTCAACTTTTTTGAAGCCGAAATCTTTTCATGAAAATTTTCAACTTTTTTGAAGCTGAAATACTTCATGAAAATGTTCGACTTTTTTAAAGCCGAAATCCTGTCGTGAAAATATTCAACTTTTTTGAAGCCCAAATACTTCATGAAAATGTTCAACTTTTTTGAAGCCGAAATACTTCATGAAAATGTTCGACTTTTTTAAAGCCGAAATCCTGTCGTGAAAATTTTCAACCTTTTTGAAGCCGAAATACTTCATGAAAATGTTCGACTTTTTTAAAGCCGAAATCTTTTCGTGAAAATTTTCAACTTTTTTGAATCGAATTACTTCATGAAAATTTTCAACTTTTTTGAATCAGAAATACTTCATGAAAATTTTCAACTTTTTTGAAGCCCAAATACTTCATGAAAATTTTCAACTTTTTTGAATCGAATTACTTCATGAAAATTTTCAACTTTTTTGAAGCCCAAATACTTCATGAAAATTTTCAATTTGTTTGGCGCCGAATTTCTTCATGAATATTTTCGACTTTTTTGAATCCGAATTTCTTCATGAAAATTTTCAACTTTTTTGAAGCCCAAATACTTCATGAAAATTTTCAACTTTTTTGAAACCGAATTTCTTCATGAATATTTTCAACTTTTTTGAAGCCCAAATAATTCATGAAAATTTTCAACTTTTTTGAAGCCGAATTTCTTCATGAATATTTTCAATTGACCCACCTCCCCTTACGAAAAAGTTGAAAAAAGACGATACACCCCCCCTTACGAAAAAGTTGAAAAAAGACAAAACACCCCCCCTTGCGAAAACTTTTTTGAAGCCGAATTTCTTCATCAAAATTTTCAACTTTTTTGAAGCCCAAATACTTGATGAAAATTTTCAACTTTTTTGAAGCCGAAATCTTTTCATGAAAATTTTCAACTTTTTTGTAGCTGAAATACTTCATGAAAATTTTCGACTTTTTTAAAGCCGAAATCCTGTTGTGAAAATTTTCAACTTTTTTGAAGCCCAAATACTTCATGAAAATGTTTAACTTTTTTGAAGCCCAAATACTTCATGAAAATGTTCGACTTTTTTAAAGCCGAAATCCTGTCGTGAAAATTTGTAACCTTTTTGAAGCCGAAATACTTCATGAAAATGTTAGACTTTTTTGAATCCGAAATCTTGTCGTGAAAATTTTCATCTTTTTTGAAGCCCAAATACTTCATGAAAATGTTAGACTTTTTTAAAGCCGAAATCCTGTCGTGAAAATTTTCAACTTTTTTGAAGCCGAAATCTTGTCTTGAAAATTTTCAACTTTTTTGAAGCCGAAATCTTTTCATGAAAATTTTCAACTTTTTTGAAGCCGAAATCTTTTCATGAAAATTTTCAACTTTTTAGAAGCTGAAATACTTCATTAAAATGTTCGACTTTTTTAAAGCCGAAATCCTGTCGTGACAATTTTCAACTTTTTTGAAGCCGAAATCTTTTCATGAAAATTTTCAACTTTTTTGAAGCCGAAATCTTTTCATGAAAATTTTCAACTTTTTTGAAGCTGAAATACTTCATGAAAATGTTTGACTTTTTTAAAGCTGAAATCCTGTCGTGAAAATTTTCAACTTTTTTGAAGCCCAAATACTTCATGAAAATTTTCATCTTTTTTGAAGTCGAATTTCTTCATGAATATTTTCAATTGACCCACCCCCCCTTACGAAAAAGTTGAAAAAAGACGATACACCCCCCCTTACGAAAAAGTTGAAAAAAGACAAAACACCCCCCCTTGCGAAAACTTTTTTGAAGCCGAATTTCTTCATGAAAATTTTAAACTTTTTTGAAGCCGAATTTCTTCATGAAAATTTAGAAAAATTTTCAGGCCCAAATACTTCATGAAAATTTTCAACTTTTTTGAAGCCGAATTTCTTCATGAATATTTTCAACTTTTTTGAAGGCCAAATACTTCATGAAAATTTTCAACCTTTTTGAAGCCGAATTTCTTCATGAAAATTTTCAACTTTTTTGAAGCCCAAATACTTCATGAAAATTTTCAACTTTTTTGAAGCCCAAATACTTCATGAAAACGTTCAACTTTTTTGAAGCCGAATTTCTTCATGAAAATTTTCAACTTTTTTGAAGCCCAAATACTTCATGAAAATTTTCAACTTTTTTGAAGCCGAATTTCTTCATGAAAATTTTAAAAAATTTTGAAGTCCAAATACTTCATGAAAATTTTCAACTTTTTTGAGGCCCAAATACTTCATGAAAATTTTCAACTTTTTTGAAGCCCAAATACTTCATGAAAATTTTCAACTTCTTTGAAGCCGAAATCTTTTCATGAAAATTTTCAACTTTTTTGAAGCTGAAATACTTCATGAGAATGTTCGACTTTTTTAAACCCGAAATCCTGTCGTGAAAATATTCAACTTTTTTGAAGCCCAAATACTTCATGAAAATGTTCAACTTTTTTGAAGCCGAAATACTTCATGAAAATGTTCGACTTTTTTAAAGCCGAAATCCTGTCGTGAAAATTTTCAACCTTTTTGAAGCCGAAATACTTCATGAAAATGTTCGACTTTTTTAAAGCCGAAATCTTTTCGAGAAAATTTTCAACTTTTTTGAATCGAATTACTTCATGAAAATTTTCAACTTTTTTGAATCAGAAATACTTCATGAAAATTTTCAACTTTTTTGAAGCCCAAATACTTCATGAAAATTTTCAACTTTTTTGAATCGAATTACTTCATGAAAATTTTCAACTTTTTTGAAGCCCAAATACTTCATGAAAATTTTCAATTTGTTTGGCGCCGAATTTCTTCATGAATATTTTCGACTTTTTTGAATCCGAATTTCTTCATGAAAATTTTCAACTTTTTTGAAGCCCAAATACTTCATGAAAATTTTCAACTTTTTTGAAACCGAATTTCTTCATGAATATTTTCAACTTTTTTGAAGCCCAAATAATTCATGAAAATTTTCAACTTTTTTGAAGCCGAATTTCTTCATGAATATTTTCAATTGACCCACCTCCCCTTACGAAAAAGTTGAAAAAAGACGATACACCCCCCCTTACGAAAAAGTTGAAAAAAGACAAAACACCCCCCCTTGCGAAAACTTTTTTGAAGCCGAATTTCTTCATCAAAATTTTCAACTTTTTTGAAGCCCAAATACTTCATGAAAATTTTCAACTTTTTTGAAGCCGAAATCTTTTCATGAAAATTTTCAACTTTTTTGAAGCTGAAATACTTCATGAAAATGTTCGACTTTTTTAAAGCCGAAATCCTGTCGTGAAAATATTCAACTTTTTTGAAGCCCAAATACTTCATGAAAATGTTCAACTTTTTTGAAGCCGAAATACTTCATGAAAATGTTCGACTTTTTTAAAGCCGAAATCCTGTCGTGAAAATTTTCAACCTTTTTGAAGCCGAAATACTTCATGAAAATGTTCGACTTTTTTAAAGCCGAAATCTTTTCGTGAAAATTTTCAACTTTTTTGAATCGAATTACTTCATGAAAATTTTCAACTTTTTTGAATCAGAAATACTTCATGAAAATTTTCAACTTTTTTGAAGCCCAAATACTTCATGAAAATTTTCAACTTTTTTGAATCGAATTACTTCATGAAAATTTTCAACTTTTTTGAAGCCCAAATACTTCATGAAAATTTTCAATTTGTTTGGCGCCGAATTTCTTCATGAATATTTTCGACTTTTTTGAATCCGAATTTCTTCATGAAAATTTTCAACTTTTTTGAAGCCCAAATACTTCATGAAAATTTTCAACTTTTTTGAAACCGAATTTCTTCATGAATATTTTCAACTTTTTTGAAGCCCAAATAATTCATGAAAATTTTCAACTTTTTTGAAGCCGAATTTCTTCATGAATATTTTCAATTGACCCACCTCCCCTTACGAAAAAGTTGAAAAAAGACGATACACCCCCCCTTACGAAAAAGTTGAAAAAAGACAAAACACCCCCCCTTGCGAAAACTTTTTTGAAGCCGAATTTCTTCATCAAAATTTTCAACTTTTTTGAAGCCCAAATACTTGATGAAAATTTTCAACTTTTTTGAAGCTGAAATACTTCATGAAAATTTTCGACTTTTTTAAAGCCGAAATCCTGTTGTGAAAATTTTCAACTTTTTTGAAGCCCAAATACTTCATGAAAATGTTTAACTTTTTTGAAGCCCAAATACTTCATGAAAATGTTCGACTTTTTTAAAGCCGAAATCCTGTCGTGAAAATTTGTAACCTTTTTGAAGCCGAAATACTTCATGAAAATGTTAGACTTTTTTGAATCCGAAATCTTGTCGTGAAAATTTTCATCTTTTTTGAAGCCCAAATACTTCATGAAAATGTTAGACTTTTTTAAAGCCGAAATCCTGTCGTGAAAATTTTCAACTTTTTTGAAGCCGAAATCTTGTCTTGAAAATTTTCAACTTTTTTGAAGCCGAAATCTTTTCATGAAAATTTTCAACTTTTTTGAAGCCGAAATCTTTTCATGAAAATTTTCAACTTTTTAGAAGCTGAAATACTTCATTAAAATGTTCGACTTTTTTAAAGCCGAAATCCTGTCGTGACAATTTTCAACTTTTTTGAAGCCGAAATCTTTTCATGAAAATTTTCAACTTTTTTGAAGCCGAAATCTTTTCATGAAAATTTTCAACTTTTTTGAAGCTGAAATACTTCATGAAAATGTTTGACTTTTTTAAAGCTGAAATCCTGTCGTGAAAATTTTCAACTTTTTTGAAGCCCAAATACTTCATGAAAATTTTCATCTTTTTTGAAGTCGAATTTCTTCATGAATATTTTCAATTGACCCACCCCCCCTTACGAAAAAGTTGAAAAAAGACGATACACCCCCCCTTACGAAAAAGTTGAAAAAAGACAAAACACCCCCCCTTGCGAAAACTTTTTTGAAGCCGAATTTCTTCATGAAAATTTTAAACTTTTTTGAAGCCGAATTTCTTCATGAAAATTTAGAAAAATTTTCAGGCCCAAATACTTCATGAAAATTTTCAACTTTTTTGAAGCCGAATTTCTTCATGAATATTTTCAACTTTTTTGAAGGCCAAATACTTCATGAAAATTTTCAACCTTTTTGAAGCCGAATTTCTTCATGAAAATTTTCAACTTTTTTGAAGCCCAAATACTTCATGAAAATTTTCAACTTTTTTGAAGCCCAAATACTTCATGAAAACGTTCAACTTTTTTGAAGCCGAATTTCTTCATGAAAATTTTCAACTTTTTTGAAGCCCAAATACTTCATGAAAATTTTCAACTTTTTTGAAGCCGAATTTCTTCATGAAAATTTTAAAAAATTTTGAAGTCCAAATACTTCATGAAAATTTTCAACTTTTTTGAGGCCCAAATACTTCATGAAAATTTTCAACTTTTTTGAAGCCCAAATACTTCATGAAAATTTTCAACTTCTTTGAAGCCGAATTTCTTCATGAATATTTTCAACTTTTTTGAAGCCCAAATACTTCATGAAAATTTTCAACTTTTTTGAAGCCCAAATACTTCATGAAAATTTTCAACTTCTTTGAAGCCGAATTTCTTCATGAATATTTTCAACTTTTTTGAAGCCCAAATACTTCATGAAAATTTTCAACTTTTTTGAAGCCCAAATACTTCATGAAAATTTTCAACTTTTTTGAAGCCGAATTTCTTCATGAAAATTTAAAAAAATTTTGAAGTCCAAATACTTCATGAATATTTTCAACTTTTTTGAAGCCCAAATAATTCATGAAAATTTTCAACTTTTTTGAAGCCGAATTTCTTCATGAATATTTTCAATTGACCCACCTCCCCTTACGAAAAAGTTGAAAAAAGACGATACACCCCCCCTTACGAAAAAGTTGAAAAAAGACAAAACAGCCCCCCTTGCGAAAACTTTTTTGAAGCCGAATTTCTTCATGAAAATTTTCAACTTTTTTGAAGCCCAAATACTTGATGAAAATTTTCAACTTTTTTGAAGCAGAAATCTTTTCATGAAAATTTTCAACTTTTTTGAAGCCGAAATCTTTTCATGAAAATTTTCAACTTTTTTGTAGCTGAAATACTTCATGAAAATTTTCGACTTTTTTAAAGCCGAAATCCTGTTGTGAAAATTTTCAACTTTTTTGAAGCCCAAATACTTCATGAAAATGTTTAACTTTTTTGAAGCCCAAATACTTCATGAAAATGTTCGACTTTTTTAAAGCCGAAATCCTGTCGTGAAAATTTGTAACCTTTTTGAAGCCCAAATACTTCATGAAAATTTTCAACTTTTTTGAAGCCGAATTTCTTCATGAATATTTTCAATTGACCCACCCCCCCTCACGAAAAAGTTGAAAAAAGACGAAACACCCCCCTCTTACGAAAAAGTTGAAAAAAGACGAAACACCCCCCCCTTACGAAAAAGTTGAAAAAAGACGAAACACCCCCCCCTTGCGAAAACTTTTTTGAAGCCGAATTTCTTCATGAAAATTTTCAACTGTTTTTAAGCCGAATTTCTTCATGAATATTTTCAACTTTTTTGAAGCCCAAATACTTCATGAAAATTTTCAACTTTTTTGAAACCCAAATACTTCATGAAAATGTTCAACTTTTTTGAAGCCCAAATACTTCATGAAAATTATCAACCTTTTTGAAGCCGAATTTCTTCATGAATATTTTCAACTTTTTTGAAGCCCAAATGCTTCATGAAAATTTTCAACTTTTTTGAAGCCCAAATACTTCATGAAAATTTTCAACTTTTTTGAAGCCGAATTTCTTCATGAAAATTTTAAACTTTTTTGAAGCCGAATTTCTTCATGAAAATTTTCATCTTTTTTGAAGCCAAATTTCATAATGAATATTTTCAATTGACCCACCCCCCTCTTATGAAAAAGTTGAAAAAAGACGAAACACCCCCCCCTTACGAAAAAGTTGAAAAAAGACGAAACACCCACCCCTTGCGAAAACTTTTTTGAAGCCGAATTTCTTCATGAAAATTTTCAACTTTTTTGAAGCCCAAATACTTCATGAAAATTTTCAACTTTTTTGAAGTCGAATTTCTTCATGAATATTTTCAACTTTTTTGAAGCCCAAATGCTTCATGAAAATTTTCAACTTTTTTGAAGCCGAATTTCTTCATGAATATTTTCAATTGACCCACCCCCCCTCACGAAAAAGTTCAAAAAAGACGAAACACCCCCCTCTTACGAAAAAGTTGAAAAAAGACGAAACACCCCCCCCTTGCGAAAACTTTTTTGAAGCCGAATTTCTTCATGAAAATTTTCAACTTTTTTGAAGCCCAAATACTTCATGAAAATTTTCATGTTTTTTGAAGCCAAATTTCTTCATGAATATTTTCAATTGACCCACCCCCGCTAACGAAAAAGTTTAAAAAAGACGAAACACCCCCCTTACGAAAAAGTTGAAAAAAGACGAAACACCCCCCCCCCTTGCGAAAACTTTTTTGAAGCCGAATTTCTTCATGAATATTTTCAATTGACCCACCCCCTCACGAAAAAGTTGAAAAAAGACGAAACACCCCCCCCTTACGAAAAAGTTGAAAAAAGACGAAACACCCCCCCCTTACGAAAAAGTTGAAAAAAGACGAAACACCCCCCCCTTGCGAAAACTTTTTTGAAGCCGAATTTCTTCATGAAAATTTTCAACTGTTTTTAAGCCGAATTTCTTCATGAATATTTTCAACTTTTTTGAAGCCCAAATACTTCATGAAAATTTTCAACTTTTTTGAAACCCAAATACTTCATGAAAATTTTCAACTTTTTTGAAGCCGAATTTCTTCATGAATATTTTCAATTGACCCACCCCCCCTCACGAAAAAGTTCAAAAAAGACGAAACACCCCCCTCTTACGAAAAAGTTGAAAAAAGACGAAACACCCCCCCCTTGCGAAAACTTTTTTGAAGCCGAATCTCTTCATGAAAATTTTCAACTTTTTTGAAGCCCAAATACTTCATGAAAATTTTCATGTTTTTTGAAGCCAAATTTCTTCATGAATATTTTCAATTGACCCACCCCCGCTAACGAAAAAGTTTAAAAAAGACGAAACACCCCCCTTACGAAAAAGTTGAAAAAAGACGAAACACCCCCCCCCTTGCGAAAACTTTTTTGAAGCCGAATTTCTTCATGAATATTTTCAATTGGCCCACCCCCTCACGAAAAAGTTGAAAAAAGACGAAACACCCCCCCCTTACGAAAAAGTTGAAAAAAGACGAAAAACCCCCCCCTTACGAAAAAGTTGAAAAAAGACGAAACACCCCCCCCTTGCGAAAACTTTTTTGAAGCCGAATTTCTTCATGAATATTTTCAATTGACCCACCCCCTCACGAAAAAGTTGAAAAAAGACGAAACACCCCCCCCTTAAGAAAAAGTTGAAAAAAGACGAAACACCCCCCCCTTGCGAAAACTTTTTTGAAGCCGAATTTCTTCATGAAAATTTTAAACTTTTTTGAAGCCGAATTTCTTCATGAAAATTTTCATCTTTTTTGAAGCCAAATTTCATAATGAATATTTTCAATTGACCCACCCCCCTCTTACGAAAAAGTTGAAAAAAGACGAAACACCCCCCCCTTACGAAAAAGTTGAAAAAAGACGAAACACCCACCCCTTGCGAAAACTTTTTTGAAGCCGAATTTCTTCATGAAAATTTTCAACTTTTTTGAAGCCCAAATACTTCATGAAAATTTTCAACTTTTTTGAAGTCGAATTTCTTCATGAAAATTTTAAACTTTTTTGAAGCCGAATTTCTTCATGAAAATTTTCATCTTTTTTGAAGCCAAATTTCTTCATGAATATTTTCAATTGACCCACCCCCGCTTACGAAAAAGTTGAAAAAAGACGAAACACCCCCCCCCTTACGAAAAAGTTGAAAAAAGACGAAACACCCCCCACCTTGCGAAAACTTTTTTTAAGCCGAATTTCTTCATGAAAATTTTCAACTTTTTTCAAGCCCAAATACTTCATGAAAAATTTCAACTTTTTTGAAGCCGAATTTCTTAATGAAATTTTTCAACTTTTTTGAAGCCCAAATACTTCATGAAAATTTTCAACTTTTTTGAAGCCGAATTTCTTCATGAATATTTTCAATTGACCCACCCCCCCTCACGAAAAAGTTGAAAAAAGACGAAACACCCCCCTCTTACGAAAAAGTTGAAATAAGACGAAACACACCCCCCTCACGAAAAAGTTGAAAAAAGACGAAACACCCCCCCCTTGCGAAAACTTTTTTGAAGCCGAATTTCTTCATGAAAATTTTCAACTTTTTTGAAGCACAAATACTTCATGAAAATTTTCATGTTTTTTGAAGCCGAATTTCTTCATGAATATTTTCAATTGACCCACCCCCTCACGAAAAAGTTGAAAAAAGACGAAACACACACCTCTTACGAAAAAGTTGAAAAAAGACGAAACACCCCCCCCTTGCGAAAACTTTTTTGAAGCCGAATTTCTTCATGAAAATTTTCAACTTTTTTGAAGCCCAAATACTTCATGAAAATTTTCAACTTTTTTGAAGCCGAATTTCTTCATGAAAATTTTAAACTTTTTTGAAGCCGAATTTCTTCATGAAAATTTAAAAATAATTTCAAGCCCAAATACTTCATGAAAATTTTAAACTTTTTTGAAGCCCAAATACTACATGAAAATTTTCAACTTTTTTGAAGCCGAATTTCTTCATGAATATTTTCAATTGACCCACCCCCCCTCACGAAAAAGTTGAAAAAAGACGAAACACCCCCCCCCATACTAAAAAGTTGAAAAAAGACGAAACACCCCCCCCCTTGCCAAAACTTTTTTGAAGCCGAATTTCTTCATGAAAATTTTCAACTTTTTTGAAGACCAAATACTTCATGAAAATTTTCAACTTTTTTGAAGCCGAATTTCTTCATGAAAATTTTCAACTTTTTTGTAGCTGAATTTCTTCATGAATATTTTCAACTTTTTTGAAGCCCAAATACTTCATGAAAATGTTCAACTTTTTTGAAGCCGAATTTCTTCATGAATATTTTCAATTGACCCACCCCCCCCACGAAAAAGTTGAAAAAAGACGAAACACCCCCCTCTTACGAAAAAGTTGAAAAAAGACGAAACACCCCCCCCTTGCGAAAACTTTTTTGAAGCCGAATTTCTTCATGAAAATTTTAAACTTTTTTGAAGCCCAAATACTTCATGAAAATTTTCAACCTTTTTGAAGCCGAATTTCTTCATGAAAATTTTCAACTTTTTTGAAGCCCAAATACTTCATGAAAATTTTCATGTTTTTTGAAGCCAAATTTCTTCATGAATATTTTCAATTGACCCACCCCCGCTAACGAAAAAGTTTAAAAAAGACGAAACACCCCCCCTTACGAAAAATTTGAAAAAAGACGAAACACCCCCCCCCTTGCGAAAACTTTTTTGAAGCCGAATTTCTTCATGAATATTTTCAATTGACCCACCCCCTCACGAAAAAGTTGAAAAAAGACGAAACACACCCCTCTTACGAAAAAGTTGAAAAAAGACGAAACACCCCCCCCTTACGAAAAAGTTGAAAAAAGACGAAACACCCCCCCTTTGCGAAAACTTTTTTGAAGCCGAATTTCTTCATGAAAATTTTCAACTTTTTTGAAGCCCAAATACTTCATGAAAATTTTCAACTTTTTTGAAGCCGAATTTCTTCATGAAAATTTTAAACTTTTTTGAAGCCGAATTTCTTCATGAAAATTTAAAAATAATTTCAAGCCCAAATACTTCATGAAAATTTTAAACTTTTTTGAAGCCCAAATACTACATGAAAATTTTCAACTTTTTTGAAGCCGAATTTCTTCATGAATATTTTCAATTGACCCACCCCCCCTCACGAAAAAGTTGAAAAAAGACGAAACACCCGCCCCCTTACTAAAAAGTTGAAAAAAGACGAAACACCCCCCCCCTTGCCAAAACTTATTTGAAGCCGAATTTCTTCATGAAAATTTTCAATTTTTTTGGAGACCAAATACTTCATGAAAATTTTCAACTTTTTTGAAGCCGAATTTCTTCATGAAAATTTTCAACTTTTTTGTAGCTGAATTTCTTCATGAATATTTTCAACTTTTTTGAAGCCCAAATACTTCATGAAAATGTTCAACTTTTTTGAAGCCGAATTTCTTCATGAATATTTTCAATTGACCCACCCCCCCCACGAAAAAGTTGAAAAAAGACGAAACACCCCCCTCTTACGAAAAAGTTGAAAAAAGACGAAACACCCCCCCCTGCGAAAACTTTTTTGAAGCCGAATTTCTTCATGAAAATTTTAAACTTTTTTGAAGCCCAAATACTTCATGAAAATTTTCAACCTTTTTGAAGCCGAATTTCTTCATGAAAATTTTCAACTTTTTTGAAGCCCAAATACTTCATGAAAATTTTCATGTTTTTTGAAGCCAAATTTATTCATGAATATTTTCAATTGACCCACCCCCGCTAACGAAAAAGTTTAAAAAAGACGAAACACCCCCCCTTACGAAAAAGTTGAAAAAAGACGAAACACCCCCCCCTTGCGAAAACTTTTTTGAAGCCGAATTTCTTCATGAATATTTTCAATTGACCCACCCCCTCACGAAAAAGTTGAAAAAAGACGAAACACACCCCTCTTACGAAAAAGTTGAAAAAAGACGAAACACCCCCCCCTTACGAAAAAGTTGAAAAAAGACGAAACACCCCCCCTTGCGAAAACTTTTTTGAAGCCGAATTTCTTCATGAAAATTTTCAACTTTTTTGAAGCCCAAATACTTCATGAAAATTTTCAACTTTTTTGAAGCCGAATTTCTTCATGAAAATTTTAAACTTTTTTGAAGCCGAATTTCTTCATGAAAATTTAAAAATAATTTCAAGCCCAAATACTTCATGAAAATTTTAAACTTTTTTGAAGCCCAAATACTACATGAAAATTTTCAACTTTTTTGAAGCCGAATTTCTTCATGAATATTTTCAATTGACCCACCCCCCCTCACGAAAAAGTTGAAAAAAGACGAAACACCCCCCCCTTACTAAAAAGTTGAAAAAAGACGAAACACCCCCCCCCTTGCCAAAACTTTTTTGAAGCCGAATTTCTTCATGAAAATTTTAAACTTTTTTGAAGCCGAATTTCTTCATGAAAATTTAAAACATTTTTGAAGCCCAAATACTTCATGAAAATTTTAAACTTTTTTGAAGCCGAATTTCTTCATGAAAATTTTCATCTTTTTTGAAGCCAAATTTCTTCATGAATATTTTCAATTGACCCACCCCCCTCTTACGAAAAAGTTGAAAAAAGACGAAACACCCCCCCCTTACGAAAAAGTTGAAAAAAGACGAAACACCCCCCCCTTGCGAAAACTTTTTTGAAGCCGAATTTCTTCATGAAAATTTTCAACTTTTTTGAAGCCCAAATACTTCATGAAAATTTTCAACTTTTTTGAAGTCGAATTTCTTCATGAAAATTTTAAACTTTTTTGAAGCCGAATTTCTTCATGAAAATTTTCATCTTTTTTGAAGCCAAATTTCTTCATGAATATTTTCAATTGACCCACCCCCGCTTACGAAAAAGTTGAAAAAAGACGAAACACCCCCCCCCTTACGAAAAAGTTGAAAAAAGACGAAACACCCCCCACTTTGCGAAAACTTTTTTTAAGCCGAATTTCTTCATGAAAATTTTCAACTTTTTTCAAGCCCAAATACTTCATGAAAAATTTCAACTTTTTTGAAGCCGAATTTCTTAATGAAAATTTTCAACTTTTTTCAAGCCCAAATACTTCATGAAAAATTTCAACTTTTTTGAAGCTGAATTTCTTAATGAAAATTTTCAACTTTTTTGAAGCCCAAATACTTCATGAAAATTTTCAACTTTTTTGAAGCCGAATTTCTTCATGAAAATTTTAAACTTTTTTGAAGCCCAAATACTTCATGAAAATTTTCAACCTTTTTGAAGCCGAATTTCTTCATGAAAATTTTCAACTTTTTGGAAGCCCAAATACTTCATGAAAATTTTCAACTTTTTTGAAGCCGAATTTCTTCATGAATATTTTCAATTGACCCACCCCCCCTCACGAAAAAGTTGAAAAAAGACGAAACACCCCCCTCTTACGAAAAAGTTGAAATAAGACGAAACACCCCCCCCTTACGAAAAAGTTGAAAAAAGACGAAACACCCCCCCTTACGAAAAAGTTGAAAAAAGACGAAACACCCCCCCCTTGCGAAAACTTTTTTGAAGCCGAATTTCTTCATGAAAATTTTCAACTTTTTTGAAGCCCAAATACTTCATGAAAATTTTCAACTTTTTTGAATTCGAATTTCTTCATGAAAATTTTCAACTTTTTTGAAGCCGAATTTCTTCATGAAAATTTTCATCTTTTTTGAAGCCAAATTTCTTCATGAATATTTTCAATTGACCCACCCCCGCTTACGAAAAAGTTGAAAAAAGACGAAACACCCCCCCCCCTTACGAAAAAGTTGAAAAAAGACGAAACACCCCGCACCTTGCGAAAACTTTTTTTAAGCCGAATTTCTTCATGAAAATTTTCAACTTTTTTCAAGCCCAAATACTTCATGAAAAATTTCAACTTTTTTGAAGCCGAATTTCTTAATGAAAATTTTCAACTTTTTTGAAGCCCAAATACTTCATGAAAATTTTCAACTTTTTTGAAGCCGAATTTCTTCATGAAAATTTTAAACTTTTTTGAAGCCCAAATACTTCATGAAAATTTTCAACCTTTTTGAAGCCGAATTTCTTCATGAAAATTTTCAACTTTTTGGAAGCCCAAATACCTCATGAAAATTTTCAACTTTTTTGAAGCCCAAATACTTCATGAAAATTTTCAACTTTTTTGAAGCCGAATTTCTTCATGAAAAATTTAAAAATTTTTGAAGCCCAAATACTTCATGAAAATTTTCAACTTTTTTGAAGCCGAATTTCTTCATGAATATTTTCAACTTTTTTGAAGCCCAAATACTTCATGAAAATTTTCAACTTTTTTGAAGCCCAAATACTTCATGAAAATTTTCAAATTTTTTGAAGCCCAAATACTTCATGAAAAATTTCAATTGACCAACCCCCCCTTATGAATAAGTTAAAAAAAGAGGAAACACCCCCCCTCACGAAAAAGTTGAAAAAAGACGAAACACCCCCCCCTTGCGAAAACTTTTTTGAAGACGAATTTCTTCATGAAAATTTTCAACTTTTTTGAAGCCCAAATACTTCATGAAAATTTTCATCTTTTTTGAAGCCGAATTTCTTCATGAAAATTTTAAAAAATTTTGAAACCGAATTTCTTCATGAAAATTTAAAACATTTTTGAAGCCCAAATTCTTCATGAAAATTTTGACTTTTTTGAAGCCGAATTTCTTCATGAATATTTTCAACTTTTTTGAAGCCCAAATACTTCATGAAAATTTTCAACTTTTTTGAAGCCGAATTTCTTCATGAATATTTTCAATTGACCCACCCCCCCTCACGAAAAAGTTGAAAAAAGACGAAACACCCCCCTCTTACGAAAAAGTTGAAAAAAGACGAAACACCCCCCCTTGCGAAAACTTTTTTGAAGCCGAATTTCTTCATGAATATTTTCAATTGACCCACCCCCCCTCACGAAAAAGTTGAAAAAAGACGAAACACCCCCCTCTTACGAAAAAGTTGAAAAAAGACGAAACACCCCCCCCTTGCGAAAACTTTTTTGAAGCCGAATTTCTTCATGAAAATTTTCAACTTTTTTGAAGCCCAAATACTTCATGAAAATTTTCAACTTTTTTGAAGTTGAATTTCTTCATGAAAATTTTAAACTTTTTTGAAGCCGAATTTTTTCATGAAAATTTTCAACTTTTTTGAAGCCCAAATACTTCATGAAAATTTTCAACCTTTTTGAAGCCGAATTTCTTCATGAAAATTTTCAACTTTTTTGAAGCCCAAATACTTCATGAAAATTTTCAACTTTTTTGAAGTTGAATTTCTTCATGAAAATTTTAAACTTTTTTGAAGCCGAATTTCTTCATGAATATTTTCAACTTTTTTGAAGCCCAAATACTTCATGAAAATTTTCAACCTTTTTGAAGCCCAAATACTTCATGAAAATTTTCAACTTTTTTGAAGCCCAAATACTTCATGAAAACGTTCATCTTTTTTGAAGCCGAATTTTTTCATGAAAATTTTCAACTTTTTTGAAGCCGAATTTCTTCATGAAAATTTTAAACTTTTTTGAAGCCGAATTTCTTCATGAATATTTTCAATTGACCCACCCCCCCTCACGAAAAAGTTGAAAAAGACGAAACACCCCCCTCTTACGAAAAAGTTGAAAAAAGACGAAATCAATCAATCAATCAATCAACTTTTATTTGTATAGCGTCAACTCATAACAAGTGTTATCTCGAGACACTTTACAAGAAGCAGGTAAAATACCTTACTCATTGTCTGTTAACATTACAAAAGAGCAGGTAAAAGACCTTACTCATTGTTATGTTACAAAAAGCAGGTAAAGGACCTTACTTATTGCTATGTTACAAAGATCCGGCCTATCCATCATGAGCACTTTAGCAAAGCAGCAAAAGTTACAGTGGTAAGAAAAAACTGCCTTATTAAAAGGCAGAAATCTTCGGCCGGATCCCCGGCTCATGACGAAACAGTCTTCACAGGCCTAGACTGCGCCGGGCTTGGAAAGGGATAGGGGGAGAGATGGGATAAGATGCAGGAAGAGGGATAGAGAGCAAGGGGGTGGGGGGAGGTAGACCGTCCATCAGCAATCCGGTGGGGAGGGGAGGGGGTGTGGGGGGTTGTTCTGGCAGGCCGCCAACCCACGATCCGGTGGGGAGGGGGTAGTGGTGGGGTGGGGGTTGTTCTGGCAAGCCGTCAACCGATGATCTTGAGGAGCCTAGGGGAGCTCAAGAGCTCCCAGGAAAGTAGGTGGTTAGTGACTGAGATTTATAGATAGATACATGCAGTAATATGATGTACTGTATATGCAGAGAGAGAGAGAGAGAGAGAGAGAGAGGAGCTCAAGGTGCCAGTTCCCCCGGTAGTCTAAGCCTATAGCAGCATAACTAAGAGCTGGTCTACACCAGCACCAGCCCTAACTATAAGATTTATCAAAAAGGAAAGTTTTAAGTCTAATCTTAAAAATACAGACTGTGTCTGCCTCCCGGACCCCGGCTGGAAGGCGGTTCCAGAGGAGAGGAGCCCGATAACTGAAGGCTTTACCCCCCATAGTACACTTGGAGACTGTAGGTACCACCAGCAGGCCTGCACTCCGGGACCGCAACGCTCTCAAGGGACAGTACGGCACTAGTAGCTCCTTAAGATAAGATGGTGCCTGGCCATTTAGAGCTTTGTAGGTGAGAAGAAGGATCTTGAATTCTATTCTAGACTGTATAGGGAGCCAGTGCAGAGAAGCCAGGACAGGAGTAATGTGGTCCCATTTCCTGGTTCTGGTCAGTACACGAGCTGCAGCATTCTGGACCCGTTGAAGAGTCTTTAGAGATTTGCCAGAGCACCCTGACAAAAGAGAGTTACAATAATCCAGTCTGGAGGTAACAAATGCATGAACTAGTTTTTCTGCATCACTTTGCGACAGGATATTCCTGATCTTGGATATATTACGAAGGTGAAAGTAGGCTGTTCTTGAAACTTGACTGATGTGAGAGCTAAAAGACATATCTTGATCAAAAATAACTCCTAGATTCCTAACAGTGGTGCTAGATGCCAGGCTGATGTCATTAAGGACAGTCACATCACTAGAAAAAGTCTCTCTGAGGTTCTTAGGGCCTAGCACAATAACTTCAGTCTTGTCTGAGTTAAGTAGCAAAAAATTTCTGGTCATCCAGGTCCTAACGTCCTTAAGGCATGTTTCTAGCTGACATAACTGACTGGTACCATCGGGCTTCATTGATACATAAAGCTGAGTATCATCTGCATAACAATGAAACTGTATGGAGTGTTTCCTCATAATATTTCCCAGAGGAAGCATATATAATGTAAAAAGAATTGGTCCAAGCACTGAACCTTGTGGGACTCCATGGCAAACTTTAGTGTGCATAGAGGACTCATCATTAACATGTACAAACTGAGATCGGTCTGATAAGTAGGATTCAAACCAACTTAAAGCAGTCCCTGTAATTCCAAGCAAATGCTCCAGTCTGTACAACAGGATCCGATGGTCAATGGTGTCAAAAGCAGCACTAAGATCTAACAAGACGAGCACAGACAGAAGTCCCCTGTCTGAGGCTAGAAGTAGATCGTTTGTAACTCTAACTAGTGCAGTCTCAGTGCTATGGTGGACTCTAAATCCTGACTGGAACTCTTCAAATAAACTGTTGTCATGGAGAAAGTCACACAGCTGTTTAGCTACCACCTTCTCCAGGATCTTCGAGATAAAAGGAAGGTTGGATATAGGTCTGTAGTTAGCCAGAGTTCCTGAGTCCAGAGTAGGCTTTTTAAGTAGAGGTTTGATTACCGCTACTTTAAATGTCTGTGGTACATAGCCTGCCAGTAAAGACATATTGATCATATCTAATATGGAGTTGCTAACTAAGGGAAAGACTTCCTTAAACAGCTTGGTTGGGATTGGGTCCAAAATACAGGTTGACGGTTTCGATGCAGAAAAAATGGAATGTAGCTCTGAAAGGTCGATTGGAGAAAAACAGTCGAGACTAATATCTGGTCCTGGAACTGTCTCTGCCGTAACAGACGTATCTGCACCAGGTAAGGGCAGGAGGTTACCAATTTTGTCTCTGATGTCTAGAACTTTGTTGTTGAAAAAGCTAAGGAAATCATTACTGCTGAGGGCTAGAGGAATACAAGGCTCAATGGAGCCATGACTCTCTGTCAGCCTGGCTACAGTGCTGAAAAGGTATCTAGGATTGCCTTTGTTTTCCTCGATTAGAGAGGAGTAGTAGGCAGCTCGGGCGTGACGTAGAGCCTTCATATATCTTCTATGACTATCCTGCCAGAAAAAACGAGATTCTACCGTTTTGGTCGAACGCCATATTCTTTCAAAATTCCGTGATGATTGTTTCAGAGTACGGGTTTCTGAGTTGAACCATGGAGCCACTCTCCGCCGCTTGACAACCTTCTGTTTCAGGGGAGCAATCGAATCCAGAGTAACTCTCAGTGAATCCACTGCACTATCAACAAACTGATCTAGCTGAGAGGGACTAAAGCTATCGTAAGAGTTTCCAACTGGGTTGAAACACGGTACTGAATCAAAAACAGCTGAAATAGCTTCCTTAAATCTAGCCACAGCACTATCCGACAAACTTCTAGAAAGCACACCTCTTCCAGGCAGAGGTAATTCTAGTAGGACAAAATCAAATGTAATAAAAAAATGGTCTGATAGCAGAGGATTTTCTAGGAAAACTGTAAGGTTATGGATTTCAATTCCATAAGCTAAAACAAGATCCAGGGTGTGGTTAAAATGATGAGTAGGTTCGTTTACACCCTGGGTGAAACCAATAGAGTCTAATAGTGACATGAAAGCTGTGCTCAGGCTATCATTTTCAACATCCACATGGATATTGAAGTCACCTACAACAATTATTCTATCACTGCTAAGGACTAAGTCTGATAAAAATTCTGCAAACTCAGATAAAAACTCAGAATATGGGCCAGGAGGGCGGTAAACTACAGCAACTAGAACTGGCTGAAAGGTTCTTGAGACTGGATGTGGAAGACTAAGAACAAGGCTTTCAAAAGAAGAAAAATTCAGCTTTGGTCGAGGGTTAACTAAAAGACTGGAATTAAAAATAGCTGCTACTCCACCACCTCGTCCGGTGTCTCGAGGTATATGAGTATTAAAATGACTGGGAGGAGTGGATTCATTCAAACTAACATATTCATCTCGACACAGCCAGGTTTCAGTCAAAAAAAGTAAATCAATGTGCTGATCTGATATCAGATCATTCACTAAAAGAGACTTGGATGCTAAGGACCTAATGTTCAAAAGTCCGCAGTGAATCCTCCGATCTTGTAGCAAAATCGTATTCGTAGTTTTGATTCTAATCAGATTCTGATGATTCACGCCGTTTGGATGACTTATAAAAACGGGTCTGGGCCGGGGGACAGACACAGTACCTATAGTATAACTACAGTTCGATTCAGAATTACAGCTATAGTGACTGGGAGACAGATCTAAGGGAGGCGCAGAGAAGTGTGTAAGACTGCAGCTCTGCCTCCTGGTCTGAAGTCTGAGTTGTTGTCAGGGTTTTGGACTAATAACCTCTGCTATGTTTCTAGATAATAGAGCTGCACCGTCCAAAGTGGGATGGATGCCGTCTCTAGCTAGCAGACCAGGTTTTCCCCAAAAAGACTGCCAGTTATCTATGAAGCCCACATCGTGTGCTGGACACCACCTCGACAGCCAGCGGTTGAGTGATGACATGCGGCTATACATGTCATCACTGGTCTGATTTGGGAGGGGTCCAGAGAACACTACGGAGTCCGACATCGTCTTAGCAAAAGTACACACCGACTCCACATTAACCTTAGTGACTTCCGACTGGCGTAGTCGGGAGTCATTTGTGCCGACATGAATTACGATTGTATCAAATCTACCTTTAGTCTTTGTCAGCAACTTTAAATGAGATGCGATGTCGCCCGCTCTGGCCCCGGGTATACACCTAACTATGCCCGCTGACTTCGCTAGCTTCACGTTTCGGACTATGGAGTCTCCAATAATCAGAGTTTTATTCTCAGCGGGTGTGTCGCTGAGTGGGGAAAATTTGTTTGAAACGTGAAGTGGTTGGTGGGGAACCGTGTGCTTCGATTTTCGACTATGCTTCCCTCGGACAGTAACCCAGCCACTGCCTCCCGGCTGCTCGGGAGTTACCGGGGGGGAAGCCAAGCTATGTCGGCCCGCACCGGCTACAGGTGGCTGGCTAACTACTGCTGCATACGATGACTCCGACTCAATGGTGCGGAGCCGTCTCTCTAACTCAGACACCCTCGCCTCCAAAGCTAAAAATAAACTACATTTCTTACAAGTATCATTATCACTAAAGGAGGACGAGGAATAACTTAACATCTGACACGTAGAGCAGGAGAGAGCAGGAGAGGGAGAGACAGAAAAAGAAGCCATTGTAAAGCTAACTGCTAGGCTAAGCTAAGAGTAGGTACACAGTAACACAGTGCAGAGGAGAACAGAACAAGCAATTATGCAATACGCTCACCGTAGTACGCTGCTCTACTCAGGTGCTGCTCGCTGCTCTGCTCAGGTGCTGCTCGCTGCTCTGCTCAGGTGCTGAGTCGAAGGAGCCGAATTTCTTCATGAATATTTTCAACTTTTTTGAAGCCCAAATACTTCATGAAAATTTTCAACTTTTTTGAAGCCCAAATACTTCATGAAAATTTTCAAATTTTTTGAAGCCCAAATACTTCATGAAAAATTTCAATTGACCAACCCCCCCTTATGAATAAGTTAAAAAAAGAGGAAACACCCCCCCTCACGAAAAAGTTGAAAAAAGACGAAACACCCCCCCCTTGCGAAAACTTTTTTGAAGCCGAATTTCTTCATGAAAATTTTCAACTTTTTTGAAGCCGAATTTCTTCATGAAAAATTTAAAAAATTTTGAAGCCCAAATACTTCATGAAAATTTTCAACTTTTTTGAAGCCCAAATACTTCATGAAAATTTTCAACTTTTTTGAAGCCCAAATACTTCATGAAAAATTTGAATTGACCAACCCCCCCTTATGAAAAAGTTGAAAAAAGAGGAAATACCCCCCCTCACGAAAAAGTTGAAAAAAGACGAAACACCCCCCCCTTGCGAAAACTTTTTTGAAGACGAATTTCTTCATGAAAATTTTCAACTTTTTTGAAGCCCAAATACTTCATGAAAATTTTCAACTTTTTTGAAGCCGAATTTCTTTATGAAAATTTTCAACTTTTTTGAAGCCCAAATTCTTCATGAAAATTTTCAACTTTTTTGAAGCCGAATTTCTTCATGAATGTTTTCAACCTTTTTGAAGCCGAATTTCTTCATGAAAATTTTAAACTTTTTTGAAGCCCAAATACTTCATGAAAATTTTCAACTTTTTTGAAGCCGAATTTCTTCATGAATACTTTCAATTGACCCACCCCCCTCACGAAAAAGTTGAAAAAAGACGAAACACCCCCCCCTTACGAAAAAGTTGAAAAAAAACGAAACACCCCCCCCATGCGAAAACTTTTTTGAAGCCGAATTTCTTCATGAAAATGTTCAACTTTTTTGAAGCCCAAATACTTCATGAAAATTTTCAACTTTTTTGAAGCCGAATTTCTTCATGAAAAATTTAAAAAATTTTGAAGCCCAAATACTTCATGAAAATTTTCAACTTTTTTGAAGCCGAATTTCTTCATGAATATTTTCAACTTTTTTGAAGCCCAAATACTTCATGAAAATTTTCAACTTTTTTGAAGCCCAAATACTTCATGAAAATTTTCAACTTTTTTGAAGCCCAAATACTTCATGAAAAATTTGAATTGACCAACCCCCCCTTATGAAAAAGTTGAAAAAAGAGGAAATACCCCCCCTCACGAAAAAGTTGAAAAAAGACGAAACACCCCCCCCTTGCGAAAACTTTTTTGAAGACGAATTTCTTCATGAAAATTTTCAACTTTTTTGAAGCCCAAATACTTCATGAAAATTTTCAACTTTTTTGAAGCCGAATTTCTTTATGAAAATTTTCAACTTTTTTGAAGCCCAAATTCTTCATGAAAATTTTCAACTTTTTTGAAGCCGAATTTCTTCATGAATGTTTTCAACCTTTTTGAAGCCGAATTTCTTCATGAAAATTTTAAACTTTTTTGAAGCCCAAATACTTCATGAAAATTTTCAACTTTTTTGAAGCCGAATTTCTTCATGAATACTTTCAATTGACCCACCCCCCTCACGAAAAAGTTGAAAAAAGACGAAACACCCCCCCCTTACGAAAAAGTTGAAAAAAAACGAAACACCCCCCCCATGCGAAAACTTTTTTGAAGCCGAATTTCTTCATGAAAATGTTCAACTTTTTTGAAGCCCAAATACTTCATGAAAATTTTCAACTTTTTTGAAGCCGAATTTCTTCATGAAAAATTTAAAAAATTTTGAAGCCCAAATACTTCATGAAAATTTTCAACTTTTTTGAAGCCGAATTTCTTCATGAATATTTTCAACTTTTTTGAAGCCCAAATACTTCATGAAAATTTTCAACTTTTTTGAAGCCCAAATACTTCATGAAAAATTTGAATTGACCAAACCCCCCTTATGAAAAAGTTGAAAAAAGAGGAAATACCCCCCCTCACGAAAAAGTTGAAAAAAGACGAAACACCCCCCCCTTGCAAAAACTTTTTTGAAGACGACTTTCTTCATGAAAATTTTCAACTTTTTTGAAGCCCAAATACCTCATGAAAATTTTCAACTTTTTTGAAGCCCAAATACTTCATGAAAATTTTCAACTTTTTTGAAGCCGAATTTCTTCATGAAAAATTTAAAAAATTTTGAAGCCCAAATACTTCATGAAAATTTTCAACTTTTTTGAAGCCGAATTTCTTCATGAATATTTTCAACTTTTTTGAAGCCCAAATACTTCATGAAAATTTTCAACTTTTTTGAAGCCCAAATACTTCATGAAAATTTTCAAATTTTTTGAAGCCCAAATACTTCATGAAAAATTTCAATTGACCAACCCCCCCTTATGAATAAGTTAAAAAAAGAGGAAACACCCCCCCTCACGAAAAAGTTGAAAAAAGACGAAACACCCCCCCCTTGCGAAAACTTTTTTGAAGACGAATTTCTTCATGAAAATTTTCAACCTTTTTGAAGCCGAATTTCTTCATGAAAATTTTAAACTTTTTTGAAGCCCAAATACTTCATGAAAATTTTCAACTTTTTTGAAGCCGAATTTCTTCATGAATACTTTCAATTGACCCACCCCCCTCACGAAAAAGTTGAAAAAAGACGAAACACCCCCCCCTTACGAAAAAGTTGAAAAAAAACGAAACACCCCCCCCTTGCGAAAACTTTTTTGAAGCCGAATTTCTTCATGAAAATTTTCAACTTTTTTGAAGCCCAAATACTTCATTAAAATTTTCAACTTTTTTGAAGCCGAATTTCTTCATGAATATTTTCAATTGACCCACCCCCCTCACAAAAAAGTTGAAAAAAGACGAAACACCCCCCTCTTACGAAAAAGTTGAAAAAAGACGAAACACCCCACCCTTACGAAAAAGTTGAAAAAAGACGAAACACCCCCCCCCTTACGAAAAAGTTGAAAAAAGACGAAACACCCCCCCCTTGCGAAAACTTTTTTGGAGCCGAATTTCTTCATGAAAATTTTCAACTTTTTTGAAGCCCAAATACCTCATGAAAATTTTCAACTTTTTTGAAGCCCAAATACTTCATGAAAATTTTCAACTTTTTTGAAGCCGAATTTCTTCATGAAAAATTTAAAAATTTTTGAAGCCCAAATACTTCATGAAAATTTTCAACTTTTTTGAAGCCGAATTTCTTCATGAATATTTTCAACTTTTTTGAAGCCCAAATACTTCATGAAAATTTTCAACTTTTTTGAAGCCGAATTACTTCATGAAGACTTTCAATTGACCCACCCCCCTCACGAAAAAGTTGAAAAAAGACGAAACACCCCCTCTTACGAAAAAGTTGAAAAAAGACGAAACACCCCCCCCTTACGAAAAAGTTGAAAAAAGACGAAACACCCCCCCTTGCGAAAACTTTTTTGAAGCCGAATTACTTCATGAAAATTTTCAACTTTTTTTAAGCCCAAATACCTCATGAAAATTTTCAACTTTTTTGAAGCCCAAATACTTCATGAAAATTTTCAACTTTTTTGAAGCCGAATTTCTTCATGAAAAATTTAAAAATTTTTGAAGCCCAAATACTTCATGAAAATTTTCAACTTTTTTGAAGCCGAATTTCTTCATGAATATTTTCAACTTTTTTGAAGCCCAAATACTTCATGAAAATTTTCAACTTTTTTGAAGCCGAATTACTTCATGAAGACTTTCAATTGACCCACCCCCCTCACGAAAAAGTTGAAAAAAGACGAAACACCCCCTCTTACGAAAAAGTTGAAAAAAGACGAAACACCCCCCCCTTACGAAAAAGTTGAAAAAAGACGAAACACCCCCCCTTGCGAAAACTTTTTTGAAGCCGAATTACTTCATGAAAATTTTCAACTTTTTTTAAGCCCAATAACTTCATGAAAATTTTAAACTTTTTTGAAGCCGAATTTCTTCATGAATATTTTCAACCTTTTTGAAGCCGAATTTCTTCATGAAAATTTTAAACTTTTTTGAAGCCCAAATACTTCATGAAAATTTTAAACTTTTTTGAATCCGAATTTCTTCATGAATACTTTCAATTGACCCACCCCCCTCACGAAAAAGTTGAAAAAAGACGAAACACCCCCCCCTTACGAAAAAGTTGAAAAAAGACGAAACACCCCCCTTTACGAAAAAGTTGAAAAAACACGAAACACCCCCCCTCACAAAAAAGTTGAAAAAAGACGAAACACCTCCCCCTTACGAAAACTTTTTTGAAGCCGAATTTCTTCATGAAAATTTTCAACTTTTTTGAAGCCTAAATACTTCATGAAAATTTTCAACTTTTTTGAAGCCCAATTTCTTCATGAATATTTTCAATTGACCCACCCCCCTCACGAAAAAGTTGAAAAAAGACGAAACACCCCCCTCTTAAAAAAAAGTTGAAAAAAGACGAAACAGCCCCCCCTTACGAAAAAGTTGAAAAAAGACGAAACACCCCCCCCTTACGAAAAAGTTGAAAAAAGACGAAACACCCCCCCCTTGCGAAAACTTTTTTGAATCCGAATTTCTTCATGAAAATTTTCAACTTTTTTGAAGCCCAAATACTTCATGAAAATTTTCAACTTTTTTGAAGCCCAAATACTTCATGAAAATTTTCATCTTTTTTGAAGCCAAATTTCTTCATGAATACTTTCAATTGACCCACCCCCCCTCACAAAAAAGTTGAAAAAAGACGAAACACCCCCCTCTTACGAAAAAGTTGAAAAAAGACGAAACACCCCCCCCTTGCGAAAACTTTTTTGAAGCCGAATTTCTTCATGAAAATTTTCAACTTTTTTGAAGCCCAAATACTTCATGAAAATTTTCATCTTTTTTGAAGCCAAATTTCTTCATGAATATTTTCAATTGACCCACCCCCGCTAACGAAAAAGTTGAAAAAAGACGAAACACCCCCCCCTTACGAAAAAGTTGAAAAAAGACAAAACACCCCCCCCCTTGCGAAAACTTTTTTGAAGCCGAATTTCTTCATGAATGTTTTCAATTGACCCACCCCCTCACGAAAAAGTTGAAAAAATACGAAACACACCCCTCTTACGAAAAAGTTGAAAAAAGACGAAACACCCCCCCCTTGCGAAAACTTTTTTGAAGCCGAATTTCTTCATGAAAATTTTCAACTTTTTTGAAGCCCAAATACTTCATGAAAATTTTCAACTTTTTTGAAGCCGAATTTCTTCATGAAAATTTTAAACTTTTTTGAAGCCGAATTTCTTCATGAAAATTTAAAAAAAATTTCAAACCCAAATACTTCATGAAAATTTTCAACTTTTTTGAAGCCGAATTTCTTCATGAAAATTTTCAACTTTTTTGAAGCCGAATTTCTTCATGAAAATTTTCAACTTTTTTGAAGCCCAAATACTTCATGAAAATTTTCAACTTTTTTGAAGCCGAATTTCTTCATGAAAATTTTAAACTTTTTTGAAGCCGAATTTCTTCATGAAAATTTAAAAAAAATTTCAAACCCAAATACTTCATGAAAATTTTCAACTTTTTTGAAGCCGAATTTCTTCATGAATATTTTCAACTTTTTTGAAGCCCAAATACTTCATGAAAATTTTCAACTTTTTTGAAGCCGAATTTCTTCATGAAAATTTTCAACTTTTTTGAAGCCCAAATACTTCATGAAAATTTTCATCTTTTTTGAAGCCGAATTTCTTCATGAAAATTTTAAACTTTTTTGAAGCCGAATTTCTTCATGAAAATTTAAAACATTTTTGAAGCCCAAATACTTTATGAAAATTTTCAACCTTTTTGAAGCCGAATTTCTTCATGAAATTTTTAAACTTTTTTGAAGCCCAAATACTTCATGAAAATTTTCATCTTTTTTGAAGCCGAATTTCTTCATGAAAATTTTAAACTTTTTTGAAGCCGAATTTCTTCATGAAAATTTAAAACATTTTTGAAGCCCAAATACTTTATGAAAATTTTCATCTTTTTTGAAGCCAAATTTCTTCATGAATATTTTCAATTGACCCACCCCCGCTAACGAAAAAGTTGAAAAAAGACGAAACACCCCCCCCTTACGAAAAAGTTGAAAAAAGACGAAACACCCCCCCCTTGCGAAAACTTTTTTGAAGCCGAATTTCTTCATGAAAATTTTCAACTTTTTTGAAGCCCAAATACTTCATGAAAATTTTCAACTTTTTTGAAGCCGAATTTCTTCATGACAATTTTAAACTTTTTTGAAACCGAATTTCTTCATGAAAATTTAAAAAAAATTTCAAACCCAAATACTTCATGAAAATTTTCAACTTTTTTGAAGCCGAATTTCTTCATGAATATTTTCAACTTTTTTGAAGCCCAAATACTTCATGAAAATTTTCAACTTTTTTGAAGCCGAATTTCTTCATGAAAATTTTCAACTTTTTTGAAGCCCAAATACTTCATGAAAATTTTCATCTTTTTTGAAGCCGAATTTCTTCATGAAAATTTTAAACTTTTTTGAAGCCGAATTTCTTCATGAAAATTTAAAACATTTTTGAAGCCCAAATACTTTATGAAAATTTTCAACCTTTTTGAAGCCGAATTTCTTCATGAATATTTTCAATTGACCCACCCCCCCTCACGAAAAAGTTGAAAAAAGACGAAACACCCCCCTCTTACGAAAAAGTTGAAAAAAGACGAAACACCCCCCCCTCACGAAAAAGTTGAAAAAAGATGAAACATCTCCCCCTTGCGAAAACTTTTTTGAAGCCGAATTTCTTCATGAAAATTTTCAACTTTTTTGAAGCCCAAATACTTCATGAAAATTTTCATCTTTTTTGGAGCCAAATTACTTCATGAATATTATCAATTGACCCACCCCCGCTTACGAAAAAGTTGAAAAAAGACGAAACACCCCCCCCTTACGAAAAAGTTGAAAAAAGACGAAACACCCCCCCCCTTGCGAAAACTTTTTTGAAGCCGAATTTCTTCATGAATATTTTCAATTGACCCACCCCCTCACGAAAAAGTTGAAAAAAGACGAAACAACCCCCCCTTACGAAAAAGTTGAAAAAAGATGAAACAACCCCCCCCCTTGCGAAAATCTTTTTTGAAGCCGAATTTCTTCATGAATATTTTCAATTGACCTACCCCCTCACGAAAAAGTTGAAAAAAGACGAAACACACCCCTCTTATGAAAAAGTTGAAAAAAGACGAAACACCCCCCCCTTGCGAAAACTTTTTTGAAGTAGAATTTCGTCATGAAAATTTTCAACTTTTTTGAAGCCCAAATTCTTCATGAAAATTTTCAACTTTTTTGAAGCCGAATTTCTTCATGAAAATTTTAAACTTTATTGAAGCCGAATTTCTTCATGAAAATTTAAAAAAAATTTCAAGCCCAAATACTTCATGAAAATTTTCAACTTTTTTGAAGCCGAATTTCTTCATGAATATTTTCAATTGACCCACCCCCCTCACGAAAAAGTTGAAAAAAGACGAAACACCCCCCTCTTACGAAAAAGTTGAAAAAAGACGAAACACCCCCCCCTTACGAAAAAGTTGAAAAAAGACGAAACACCCCCCCCTTACGAAAAAGTTGAAAAAAGACGAAACACCCCCCCTTTGCTAAAACTTTTTTGAATCTGAATTTCTTCATGAAAATTTTCAACTTTTTTGAAGCCCAAATACTTCATGAAAATTTTCAACTTTTTTGAAGCCGAATTTCTTCATGAATACTTTCAATTGACCCACCCCCTCACGAAAAAGTTGAAAAAAGACGAAACACCCCCCTCTTACGAAAAAGTTGAAAAAAGACGAAACACCCCCCCCTTACGAAAAAGTTGAAAAAAGACGAAAAACCCCCCCTTACGAAAAAGTTGAAAAAAGACGAAACACCCCCCCTCACGAAAAAGTTGAAAAAAGACGAAACACCTCCCCCTCACGAAAACTTTTTTGAAGCCGAATTTCTTCATGAAAATTTTCAACTTTTTTGAAGCCGAAATACTTCATGAAAATTTTAAACTTTTTTGAAGCCGAATTTCTTCATGAATATTTTCAACCTTTTTGAAGCCGAATTTCTTCATGAAAATTTTAAACTATTTTGAAGCCCAAATACTTCATGAAAATTTTCAACTTTTTTGAAGCCGAATTTCTTCATGAATACTTTCAATTGACCCACCCCACTCACGAAAAAGTTGAAAAAAGACGAAACACCCCCCTCTTACGAAAAAGTTGAAAAAAGACGAAACACCCCCCCCTTACGAAAAAGTTGAAAAAAGACGAAACACCCCCCCCTAACAAAAAAAGTTGAAAAAAGACGAAACACCCCCCCCTTGCGAAAACTTTTTTGAATCCGAATTTCTTCATGAAAATTTTCAACTTTTTTGAAGCCCAAATACTTCATGAAAATTTTCAACTTTTTTGAAGCCGAATTTCTTCATGAAAATTTTCAACTTTTTTGAAGCCGAATTTCTTCATGAAAATTTTCAACTTTTTTGAAGCCGAAATACTTCATGAAAATTTTCAACTTTTTTGAAGCCCAAATACTTCATGAAAATTTTCAACTTTTTTGAAGCCGAATTTCTTCATGAAAATTTTAAACTTTTTTGAAGCCGAATTTCTTCATGAAAATTTAAAACATTTTTGAAGCCCAAATACTTTATGAAAATTTTCAACCTTTTTGAAGCCGAATTTCTTCATGAAATTTTTAAACTTTTTTGAAGCCCAAATACTTCATGAAAATTTTCAACTTTTTTGAAGCCGAATTTCTTCATGAATATTTTCAATTGACCCACCCCCCCTCACGAAAAAGTTGAAAAAAGACGAAACACCCCCCTCTTACGAAAAAGTTGAAAAAAGACGAAACACCCCCCCCTCACGAAAAAGTTGAAAAAAGATGAAACATCTCCCCCTTGCGAAAACTTTTTTGAAGCCGAATTTCTTCATGAAAATTTTCAACTTTTTTGAAGCCCAAATACTTCATGAAAATTTTCATCTTTTTTGGAGCCAAATTTCTTCATGAATATTTTCAATTGACCAACCCCCGCTTACGAAAAAGTTGAAAAAAGACGAAACACCCCCCCCTTACGAAAAAGTTGAAAAAAGACGAAACACCCCCCCCTTGCGAAAACTTTTTTGAAGCAGAATTTCGTCATGAAAATTTTCAACTTTTTTGAAGCCCAAATTCTTCATGAAAATTTTCAACTTTTTTGAAGCCGAATTTCTTCATGAAAATTTTAAACTTTATTGAAGCCGAATTTCTTCATGAAAATTTAAAAAAAATTTCAAGCCCAAATACTTCATGAAAATTTTCAACTTTTTTGAAGCCGAATTTCTTCATGAATATTTTCAACTTTTTTGAAGCCCAAATACTTCATGAAAATTTTCAACTTTTTTGAAGCCGAATTTCTTCATGAAAATCTTCAACTTTTTTGAAGCCCAAATACTTCATGAAAATTTTCATCTTTTTTGAAGCCGAATTTCTTCATGAAAATTTTAAACTTTTTTGAAGCCGAATTTCTTCATGAAAATTTAAAACATTTTTGAAGCCCAAATACTTTATGAAAATTTTCAACCTTTTTGAAGCCGAATTTCTTCATGAAATTTTTAAACTTTTTTGAAGCCCAAATACTTCATGAAAATTTTCAACTTTTTTGAAGCCGAATTTCTTCATGAATATTTTCAATTGACCCACCCCCCCTCACGAAAAAGTTGAAAAAAGACGAAACACCCCCCTCTTACGAAAAAGTTGAAAAAAGACGAAACACCCCCCCCTCACGAAAAAGTTCAAAAAAGATGAAACATCTCCCCCTTGCGAAAACTTTTTTGAAGCCGAATTTCTTCATGAAAATTTTCAACTTTTTTGAAGCCCAAATACTTCATGAAAATTTTCATCTTTTTTGGAGCCAAATTTCTTCATGAATATTTTCAATTGACCAACCCCCGCTTACGAAAAAGTTGAAAAAAGACGAAACACCCCCCCCTTACGAAAAAGTTGAAAAAAGACGAAACACCCCCCCCTTGCGAAAACTTTTTTGAAGCAGAATTTCGTCATGAAAATTTTCAACTTTTTTGAAGCCCAAATTCTTCATGAAAATTTTCAACTTTTTTGAAGCCGAATTTCTTCATGAAAATTTTAAACTTTATTGAAGCCGAATTTCTTCATGAAAATTTAAAAAAATTTTCAAGCCCAAATACTTCATGAAAATTTTCAACTTTTTTGAAACCGAATTTCTTCATGAATATTTTCAATTGACCCACCCCCCTCACGAAAAAGTTGAAAAAAGACGAAACACCCCCCTCTTACGAAAAAGTTGAAAAAAGACGAAACACCCCCCCCTTACGAAAAAGTTGAAAAAAGACGAAACACCCCCCCTTTGCTAAAACTTTTTTGAATCCGAATTTCTTCATGAAAATTTTCAACTTTTTTGAAGCCCAAATACTTCATGAAAATTTTCAACTTTTTTGAAGCCGAATTTCTTCATGAATACTTTCAATTGACCCACCCCCTCACGAAAAAGTTGAAAAAAGACGAAACACCCCCCTCTTACGAAAAAGTTGAAAAAAGACGAAACACCCCCCCCTTACGAAAAAGTTGAAAAAAGACGAAACACCCCCCCTTACGAAAAAGTTGAAAAAAGACGAAACACCCCCCCTCACGAAAAAGTTGAAAAAAGACGAAACACCTCCCCCTCACGAAAACTTTTTTGAAGCCGAATTTCTTCATGAAAATTTTCAACTTTTTTGAAGCCGAAATACTTCATGAAAATTTTAAACTTTTTTGAAGCCGAATTTCTTCATGAATATTTTCAACCTTTTTGAAGCCGAATTTCTTCATGAAAATTTTAAACTATTTTGAAGCCCAAATACTTCATGAAAATTTTCAACTTTTTTGAAGCCGAATTTCTTCATGAATACTTTCAATTGACCCACCCCCCTCACGAAAAAGTTGAAAAAAGACGAAACACCCCCCCCCTTACGAAAAAGTTGAAAAAAGACGAAACACCCCCCCCTTGAGAAAACTTTTTTGAAGCCGAATCTCTTCATGAAAATTTTCAACTTTTTTGAAGCCTAAATACTTCATGAAAATTTTCATCTTTTTTGAAGCCGAATTTCTTCATGAATACTTTCAATTGACCCACCCCACTCACGAAAAAGTTGAAAAAAGACGAAACACCCCCCTCTTACGAAAAAGTTGAAAAAAGACGAAACACCCCCCCCTTACGAAAAAGTTGAAAAAAGACGAAACACCCCCCCCTAACGAAAAAGTTGAAAAAAGACGAAACACCCCCCCCTTGCGAAAACTTTTTTGAAGCAGAATTTCGTCATGAAAATTTTCAACTTTTTTGAAGCCCAAATTCTTCATGAAAATTTTCAACTTTTTTGAAGCCGAATTTCTTCATGAAAATTTTAAACTTTATTGAAGCCGAATTTCTTCATGAAAATTTAAAAAAAATTTCAAGCCCAAATACTTCATGAAAATTTTCAACTTTTTTGAAGCCGAATTTCTTCATGAATATTTTCAATTGACCCACCCCCCTCACGAAAAAGTTGAAAAAAGACGAAACACCCCCCTCTTACGAAAAAGTTGAAAAAAGACGAAACACCCCCCCCTTACGAAAAAGTTGAAAAAAGACGAAACACCCCCCCTTTGCTAAAACTTTTTTGAATCCGAATTTCTTCATGAAAATTTTCAACTTTTTTGAAGCCCAAATACTTCATGAAAATTTTCAACTTTTTTGAAGCCGAATTTCTTCATGAATACTTTCAATTGACCCACCCCCTCACGAAAAAGTTGAAAAAAGACGAAACACCCCCCTCTTACGAAAAAGTTGAAAAAAGACGAAACACCCCCCCCTTACGAAAAAGTTGAAAAAAGACGAAACACCCCCCCTTACGAAAAAGTTGAAAAAAGACGAAACACCCCCCCTCACGAAAAAGTTGAAAAAAGACGAAACACCTCCCCCTCACGAAAACTTTTTTGAAGCCGAATTTCTTCATGAAAATTTTCAACTTTTTTGAAGCCGAAATACTTCATGAAAATTTTAAACTTTTTTGAAGCCGAATTTCTTCATGAATATTTTCAACCTTTTTGAAGCCGAATTTCTTCATGAAAATTTTAAACTATTTTGAAGCCCAAATACTTCATGAAAATTTTCAACTTTTTTGAAGCCGAATTTCTTCATGAATACTTTCAATTGACCCACCCCCCTCACGAAAAAGTTGAAAAAAGACGAAACACCCCCCCCTTACGAAAAAGTTGAAAAAAGACGAAACACCCCCCCCTTGAGAAAACTTTTTTGAAGCCGAATCTCTTCATGAAAATTTTCAACTTTTTTGAAGCCTAAATACTTCATGAAAATTTTCATCTTTTTTGAAGCCGAATTTCTTCATGAATACTTTCAATTGACCCACCCCACTCACGAAAAAGTTGAAAAAAGACGAAACACCCCCCTCTTACGAAAAAGTTGAAAAAAGACGAAACACCCCCCCCTTACGAAAAAGTTGAAAAAAGACGAAACACCCCCCCCTAACGAAAAAGTTGAAAAAAGACGAAACACCCCCCCCTTGCGAAAACTTTTTTGAATCCGAATTTCTTCATGAAAATTTTCAACTTTTTTGAAGCCCAAATACTTCATGAAAATTTTCAACTTTTTTGAAGCCGAATTTCTTCATGAAGACTTTCAATTGACCCACCCCCCTCACGAAAAAGTTGAAAAAAGACGAAACACCCCCCTCTTACGAAAAAGTTGAAAAAAGACGAAACACCCCCCCCTTATGAAAAAGTTGAAAAAAGACGAAACACCCCCCCCTCACGAAAAAGTTGAAAAAAGACGAAACACCCCCCCCTTGCGAAAACTTTTTTGAATCCGAATTTCTTCATGAAAATTTTCAACTTTTTTGAAGCCCAAATACTTCATGAAAATTTTCAACTTTTTTGAAGCCGAATTTCTTCATGAATACTTTCAATTGACCCACCCCCCTCACGAAAAAGTTGAAAAAAGACGAAACACCCCCCCTTACGAAAAAGTTGAAAAAAGATGAAACACCTCCCCCTTACGAAAAGTTTTTTGAAGCCGAATTTCTTCATGAAAATTTTCAACTTTTTTGAAGCCTAAATACTTCATGAAAATTTTAAACTTTTTTGAAGCCGAATTTCTTCATGAATATTTTCAACCTTTTTGACGACGAATTTCTTCATGAAAATTTTAAACTTTTTTGAAGCCCAAATACTTCATGAAAATTTTCAACTTTTTTGAAGCCGAATTTCTTCATGAATACTTTCAATTGACCCACCCCCCTCACGAAAAAGTTGAAAAAAGACGAAACACCCCCCCCCCTTACGAAAAAGTTGAAAAAAGACGAAACACCCCCCCCTTGAGAAAACTTTTTTGAAGCCGAATCTCTTCATGAAAATTTTCAACTTTTTTGAAGCCTAAATACTTCATGAAAATTTTCATCTTTTTTGAAGCCGAATTTCTTCATGAATACTTTCAATTGACCCACCCCACTCACGAAAAAGTTGAAAAAAGACGAAACACCCCCCTCTTACGAAAAAGTTGAAAAAAGACGAAACACCCCCCCCTTACGAAAAAGTTGAAAAAAGACGAAACACCCCCCCTAACGAAAAAGTTGAAAAAAGACGAAACACCCCCCCCTTGCGAAAACTTTTTTGAATCCGAATTTCTTCATGAAAATTTTCAACTTTTTTGAAGCCCAAATACTTCATGAAAATTTTCAACTTTTTTGAAGCCGAATTTCTTCATGAAGACTTTCAATTGACCCACCCCCCTCACGAAAAAGTTGAAAAAAGACGAAACACCCCCCTCTTACGAAAAAGTTGAAAAAAGACGAAACACCCCCCCCTTACGAAAAAGTTGAAAAAAGACGAAACACCCCCCCCTTGCGAAAACTTTTTTGAATCCGAATTTCTTCATGAAAATTTTCAACTTTTTTGAAGCCCAAATACTTCATGAAAATTTTCAACTTTTTTGAAGCCGAATTTCTTCATGAATACTTTCAATTGACCCACCCCCCTCACGAAAAAGTTGAAAAAAGACGAAACACCCCCCCTTACGAAAAAGTTGAAAAAAGATGAAACACCTCCCCCTTACGAAAAGTTTTTTGAAGCCGAATTTCTTCATGAAAATTTTCAACTTTTTTGAAGCCTAAATACTTCATGAAAATTTTAAACTTTTTTGAAGCCGAATTTCTTCATGAATATTTTCAACCTTTTTGAAGACGAATTTCTTCATGAAAATTTTCAACTTTTTTGAAGCCGAATTTCTTCATGAATACTTTCAATTGACCCACCCCCTCACGAAAAAGTTGAAAAAAGACGAAACACCCCCCCCTTACGAAAAAGTTGAAAAAAGACGAAACACCCCCCCCTTACGAAAAAGTTGAAAAAAGACGAAACACCCCCCCCTTGCGAAAACTTTTTTGAATCCGAATTTCTTCATGAAAATTTTCAACTTTTTTGAAGCCCAAATACTTCATGAAAATTTTCACCTTTTTTGAAGCCGAATTTCTTCATGAAGACTTTCAATTGACCCACCCCCCTCACGAAAAAGTTGAAAAAAGACGAAACACCCCCTCTTACGAAAAAGTTGAAAAAATACGAAACACCCCCCCCTTACGAAAAAGTTGAAAAAAGACGAAACACCCCCCACTTGCGAAAACTTTTTTGAAGCCGAATTACTTCATGAAAATTTTCAACTTTTTTTAAGCCCAATAACTTCATGAAAATTTTCAACTTTTTTGAAGCCGAATTTCTTCATGAATACTTCCAATTGACCCACCCCCCTCACGAAAAAGTTGAAAAAAGATGAAACACCTCCCCTTTACGAAAACTTTTTTGAAGCCGAATTTCTTCATGAAAATTTTCAACTTTTTTGAAGCCGAAATACTTCATGAAAATTTTAAACTTTTTTGAATCCAAATTTCTTCATGAATATTTTCAACCTTTTTGAAGCCGAATTTCTTCATGAAAATTTTAAACTATTTTGAAGCCCAAATACTTCATGAAAATTTTCAACTTTTTTGAAGCCGAATTTCTTCATGAATACTTTCAATTGACCCACCCCCCTCACGAAAAAGTTGAAAAAAGACGAAACACCCCCCTCTCACGAAAAAGTTGAAAAAAGACGAAACACCCCCCCCTAACGAAAAAGTTGAAAAAAGACGAAACACCCCCCCCTTGCGAAAACTTTTTTGAAGCCGAATTTCTTCATGAAAATTTTCAACTTTTTTGAAGCCCAAATACGTCATGAAAATTTTCAACTTTTTTGAAGACGAATTTCTTCATGAATATTTTCAATTGACCCACCCCCCTCACGAAAAAGTTGAAAAAAGACGAAACACCCCCCTCTTACGAAAAAGTTGAAAAAAGACGAAACACCCCCCACTTGCGAAAACTTTTTTGAAGCCGAATTACTTCATGAAAATTTTCAACTTTTTTGAAGCCGAAATACTTCATGAAAATTTTAAACTTTTTTGAAGCCGAATTTCTTCATGAATATTTTCAACCTTTTTGAAGCCGAATTTCTTCATGAAAATTTTCAACTATTTTGAAGCCCAAATACTTCATGAAAATTTTCAACTTTTTTGAAGCCGAATTTCTTCATGAATACTTTCAATTGACCCACCCCCCTCACGAAAAAGTTGAAAAAAGACGAAACACCCCCCTCTCACGAAGAAGTTGAAAAAAGACGAAACACCCCCCCCCTTACGAAAAAGTTGAAAAAAGACGAAACACCTCCCCTTTACGAAAACTTTTTTGAAGCCGAATTTCTTCATGAAAATTTTCAACTTTTTTGAAGCCGAAATACTTCATGAAAATTTTAAACTTTTTTGAAGCCAAATTTCTTCATGAATATTTTCAACCTTTTTGAAGCCGAATTTCTTCATGAAAATTTTAAACTATTTTGAAGCCCAAATACTTCATGAAAATTTTCAACTTTTTTGAAGCCGAATTTCTTCATGAATAATTTCAATTGACCCACCCCCCTCACGAAAAAGTTGAAAAAAGACGAAACACCCCCCTCTCACGAAAAAGTTGAAAAAAGACGAAACACCCCCCCCTCACGAAAAAGTTGAAAAAAGACGAAACACCCCCCCCTTGCGAAAACTTTTTTGAAGCCGAATTTCTTCATGAAAATTTTCAACTTTTTTGAAGCCCAAATACGTCATGAAAATTTTCAACTTTTTTGAAGACGAATTTCTTCATGAATATTTTCAATTGACCCACCCCCCTCACGAAAAAGTTGAAAAAAGACGAAACACCCCCCTCTTACGAAAAAGTTGAAAAAAGACGAAACACCCCCCCCTTACGAAAAAGTTGAAAAAAGACGAAACACCCCCCACTTGCGAAAACTTTTTTGAAGCCGAATTACTTCATGAAAATTTTCAACTTTTTTGAAGCCGAAATACTTCATGAAAATTTTAAACTTTTTTGAAGCCGAATTTCTTCATGAATATTTTCAACCTTTTTGAAGCCGAATTTCTTCATGAAAATTTTCAACTATTTTGAAGCCCAAATACTTCATGAAAATTTTCAACTTTTTTGAAGCCGAATTTCTTCATGAATACTTTCAATTGACCCACCCCCCTCACGAAAAAGTTGAAAAAAGACGAAACACCCCTCTCTCACGAAGAAGTTGAAAAAAGACGAAACACCCCCCCCCTTACGAAAAAGTTGAAAAAAGACGAAACACCCCCCCCTTGCGAAAACTTTTTTGAAGCCGAATTTCTTCATGAAAATGTTCGACTTTTTTAAAGCCGAAATCTTTTCATGAAAATTTTCAACTTTTTTGAAGCCGAAATCTTTTCATGAAAATGTTCAACTTTTTTGAAGCCGAAATCTTTTCATGAAAATTTTCAACTTTTTTGAAGCTAAAATACTTCATGAAAATGTTCGACTTTTTTAACGCCGAAATCCTGTCGTGAAAATGTTCGACTTTTTTGAAGCCGAATTTCTTCATGAATACTTCCAATTGACCCACCCCCCTCACGAAAAAGTTGAAAAAAGATGAAACACCTCCCCTTTACGAAAACTTTTTTGAAGCCGAATTTCTTCATGAAAATTTTCAACTTTTTTGAAGCCGAAATACTTCATGAAAATTTTAAACTTTTTTGAAGCCAAATTTCTTCATGAATATTTTCAACCTTTTTGAAGCCGAATTTCTTCATGAAAATTTTAAACTATTTTGAAGCCCAAATACTTCATGAAAATTTTCAACTTTTTTGAAGCCGAATTTCTTCATGAATACTTTCAATTGACCCACCCCCCTCACGAAAAAGTTGAAAAAAGACGAAACACCCCCCTCTCACGAAAAAGTTGAAAAAAGACGAAACACCCCCCCCTTACGAAAAAGTTGAAAAAAGACGAAACACCCCCCCCTTGCGAAAACTTTTTTGAAGCCGAATTTCTTCATGAAAATTTACAACTTTTTTGAAGCCCAAATACGTCATGAAAATTTTCAACTTTTTTGAACACGAATTTCTTCATGAATATTTTCAATTGACCCACCCCCCTCACGAAAAAGTTGAAAAAAGACGAAACACCCCCCTCTTACGAAAAAGTTGAAAAAAGACGAAACACCCCCCCCTTACGAAAAAGTTGAAAAAAGACGAAACACCCCCCACTTGCGAAAACTTTTTTGAAGCCGAATTACTTCATGAAAATTTTCAACTTTTTTGAAGCCGAAATACTTCATGAAAATTTTAAACTTTTTTGAAGCCGAATTTCTTCATGAATATTTTCAACCTTTTTGAAGCCGAATTTCTTCATGAAAATTTTCAACTATTTTGAAGCCCAAATACTTCATGAAAATTTTCAACTTTTTTGAAGCCGAATTTCTTCATGAATACTTTCAATTGACCCACCCCCCTCACGAAAAAGTTGAAAAAAGACGAAACACCCCCCTCTCACGAAGAAGTTGAAAAAAGACGAAACACCCCCCCCCTTACGAAAAAGTTGAAAAAAGACGAAACACCTCCCCTTTACGAAAACTTTTTTGAAGCCGAATTTCTTCATGAAAATTTTCAACTTTTTTGAAGCCGAAATACTTCATGAAAATTTTAAACTTTTTTGAAGCCAAATTTCTTCATGAATATTTTCAACCTTTTTGAAGCCGAATTTCTTCATGAAAATTTTAAACTATTTTGAAGCCCAAATACTTCATGAAAATTTTCAACTTTTTTGAAGCCGAATTTCTTCATGAATAATTTCAATTGACCCACCCCCCTCACGAAAAAGTTGAAAAAAGACGAAACACCCCCCTCTCACGAAAAAGTTGAAAAAAGACGAAACACCCCCCCCTTACGAAAAAGTTGAAAAAAGACGAAACACCCCCCCCTTGCGAAAACTTTTTTGAAGCCGAATTTCTTCATGAAAATTTTCAACTTTTTTGAAGCCCAAATACGTCATGAAAATTTTCAACTTTTTTGAAGACGAATTTCTTCATGAATATTTTCAATTGACCCACCCCCCTCACGAAAAAGTTGAAAAAAGACGAAACACCCCCCTCTTACGAAAAAGTTGAAAAAAGACGAAACACCCCCCCCTTACGAAAAAGTTGAAAAAAGACGAAACACCCCCCACTTGCGAAAACTTTTTTGAAGCCGAATTACTTCATGAAAATTTTCAACTTTTTTGAAGCCGAAATACTTCATGAAAATTTTAAACTTTTTTGAAGCCGAATTTCTTCATGAATATTTTCAACCTTTTTGAAGCCGAATTTCTTCATGAAAATTTTCAACTATTTTGAAGCCCAAATACTTCATGAAAATTTTCAACTTTTTTGAAGCCGAATTTCTTCATGAATACTTTCAATTGACCCACCCCCCTCACGAAAAAGTTGAAAAAAGACGAAACACCCCTCTCTCACGAAGAAGTTGAAAAAAGACGAAACACCCCCCCCCTTACGAAAAAGTTGAAAAAAGACGAAACACCCCCCCCTTGCGAAAACTTTTTTGAAGCCGAATTTCTTCATGAAAATGTTCGACTTTTTTAAAGCCGAAATCTTTTCATGAAAATTTTCAACTTTTTTGAAGCCGAAATCTTTTCATGAAAATGTTCAACTTTTTTGAAGCCGAAATCTTTTCATGAAAATTTTCAACTTTTTTGAAGCTAAAATACTTCATGAAAATGTTCGACTTTTTTAACGCCGAAATCCTGTCGTGAAAATGTTCGACTTTTTTGAATCCGAAATACTTCATGAAAATTTTTGAAATTTTTTGAAGCCGAAATACTTCATGAAAATGTTCGACTTTTTTAAAGCCGAAATCCTGTCGTGAAAATTTTCAACTTTTTTGAAGCCGAATTTCTTCATGAATACTTCCAATTGACCCACCCCCCTCACGAAAAAGTTGAAAAAAGATGAAACACCTCCCCTTTACGAAAACTTTTTTGAAGCCGAATTTCTTCATGAAAATTTTCAACTTTTTTGAAGCCGAAATACTTCATGAAAATTTTAAACTTTTTTGAAGCCAAATTTCTTCATGAATATTTTCAACCTTTTTGAAGCCGAATTTCTTCATGAAAATTTTAAACTATTTTGAAGCCCAAATACTTCATGAAAATTTTCAACTTTTTTGAAGCCGAATTTCTTCATGAATACTTTCAATTGACCCACCCCCCTCACGAAAAAGTTGAAAAAAGACGAAACACCCCCCTCTCACGAAAAAGTTGAAAAAAGACGAAACACCCCCCCCTTACGAAAAAGTTGAAAAAAGACGAAACACCCCCCCCTTGCGAAAACTTTTTTGAAGCCGAATTTCTTCATGAAAATTTTCAACTTTTTTGAAGCCCAAATACGTCATGAAAATTTTCAACTTTTTTGAAGACGAATTTCTTCATGAATATTTTCAATTGACCCACCCCCCTCACGAAAAAGTTGAAAAAAGACGAAACACCCCCCTCTTACGAAAAAGTTGAAAAAAGACGAAACACCCCCCCCTTACGAAAAAGTTGAAAAAAGACGAAACACCCCCCACTTGCGAAAACTTTTTTGAAGCCGAATTACTTCATGAAAATTTTCAACTTTTTTGAAGCCGAAATACTTCATGAAAATTTTAAACTTTTTTGAAGCCGAATTTCTTCATGAATATTTTCAACCTTTTTGAAGCCGAATTTCTTCATGAAAATTTTCAACTATTTTGAAGCCCAAATACTTCATGAAAATTTTCAACTTTTTTGAAGCCGAATTTCTTCATGAATACTTTCAATTGACCCACCCCCCTCACGAAAAAGTTGAAAAAAGACGAAACACCCCCCTCTCACGAAGAAGTTGAAAAAAGACGAAACACCCCCCCCTTACGAAAAAGTTGAAAAAAGACGAAACACCTCCCCTTTACGAAAACTTTTTTGAAGCCGAATTTCTTCATGAAAATTTTCAACTTTTTTGAAGCCGAAATACTTCATGAAAATTTTAAACTTTTTTGAAGCCAAATTTCTTCATGAATATTTTCAACCTTTTTGAAGCCAAATTTCTTCATGAATATTTTCAACTTTTTTGAAGCCGAATTTCTTCATGAATAATTTCAATTGACCCACCCCCCTCACGAAAAAGTTGAAAAAAGACGAAACACCCCCCTCTCACGAAGAAGTTGAAAAAAGACGAAACACCCCCCCCCTTACGAAAAAGTTGAAAAAAGACGAAACACCTCCCCTTTACGAAAACTTTTTTGAAGCCGAATTTCTTCATGAAAATTTTCAACTTTTTTGAAGCCGAAATACTTCATGAAAATTTTAAACTTTTTTGAAGCCAAATTTCTTCATGAATATTTTCAACCTTTTTGAAGCCAAATTTCTTCATGAATATTTTCAACTTTTTTGAAGACGAATTTCTTCATGAATATTTTCAATTGACCCACCCCCCTCACGAAAAAGTTGAAAAAAGACGAAACACCCCCCTCTTACGAAAAAGTTGAAAAAAGACGAAACACCCCCCCCTTACGAAAAAGTTGAAAAAAGACGAAACACCCCCCACTTGCGAAAACTTTTTTGAAGCCGAATTACTTCATGAAAATTTTCAACTTTTTTGAAGCCGAAATACTTCATGAAAATTTTAAACTTTTTTGAAGCCGAATTTCTTCATGAATATTTTCAACCTTTTTGAAGCCGAATTTCTTCATGAAAATTTTCAACTATTTTGAAGCCCAAATACTTCATGAAAATTTTCAACTTTTTTGAAGCCGAATTTCTTCATGAATACTTTCAATTGACCCACCCCCCTCACGAAAAAGTTGAAAAAAGACGAAACACCCCCCTCTCACGAAGAAGTTGAAAAAAGACGAAACACCCCCCCCCCTTACGAAAAAGTTGAAAAAAGACGAAACACCTCCCCTTTACGAAAACTTTTTTGAAGCCGAATTTCTTCATGAAAATTTTCAACTTTTTTGAAGCCGAAATACTTCATGAAAATTTTAAACTTTTTTGAAGCCAAATTTCTTCATGAATATTTTCAACCTTTTTGAAGCCAAATTTCTTCATGAATATTTTCAACTTTTTTGAAGCCGAATTTCTTCATGAATAATTTCAATTGACCCACCCCCCTCACGAAAAAGTTGAAAAAAGACGAAACACCCCCCTCTCACGAAGAAGTTGAAAAAAGACGAAACACCCCCCCCCTTACGAAAAAGTTGAAAAAAGACGAAACACCTCCCCTTTACGAAAACTTTTTTGAAGCCGAATTTCTTCATGAAAATTTTCAACTTTTTTGAAGCCGAAATACTTCATGAAAATTTTAAACTTTTTTGAAGCCAAATTTCTTCATGAATATTTTCAACCTTTTTGAAGCCAAATTTCTTCATGAATATTTTCAACTTTTTTGAAGCCGAATTTCTTCATGAATAATTTCAATTGACCCACCCCCCTCACGAAAAAGTTGAAAAAAGACGAAACACCCCCCTCTCACGAAAAAGTTGAAAAAAGACGAAACACCCCCCCCTTACGAAAAAGTTGAAAAAAGACGAAACACCCCCCCCTTGCGAAAACTTTTTTGAAGCCGAATTTCTTCATGAAAATTTTCAACTTTTTTGAAGCCCAAATACGTCATGAAAATTTTCAACTTTTTTGAAGACGAATTTCTTCATGAATATTTTCAATTGACCCACCCCCCTCACGAAAAAGTTGAAAAAAGACGAAACACCCCCCTCTTACGAAAAAGTTGAAAAAAGACGAAACACCCCCCCCTTACGAAAAAGTTGAAAAAAGACGAAACACCCCCCACTTGCGAAAACTTTTTTGAAGCCGAATTACTTCATGAAAATTTTCAACTTTTTTGAAGCCGAAATACTTCATGAAAATTTTAAACTTTTTTGAAGCCGAATTTCTTCATGAATATTTTCAACCTTTTTGAAGCCGAATTTCTTCATGAAAATTTTCAACTATTTTGAAGCCCAAATACTTCATGAAAATTTTCAACTTTTTTGAAGCCGAATTTCTTCATGAATACTTTCAATTGACCCACCCCCCTCACGAAAAAGTTGAAAAAAGACGAAACACCCCTCTCTCACGAAGAAGTTGAAAAAAGACGAAACACCCCACCCCTTACGAAAAAGTTGAAAAAAGACGAAACACCCCCCCCTTGCGAAAACTTTTTTGAAGCCGAATTTCTTCATGAAAATGTTCGACTTTTTTAAAGCCGAAATCTTTTCATGAAAATTTTCAACTTTTTTGAAGCCGAAATCTTTTCATGAAAATGTTCAACTTTTTTGAAGCCGAAATCTTTTCATGAAAATTTTCAACTTTTTTGAAGCTAAAATACTTCATGAAAATGTTCGACTTTTTTAACGCCGAAATCCTGTCGTGAAAATGTTCGACTTTTTTGAATCCGAAATACTTCATGAAAATTTTTGAAATTTTTTGAAGCCGAAATACTTCATGAAAATGTTCGACTTTTTTAAAGCCGAAATCCTGTCGTGAAAATTTGTAACCTTTTTGAAGCCGAAATACTTCATGAAAATGTTAGACTTTTTTAAAGTCGAAATCCTGTCGTGAAAATTTTCAACTTTTTTGAAGCCGAAATCTTTTCATGAAAATTTTCAACTTTTTTGAAGCTGAAATACTTCATGAAAATGTTCGACTTTTTTAAAGCCAAAATCCTGTCGTGAAAATTTTCAACTTTTTTGAAGCCGAAATCTTTTCATGAAAATTTTCAACTTTTTTGAAGCCGAAATCTTTTCATGAAAATTTTCAACTTTTTTGAAGCTGAAATACTTCATGAAAATGTTCGACTTTTTTAAAGCCGAAATCCTGTCGTGAAAATTTTCAACTTTTTTGAAGCCCAAATACTTCATGAAAATGTTCAACTTTTTTGAAGCCGAAATACTTCATGAAAATGTTCGACTTTTTTAAAGCCGAAATCCTGTCTTGAAAATTTTCAACCTTTTTGAAGCCGAAATACTTCATGAAAATGTTCGACTTTTTTAAAGCCGAAATCCTTTCGTGAAAATTTTCAACTTTTTTGAAGCCCAAATACTTCAAGAAAATGTTCGACTTTTTTAAAGCCGAAATACTGTCGTGAAAATTTTCAACTTTTTTAAAGCCGAAATCTTTTCATGAAAATTTTCAACTTTTTTGAAGCCGAAATCTTTTCATGAAAATTTTCAACTTTTTTGAAGCTAAAATACTTCATGAAAATGTTCGACTTTTTTAACGCCGAAATCCTGTCGTGAAAATTTTCAACTTTTTTGAAGCCGAAATCTTTTCATGAAAATTTTCAACTTTTTTGAAGCCGAAATCTTTTCATGAAAATTTTCAACTTTTTTGAAGCTGAAATACTTCATGAAAATGTTCGACATTTTTAAAGCCGAAATCCTGTCGTGAAAATTTTCAACTTTTTTGAAGCCGAAATCTTTTCATGAAAATTTTCAACTTTTTTGAAGCCGAAATCTTTTCATGAAAATTTGCAACTTTTTTGAAGCCGAAATCTTTTCATGAAAATTTTCAACTTTTTTGTAGCTGAAATACTTCATGAAAATGTTCGACTTTTTTAAAGCCGAAATCCTGTCGTGAAAATTTGTAACCTTTTTGAAGCCGAAATACTTCATGAAAATGTTAGACTTTTTTAAAGTCGAAATCCTGTCGTGAAAATTTTCAACTTTTTTGAAGCCGAAATCTTTTCATGAAAATTTTCAACTTTTTTGAAGCCGAAATCTTTTCATGAAAATTTTCAACTTTTTTGAAGCTAAAATACTTCATGAAAATGTTCGACTTTTTTAACGCCGAAATCCTGTCGTGAAAATTTTCAACTTTTTTGAAGCCGAAATCTTTTCATGAAAATTTTCAACTTTTTTGAAGCCGAAATCTTTTCATGAAAATTTTCAACTTTTTTAACGCCGAAATCCTGTCGTGAAAATTTTCAACTTTTTTGAATCCGAAATACTTCATGAAAATGTTCGACTTTTTTAAAGTCGAAATCCTGTCGTGAAAAATTTCAACTCTTTTGAAGCCGAAATCTTTTCATGAAAATTTTCAACTTTTTTGAAGCCGAAATCTTTTCATGAAAATTTTCAACTTTTTTGAAACCGAAATCTTTTCATGAAAATTTTCAACTTTTTTGAAGCCAAAATCTTTTCATGAAAATGTTCGACTTTTTTAAAGCCGAAATCCTGTCGTGAAAATTTGTAACCTTTTTGAAGCCGAAATACTTCATGAAAATGTTAGACTTTTTTAAAGTCGAAATCCTGTCGTGAAAATTTTCAACTTTTTTGAAGCCGAAATCTTTTCATGAAAATTTTCAACTTTTTTGAAGCTGAAATACTTCATGAAAATGTTCGACTTTTTTAAAGCCAAAATCCTGTCGTGAAAATTTTCAACTTTTTTGAAGCCGAAATCTTTTCATGAAAATTTTCAACTTTTTTGAAGCCGAAATCTTTTCATGAAAATTTTCAACTTTTTTGAAGCTGAAATACTTCATGAAAATGTTCGACTTTTTTAAAGCCGAAATCCTGTCGTGAAAATTTTCAACTTTTTTGAAGCCCAAATACTTCATGAAAATGTTCAACTTTTTTGAAGCCGAAATACTTCATGAAAATGTTCGACTTTTTTAAAGCCGAAATCCTGTCTTGAAAATTTTCAACCTTTTTGAAGCCGAAATACTTCATGAAAATGTTCGACTTTTTTAAAGCCGAAATCCTTTCGTGAAAATTTTCAACTTTTTTGAAGCCCAAATACTTCAAGAAAATGTTCGACTTTTTTAAAGCCGAAATACTGTCGTGAAAATTTTCAACTTTTTTAAAGCCGAAATCTTTTCATGAAAATTTTCAACTTTTTTGAAGCCGAAATCTTTTCATGAAAATTTTCAACTTTTTTGAAGCTAAAATACTTCATGAAAATGTTCGACTTTTTTAACGCCGAAATCCTGTCGTGAAAATTTTCAACTTTTTTGAAGCCGAAATCTTTTCATGAAAATTTTCAACTTTTTTGAAGCCGAAATCTTTTCATGAAAATTTTCAACTTTTTTGAAGCTGAAATACTTCATGAAAATGTTCGACATTTTTAAAGCCGAAATCCTGTCGTGAAAATTTTCAACTTTTTTGAAGCCGAAATCTTTTCATGAAAATTTTCAACTTTTTTGAAGCCGAAATCTTTTCATGAAAATTTGCAACTTTTTTGAAGCCGAAATCTTTTCATGAAAATTTTCAACTTTTTTGTAGCTGAAATACTTCATGAAAATGTTCGACTTTTTTAAAGCCGAAATCCTGTCGTGAAAATTTGTAACCTTTTTGAAGCCGAAATACTTCATGAAAATGTTAGACTTTTTTAAAGTCGAAATCCTGTCGTGAAAATTTTCAACTTTTTTGAAGCCGAAATCTTTTCATGAAAATTTTCAACTTTTTTGAAGCCGAAATCTTTTCATGAAAATTTTCAACTTTTTTGAAGCTAAAATACTTCATGAAAATGTTCGACTTTTTTAACGCCGAAATCCTGTCGTGAAAATTTTCAACTTTTTTGAAGCCGAAATCTTTTCATGAAAATTTTCAACTTTTTTGAAGCCGAAATCTTTTCATGAAAATTTTCAACTTTTTTAACGCCGAAATCCTGTCGTGAAAATTTTCAACTTTTTTGAATCCGAAATACTTCATGAAAATGTTCGACTTTTTTAAAGTCGAAATCCTGTCGTGAAAAATTTCAACTCTTTTGAAGCCGAAATCTTTTCATGAAAATTTTCAACTTTTTTGAAGCCGAAATCTTTTCATGAAAATTTTCAACTTTTTTGAAACCGAAATCTTTTCATGAAAATTTTCAACTTTTTTGAAGCCAAAATCTTTTCATGAAAATTTTCAACTTTTTTGAAGCTGAAATCTTTTCATGAAAATTTTCAACTTTTTTGAACGCAAAATCTTTTCATGAAAATTTTCAACTTTTTTGAAGCTGAAATACTTCATGAAAATGTTCGACTTTTTTAAAGCCGAAATCCTGTCCTGAAAATTTTCAACTTTTTTGAAGCCGAAATACTTCATGAAAATGTTCAACTTTTTTGAAGCCGAAATACTTCATGAAAATGTTCGACTTTTTTAAAGCCGAAATCCTGTCGTGAAAATTTTCAACCTTTTTGAAGCCGAAATACTTCATGAAAATGTTCGACTTTTTTAAAGCCGAAATCCTTTCGTGAAAATTTTCAACCTTTTTGAAGCCGAAATACTTCATGAAAATGTTCGACTTTTTTAAAGCCGAAATCCTGTCGTGAAAATTTTCAACTTTTTTAAAGCCGAAATCTTTTCTTGAAAATTTTCAACTTTTTTGAAGCCGAAATCTTTTCATGAAAATTTTCAACTTTTTAGAAGCTGAAATACTTCATGAAAATGTGAGACTTTTTTAAAGCCGAAATCCTGTCGTGAAAATTTTCAACTTTTTTGAAGCCGAAATCTTTTCATGAAAATTTTCAACTTTTTTGAAGCCGAAATCTTTTCATGAAAATTTTCAACTTTTTTGAAGCTGAAATACTTCATGAAAATGTTCGACTTTTTTAAAGCCGAAATCCTGTCGTGAAAATTTTCAACTTTTTTGAAGCCGAAATCTTTTCATGAAAATTTTCAACTTTTTTGAAGCCAAATTCTTTTCATGAAAATTTTCAACTTTTTTGAAGCTGAAATACTTCATGAAAATGTTCGACTTTTTTAAAGCCGAAATCCTGTCGTGAAAATTTGTAACCTTTTTGAAGCCGAAATACTTCATGAAAATGTTAGACTTTTTTAAAGTCGAAATCCTATCGTGAAAATTTTCAACTTTTTTGAAGCCGAAATCTTTTCATGAAAATTTTCAACTTTTTTGAAACCGAAATCTTTTCATGAAAATTTTCAACTTTTTTGAAGCCAAAATCTTTTCATGAAAATTTTCAACTTTTTTGAAGCTGAAATCTTTTCATGAAAATTTTCAACTTTTTTGAAGCCAAAATCTTTTCATGAAAATTTTCAACTTTTTTGAAGCTGAAATACTTCATGAAAATGTTCGACTTTTTTAAAGCCGAAATCCTGTCCTGAAAATTTTCAACTTTTTTGAAGCCCAAATACTTCATGAAAATGTTCAACTTTTTTGAAGCCGAAATACTTCATGAAAATGTTCGACTTTTTTAAAGCCGAAATTCTGTCGTGAAAATTTTCAACCTTTTTGAAGCCGAAATACTTCATGAAAATGTTCGACTTTTTTAAAGCCGAAATCCTTTCGTGAAAATTTTCAACTTTTTTGAAGCCCAAATACTTCATGAAAATGTTCGACTTTTTTAAAGCCGAAATCCTGTCGTGAAAATTTTCAACTTTTTTAAAGCCGAAGTCTTTTCATGAAAATTTTCAACTTTTTTGAAGCCGAAATCTTTTCATGAAAATTTTCAACTTTTTTGAAGCCGAAATCTTTTCATGAAAATTTTCAACTTTTTTGAAGCTAAAATACTTCATGAAAATGTTCGACTTTTTTAACGCCGAAATCCTTCATGAAAATGTTCGACTTGTTGAATCCGAAATACTTCATGAAAATTTTTGAAATTTTTTGAAGCCGAAATACTTCATGAAAATGTTCGACTTTTTTAAAGCCAAAATCCTGTCGTGAAAATTTGTAACCTTTTTGAAGCCGAAATACTTCATGAAAATGTTAGACTTTTTTAAAGCCGAAATTCTGTCGTGAAAATTTTCATCTTTTTTGAAGCCCAAATACTTCATGAAAATGTTCGACTTTTTTAAAGCCGAAATCCTGTCTTGAAAATTTTCAACTTTTTTGTAGCCAAAATCTTTTCATGAAAATTTTCAACTTTTTTGAAACCGAAATCTTTTCATGAAAATTTTCAACTTTTTTGAAGCCAAAATCTTTTCATGAAAATTGTCAACTTTTTTGAAGCTGAAATCTTTTCATGAAAATTTTCAACTTTTTTGAAGCCAAAATCTTTTCATGAAAATTTTCAACTTTTTTGAAGCTGAAATACTTCATGAAAATGTTCGACTTTTTTAAAGCCGAAATCCTGTCCTGAAAATTTTCAACTTTTTTGAAGCCCAAATACTTCATGAAAATGTTCAACTTTTTTGAAGCCGAAATACTTCATGAAAATGTTCGACTTTTTTAAAGCCGAAATCGTGTCGTGAAAATTTTCAACCTTTTTGAAGCCGAAATACTTCATGAAAATGTTCGACTTTTTTAAAGCCGAAATCCTTTCGTGAAAATTTTCAACTTTTTTGAAGCCCAAATACTTCATGAAAATGTTCGACTTTTTTAAAGCCGAAATCCTGTCGTGAAAATTTTCAACTTTTTTAAAGCCGAAGTCTTTTCATGAAAATTTTCAACTTTTTTGAAACCGAAATCTTTTCATGAAAATTTTCAACTTTTTTGAAGCCGAAATCTTTTCATGAAAATTTTCAACTTTTTTGAAGCTAAAATACTTCATGAAAATGTTCGACTTTTTTAACGCCGAAATCCTGTCGTGAAAATTTTCAACTTTTTTGAAGCCGAAATCTTTTCATGAAAATTTTCAACTTTTTTGAAGCCGAAATCTTTTCATGAAAATTTTCAACTTTTTTAACGCCGAAATCCTGTCGTGAAAATTTTCAACTTTTTTGAATCCGAAATACTTCATGAAAATGTTCGACTTTTTTAAAGTCGAAATCCTGTCGTGAAAAATTTCAACTCTTTTGAAGCCGAAATCTTTTCATGAAAATTTTCAACTTTTTTGAAGCCGAAATCTTTTCATGAAAATTTTCAACTTTTTTGAAACCGAAATCTTTTCATGAAAATTTTCAACTTTTTTGAAGCCAAAATCTTTTCATGAAAATTTTCAACTTTTTTGAAGCTGAAATCTTTTCATGAAAATTTTCAACTTTTTTGAAGGCAAAATCTTTTCATGAAAATTTTCAACTTTTTTGAAGCTGAAATACTTCATGAAAATGTTCGACTTTTTTAAAGCCGAAATCCTGTCCTGAAAATTTTCAACTTTTTTGAAGCCCAAATACTTCATGAAAATGTTCAACTTTTTTGAAGCCGAAATACTTCATGAAAATGTTCGACTTTTTTAAAGCCGAAATCCTGTCGTGAAAATTTTCAACCTTTTTGAAGCCGAAATACTTCATGAAAATGTTCGACTTTTTTAAAGCCGAAATCCTTTCGTGAAAATTTTCAACCTTTTTGAAGCCGAAATACTTCATGAAAATGTTCGACTTTTTTAAAGCCGAAATCCTGTCGTGAAAATTTTCAACTTTTTTAAAGCCGAAATCTTTTCTTGAAAATTTTCAACTTTTTTGAAGCCGAAATCTTTTCATGAAAATTTTCAACTTTTTAGAAGCTGAAATACTTCATGAAAATGTGAGACTTTTTTAAAGCCGAAATCCTGTCGTGAAAATTTTCAACTTTTTTGAAGCCGAAATCTTTTCATGAAAATTTTCAACTTTTTTGAAGCCGAAATCTTTTCATGAAAATTTTCAACTTTTTTGAAGCTGAAATACTTCATGAAAATGTTCGACTTTTTTAAAGCCGAAATCCTGTCGTGAAAATTTTCAACTTTTTTGAAGCCGAAATCTTTTCATGAAAATTTTCAACTTTTTTGAAGCCAAATTCTTTTCATGAAAATTTTCAACTTTTTTGAAGCTGAAATACTTCATGAAAATGTTCGACTTTTTTAAAGCCGAAATCCTGTCGTGAAAATTTGTAACCTTTTTGAAGCCGAAATACTTCATGAAAATGTTAGACTTTTTTAAAGTCGAAATCCTATCGTGAAAATTTTCAACTTTTTTGAAGCCGAAATCTTTTCATGAAAATTTTCAACTTTTTTGAAACCGAAATCTTTTCATGAAAATTTTCAACTTTTTTGAAGCCAAAATCTTTTCATGAAAATTTTCAACTTTTTTGAAGCTGAAATCTTTTCATGAAAATTTTCAACTTTTTTGAAGCCAAAATCTTTTCATGAAAATTTTCAACTTTTTTGAAGCTGAAATACTTCATGAAAATGTGAGACTTTTTTAAAGCCGAAATCCTGTCGTGAAAATTTTCAACTTTTTTGAAGCCGAAATCTTTTCATGAAAATTTTCAACTTTTTTGAAGCCGAAATCTTTTCATGAAAATTTTCAACTTTTTTGAAGCTGAAATACTTCATGAAAATGTTCGACTTTTTTAAAGCCGAAATCCTGTCGTGAAAATTTTCAACTTTTTTGAAGCCGAAATCTTTTCATGAAAATTTTCAACTTTTTTGAAGCCAAATTCTTTTCATGAAAATTTTCAACTTTTTTGAAGCTGAAATACTTCATGAAAATGTTCGACTTTTTTAAAGCCGAAATCCTGTCGTGAAAATTTGTAACCTTTTTGAAGCCGAAATACTTCATGAAAATGTTAGACTTTTTTAAAGTCGAAATCCTATCGTGAAAATTTTCAACTTTTTTGAAGCCGAAATCTTTTCATGAAAATTTTCAACTTTTTTGAAACCGAAATCTTTTCATGAAAATTTTCAACTTTTTTGAAGCCAAAATCTTTTCATGAAAATTTTCAACTTTTTTGAAGCTGAAATCTTTTCATGAAAATTTTCAACTTTTTTGAAGCCAAAATCTTTTCATGAAAATTTTCAACTTTTTTGAAGCTGAAATACTTCATGAAAATGTTCGACTTTTTTAAAGCCGAAATCCTGTCCTGAAAATTTTCAACTTTTTTGAAGCCCAAATACTTCATGAAAATGTTCAACTTTTTTGAAGCCGAAATACTTCATGAAAATGTTCGACTTTTTTAAAGCCGAAATCCTGTCGTGAAAATTTTCAACCTTTTTGAAGCCGAAATACTTCATGAAAATGTTCGACTTTTTTAAAGCCGAAATCCTTTCGTGAAAATTTTCAACTTTTTTGAAGCCCAAATACTTCATGAAAATGTTCGACTTTTTTAAAGCCGAAATCCTGTCGTGAAAATTTTCAACTTTTTTAAAGCCGAAGTCTTTTCATGAAAATTTTCAACTTTTTTGAAGCCGAAATCTTTTCATGAAAATTTTCAACTTTTTTGAAGCCGAAATCTTTTCATGAAAATTTTCAACTTTTTTGAAGCTAAAATACTTCATGAAAATGTTCGACTTTTTTAACGCCGAAATCCTTCATGAAAATGTTCGACTTGTTGAATCCGAAATACTTCATGAAAATTTTTGAAATTTTTTGAAGCCGAAATACTTCATGAAAATGTTCGACTTTTTTAAAGCCAAAATCCTGTCGTGAAAATTTGTAACCTTTTTGAAGCCGAAATACTTCATGAAAATGTTAGACTTTTTTAAAGCCGAAATTCTGTCGTGAAAATTTTCATCTTTTTTGAAGCCCAAATACTTCATGAAAATGTTCGACTTTTTTAAAGCCGAAATCCTGTCGTGAAAATTTTCAACTTTTTTGTAGCCAAAATCTTTTCATGAAAATTTTCAACTTTTTTGAAACCGAAATCTTTTCATGAAAATTTTCAACTTTTTTGAAGCCAAAATCTTTTCATGAAAATTGTCAACTTTTTTGAAGCTGAAATCTTTTCATGAAAATTTTCAACTTTTTTGAAGCCAAAATCTTTTCATGAAAATTTTCAACTTTTTTGAAGCTGAAATACTTCATGAAAATGTTCGACTTTTTTAAAGCCGAAATCCTGTCCTGAAAATTTTCAACTTTTTTGAAGCCCAAATACTTCATGAAAATGTTCAACTTTTTTGAAGCCGAAATACTTCATGAAAATGTTCGACTTTTTTAAAGCCGAAATCGTGTCGTGAAAATTTTCAACCTTTTTGAAGCCGAAATACTTCATGAAAATGTTCGACTTTTTTAAAGCCGAAATCCTTTCGTGAAAATTTTCAACTTTTTTGAAGCCCAAATACTTCATGAAAATGTTCGACTTTTTTAAAGCCGAAATCCTGTCGTGAAAATTTTCAACTTTTTTAAAGCCGAAGTCTTTTCATGAAAATTTTCAACTTTTTTGAAGCCGAAATCTTTTCATGAAAATTTTCAACTTTTTTGAAGCCGAAATCTTTTCATGAAAATTTTCAACTTTTTTGAAGCTAAAATACTTCATGAAAATGTTCGACTTTTTTAACGCCGAAATCCTGTCGTGAAAATGTTCGACTTTTTTGAATCCGAAATACTTCATGAAAATTTTTGAAATTTTTTGAAGCCGAAATACTTCATGAAAATGTTCGACTTTTTTAAAGCCAAAATCCTGTCGTGAAAATTTGTAACCTTTTTGAAGCCGAAATACTTCATGAAAATGTTAGACTTTTTTAAAGCCGAAATTCTGTCGTGAAAATTTTCATCTTTTTTGAAGCCCAAATACTTCATGAAAATGTTCGACTTTTTTAAAGCCGAAATCCTGTCGTGAAAATTTTCAACTTTTTTGTAGCCAAAATCTTGTCTTGAAAATTTTCAACTTTTTTGAAGCCGAAATCTTTTCATAAAAATTTTCAACTTTTTTGAAGCCGAAATCTTTTCATGAAAATTTTCAACTTTTTAGAAGCTGAAATACTTCATGAAAATGTTCGACTTTTTTAAAGCCGAAATCCTGTCGTGAAAATTTTCAACTTTTTTAAAGCCGAAATCTTTTCTTGAAAATTTTCAACTTTTTTGAAGCCGAAATCTTTTCATGAAAATTTTCAACTTTTTAGAAGCTGAAATACTTCATGAAAATGTGAGACTTTTTTAAAGCCGAAATCCTGTCGTGAAAATTTTCAACTTTTTTGAAGCCCAAATACTTCATGAAAATGTTCAACTTTTTTGAAGCCGAAATACTTCATGAAAATGTTCGACTTTTTTAAAGCCGAAATCCTGTCGTGAAAATGTTCGACTTTTTTGAATCCGAAATACTTCATGAAAATTTTTGAAATTTTTTGAAGCCGAAATACTTCATGAAAATGTTTGACTTTTTTAAAGCCGAAATTCTGTCGTGAAAATTTTCAACTTTTTTGAAGCCGAAATCTTTTCATGAAAATTTTCAACTTTTTTGAAGCCGAAATCTTTTCATGAAAATTTTCAACTTTTTTGAAGCTGAAATACTTCATGAAAATGTTCGACTTTTTTAACGCCGAAATCCTGTCGTGAAAATGTTCGACTTTTTTGAATCCGAAATACTGTCGTGAAAATTTTCAACTTTTTTGAAGCTGAAAAACTTCATGAAAATGTTCGACTTTTTTAAAGCCGAAATTCTGTCGTGAAAATTTTCAACTTTTTTGAAGCCGAAATCTTTTCATGAAAATTTTCAACTTTTTTGAAGCCGAAATCTTTTCATGAAAATTTTCAACTTTTTTGAAGCCGAAATCTTTTCATGAAAATTTGCAACTTTTTTGAAGCCGAAATCTTTTCATGAAATTTTCAACTTTTTTGAATCTGAAATACTTCATGAAAATGTTCGACTTTTTTAACGCCGATATCCTGTCGTGAAAATTTTCAACTTTTTTGAAGCCGAAATCTTTTCATGAAAATTTTCAACTTTTTAGAAGCTGAAATACTTCATGAAAATGTGAGACTTTTTTAAAGCCGAAATCCTGTCGTGAAAATTTTCAACTTTTTTGAAGCCGAAATCTTTTCATGAAAATTTTCAACTTTTTTGAAGCTGAAATACTTCATGAAAATGTTCGACTTTTTTAACGCCGAAATCCTGTCGTGAAAATGTTCGACTTTTTTGAATCCGAAATACTGTCGTGAAAATTTTCAACTTTTTTGAAGCTGAAAAACTTCATGAAAATGTTCGACTTTTTTAAAGCCGAAATTCTGTCGTGAAAATTTTCAACTTTTTTGAAGCCGAAATCTTTTCATGAAAATTTTCAAGTTTTTTGAAGCCGAAATCTTTTCATGAAAATTTTCAACTTTTTTGAAGCCGAAATCTTTTCATGAAAATTTGCAACTTTTTTGAAGCCGAAATCTTTTCATGAAATTTTCAACTTTTTTGAATCTGAAATACTTCATGAAAATGTTCGACTTTTTTAACGCCGAAATCCTGTCGTGAAAATTTTCAACTTTTTTGAAGCCGAAATACTTCATGAAAATTTTCAACTTTTTTAAAGCCGAAATACTTCATGAAAATGTTCGACTTTTTTAAAGTAGAAATCCTGTCGTGAAAATTTTCAACTCTTTTAAAGCCGAAATCTTTTCATGAAAATTTTCAACTTTTTTGAAGCCGAAATCTTTTCATGAAAATTTTCAACTTTTTTGAAGCCGAAATCTTTTCATGAAAATTTTCAACTTTTTTGAAGCTAAAATACTTCATGAAAATGTTCGACTTTTTTAACGCCGAAATCATGTCGTGAAAATGTTCGACTTTTTTGAATCCGAAATACTTCATGAAAATTTTTGAAATTTTTTGAAGCCGAAATACTTCATGAAAATGTTCGACTTTTTTAAAGCCAAAATCCTGTCGTGAAAATTTGTAACCTTTTTGAAGCCGAAATACTTCATGAAAATGTTAGACTTTTTTAAAGCCGAAATTCTGTCGTGAAAATTTTCATCTTTTTTGAAGCCCAAATACTTCATGAAAATGTTCGACTTTTTTAAAGCCGAAATCCTGTCCTGAAAATTTTCAACTTTTTTGAAGCCCAAATACTTCATGAAAATGTTCAACTTTTTTGAAGCCGAAATACTTCATGAAAATGTTCGACTTTTTTAAAGCCGAAATCGTGTCGTGAAAATTTTCAACCTTTTTGAAGCCGAAATACTTCATGAAAATGTTCGACTTTTTTAAAGCCGAAATCCTTTCGTGAAAATTTTCAACTTTTTTGAAGCCCAAATACTTCATGAAAATGTTCGACTTTTTTAAAGCCGAAATCCTGTCGTGAAAATTTTCAACTTTTTTAAAGCCGAAGTCTTTTCATGAAAATTTTCAACTTTTTTGAAGCCGAAATCTTTTCATGAAAATTTTCAACTTTTTTGAAGCCGAAATCTTTTCATGAAAATTTTCAACTTTTTTGAAGCTAAAATACTTCATGAAAATGTTCGACTTTTTTAACGCCGAAATCCTGTCGTGAAAATGTTCGACTTTTTTGAATCCGAAATACTTCATGAAAATTTTTGAAATTTTTTGAAGCCGAAATACTTCATGAAAATGTTCGACTTTTTTAAAGCCAAAATCCTGTCGTGAAAATTTGTAACCTTTTTGAAGCCGAAATACTTCATGAAAATGTTAGACTTTTTTAAAGCCGAAATTCTGTCGTGAAAATTTTCATCTTTTTTGAAGCCCAAATACTTCATGAAAATGTTCGACTTTTTTAAAGCCGAAATCCTGTCGTGAAAATTTTCAACTTTTTTGTAGCCAAAATCTTGTCTTGAAAATTTTCAACTTTTTTGAAGCCGAAATCTTTTCATAAAAATTTTCAACTTTTTTGAAGCCGAAATCTTTTCATGAAAATTTTCAACTTTTTAGAAGCTGAAATACTTCATGAAAATGTTCGACTTTTTTAAAGCCGAAATCCTGTCGTGAAAATTTTCAACTTTTTTAAAGCCGAAATCTTTTCTTGAAAATTTTCAACTTTTTTGAAGCCGAAATCTTTTCATGAAAATTTTCAACTTTTTAGAAGCTGAAATACTTCATGAAAATGTGAGACTTTTTTAAAGCCGAAATCCTGTCGTGAAAATTTTCAACTTTTTTGAAGCCCAAATACTTCATGAAAATGTTCAACTTTTTTGAAGCCGAAATACTTCATGAAAATGTTCGACTTTTTTAAAGCCGAAATCCTGTCGTGAAAATGTTCGACTTTTTTGAATCCGAAATACTTCATGAAAATTTTTGAAATTTTTTGAAGCCGAAATACTTCATGAAAATGTTTGACTTTTTTAAAGCCGAAATTCTGTCGTGAAAATTTTCAACTTTTTTGAAGCCGAAATCTTTTCATGAAAATTTTCAACTTTTTTGAAGCCGAAATCTTTTCATGAAAATTTTCAACTTTTTTGAAGCTGAAATACTTCATGAAAATGTTCGACTTTTTTAACGCCGAAATCCTGTCGTGAAAATGTTCGACTTTTTTGAATCCGAAATACTGTCGTGAAAATTTTCAACTTTTTTGAAGCTGAAAAACTTCATGAAAATGTTCGACTTTTTTAAAGCCGAAATTCTGTCGTGAAAATTTTCAACTTTTTTGAAGCCGAAATCTTTTCATGAAAATTTTCAACTTTTTTGAAGCCGAAATCTTTTCATGAAAATTTTCAACTTTTTTGAAGCCGAAATCTTTTCATGAAAATTTGCAACTTTTTTGAAGCCGAAATCTTTTCATGAAATTTTCAACTTTTTTGAATCTGAAATACTTCATGAAAATGTTCGACTTTTTTAACGCCGATATCCTGTCGTGAAAATTTTCAACTTTTTTGAAGCCGAAATCTTTTCATGAAAATTTTCAACTTTTTAGAAGCTGAAATACTTCATGAAAATGTGAGACTTTTTTAAAGCCGAAATCCTGTCGTGAAAATTTTCAACTTTTTTGAAGCCGAAATCTTTTCATGAAAATTTTCAACTTTTTTGAAGCTGAAATACTTCATGAAAATGTTCGACTTTTTTAACGCCGAAATCCTGTCGTGAAAATGTTCGACTTTTTTGAATCCGAAATACTGTCGTGAAAATTTTCAACTTTTTTGAAGCTGAAAAACTTCATGAAAATGTTCGACTTTTTTAAAGCCGAAATTCTGTCGTGAAAATTTTCAACTTTTTTGAAGCCGAAATCTTTTCATGAAAATTTTCAACTTTTTTGAAGCCGAAATCTTTTCATGAAAATTTTCAACTTTTTTGAAGCCGAAATCTTTTCATGAAAATTTGCAACTTTTTTGAAGCCGAAATCTTTTCATGAAATTTTCAACTTTTTTGAATCTGAAATACTTCATGAAAATGTTCGACTTTTTTAACGCCGAAATCCTGTCGTGAAAATTTTCAACTTTTTTGAAGCCGAAATACTTCATGAAAATTTTCAACTTTTTTAAAGCCGAAATACTTCATGAAAATGTTCGACTTTTTTAAAGTAGAAATCCTGTCGTGAAAATTTTCAACTCTTTTAAAGCCGAAATCTTTTCATGAAAATTTTCAACTTTTTTGAAGCCGAAATCTTTTCATGAAAATTTTCAACTTTTTTGAAGCCGAAATCTTTTCATGAAAATTTTCAACTTTTTTGAAGCTAAAATACTTCATGAAAATGTTCGACTTTTTTAACGCCGAAATCATGTCGTGAAAATGTTCGACTTTTTTGAATCCGAAATACTTCATGAAAATTTTTGAAATTTTTTGAAGCCGAAATACTTCATGAAAATGTTCGACTTTTTTAAAGCCAAAATCCTGTCGTGAAAATTTGTAACCTTTTTGAAGCCGAAATACTTCATGAAAATGTTAGACTTTTTTAAAGCCGAAATTCTGTCGTGAAAATTTTCATCTTTTTTGAAGCCCAAATACTTCATGAAAATGTTCGACTTTTTTAAAGCCGAAATCCTGTCGTGAAAATTTTCAACTTTTTTGTAGCCAAAATCTTTTCATGAAAATTTTCAACTTTTTTGAAACCGAAATCTTTTCATGAAAATTTTCAACTTTTTTGAAGCCAAAATCTTTTCATGAAAATTTTCAACTTTTTTGAAGCTGAAATCTTTTCATGAAAATTTTCAACTTTTTTGAAGCCAAAATCTTTTCATGAAAATTTTCAACTTTTTTGAAGCTGAAATACTTCATGAAAATGTTCGACTTTTTTAAAGCCGAAATCCTGTCCTGAAAATTTTCAACTTTTTTGAAGCCCAAATACTTCATGAAAATGTTCAACTTTTTTGAAGCCGAAATACTTCATGAAAATGTTCGACTTTTTTAAAGCCGAAATCCTTTCGTGAAAATTTTCAACTTTTTTGAAGCCCAAATACTTCATGAAAATGTTCGACTTTTTTAAAGCCGAAATCCTGTCCTGAAAATTTTCAACTTTTTTAAAGCCGAAGTCTTTTCATGAAAATTTTCAACTTTTTTGAAGCCGAAATCTTTTCATGAAAATTTTCAACTTTTTTGAAGCCGAAATCTTTTCATGAAAATTTTCAACTTTTTTGAAGCTAAAATACTTCATGAAAATGTTCGACTTTTTTAACGCCGAAATCCTGTCGTGAAAATGTTCGACTTTTTTGAATCCGAAATACTTCATGAAAATTTTTGAAATTTTTTGAAGCCGAAATACTTCATGAAAATGTTCAACTTTTTTGAAGCCGAAATACTTCATGAAAATGTGAGACTTTTTTAAAGCCGAAATCCTGTCGTGAAAATTTTCAACTTTTTTGAAGCCCAAATACTTCATGAAAATGTTCAACTTTTTTGAAGCCGAAATACTTCATGAAAATGTTCGACTTTTTTAAAGTAGAAATCCTGTCGTGAAAATTTTCAACCTTTTTGAAGCCGAAATACTTCATGAAAATGTTCGACTTTTTTAAAGCCGAAATCCTTTCGTGAAAATTTTCAACTTTTTTGAAGCCCAAATACTTCATGAAAATGTTCGACTTTTTTAAAGCCGAAATCCTGTCGTGAAAATTTTCAACTTTTTTGAAGCCGAAATCTTTTCATGAAAATTTTCAACTTTTTTGAAGCCGAAATCTTTTCATGAAAATTTTCAACTTTTTTGAAGCCGAAATCTTTTCAGGAAAATTTTAAACTTTTTGGAAGCTGAAATACTTCATGAAAATGTTCGATTTTTTTAACGCCGAAATCCTGTCGTGAAAATGTTCGACTTTTTTGAATCCGAAATACTTCATGAAAATTTTTGAAATTTTTTGAAGCCGAAATACTTCATGAAAATGTTCGACTTTTTTAAAGCCGAAATTCTGTCGTGAAAATTTTCAACTTTTTTGAAGCCGAAATCTTTTCATGAAAATTTTCAACTTTTTTGAAGCCGAAATCTTTTCATGAAAATTTTCAACTTTTTTGAAGCTGAAATACTTCATGAAAATGTTCGACTTTTTTAACGCCGAAATCCTGTCGTGAAAATGTTCGACTTTTTTGAATCCGAAATCTTTTCATGAAAATGTTCGACTTTTTTAAAGCCGAAATCCTGTCGTGAAAATTTTCAACTTTTTTGAAGCCGAAATCTTTTCATGAAAATTTTCAACTTTTTTGAAGCTGAAATACTTCATGAAAATGTTCGACTTTTTTAAAGCCGAAATCCTGTCGTGAAAATTTTCAACTTTTTTGAAGCACAAATACTTCATGAAAATGTTCAACTTTTTTGAGGCCGAAATACTTCATGAAAATGTTCTACTTTTTTAAAGCCGAAATCCTGTCGTGAAAATTTTCAACCTTTTTGAAGCCGAAATACTTCATGAAAATGTTCGACTTTTTTAAAGCCGAAATCCTGTCGTGAAAATTTTCAACTTTTTTGAAGCCGAAATCTTTTCATGAAAATTTTCAACTTTTTTGAAGCCGAAATCTTTTCATGAAAATTTTCAACTTTTTTGAAGCCGACTTCTTTTCATGAAAATTTTAAACTTTTTTGAAGCCGAAATCTTTTCATGAAAATTTTCAACTTTTTTGAAGCCAAAATACTTCGTGAAAATGTTCATCTTTTTTAAAGCCGAAATCCTGTCGTGAAAATTTTCAACGTTTTTGAAGCCGAAATCTTTTCATGAAAATTTTCAACTTTTTTGAAGCCGAAATCTTTTCATGAAAATTTTCAACTTTTTTGAAGCCGAAATCTTTTCATGAAAATTTTCAACTTTTTTGAAGCTGAAATCCTGTCGTGAAAATGTTCGACTTTTTTGAATCCGAAATACTTCATGAAAATTTTTGAAATTTTTTGAAGCCGAAATACTTCATGAAAATGTTCGACTTTTTTAAAGCCGAAATTCTGTCGTGAAAATGTTCGACTTTTTTGAATCCGAAATACTTCATGAAAATTTTTGAAATTTTTTGAAGCCGAAATACTTCATGAAAATGTTCGACTTTTTTAAAGCCGAAATTCTGTCGTGAAAATTTTCAACTTTTTTGTAGCCGAAATCTTTTCATGAAAATTTTCAACTTTTTTGAAGCCGAAATCTTTTCATGAAAATTTTCAACCTTTTTGAAGCTGAAATACTTCATGAAAATGTTCGACTTTTTTAACGCCGAAATCCTGTCGTGAAAATGTTCGACTTTTTTGAATTCGAAATACTTCATGAAAATTTTCAACTTTTTTGAAGCCGAAATCTTTTCATGAAAATGTTCAACTTTTTTGAAGCCGAAATACTTCATGAAAATGTGAGACTTTTTTAAAGCCGAAATCCTGTCGTGAAAATTTTCAACTTTTTTGAAGCCGAAATCTTTTCATGAAAATTTTCAACTTTTTTGAAGATGAAATACTTCATGAAAATGTTCGACTTTTTTAACGCCGAAATCCTGTCGTGAAAATTTTCAACTTTTTTGAAGCCGAAATACTTCATGAAAATTTTCAAGTTTTTTAAAGCCGAAATACTTCATGAAAATGTTCGACTTTTTTAAAGTAGAAATCCTGTCGTGAAAATTTTCAACTCTTTTAAAGCCGAAATCTTGTCGTGAAAATTTTCAACTTTTTTGAAGCCCAAATACTTCGTGAAAATGTTCATCTTTTTTAAAGCCGAAATCCTGTCGTGAAAATTTTCAACGTTTTTGAAGCCGAAATCTTTTCATGAAAATTTTCAACTTTTTAGAAGCCGAAATCTTTTCATGAAAATTTTCAACTTTTTTGAAGCCGAAATCTTTTCATGAAAATTTTCAACTTTTTTGAAGCTGAAATACTTCATGAAAATGTTCGACTTTTTTAAAGCCGAAATCCTGTCGTGAAAATGTTCGACTTTTTTGAATCCGAAATACTTCATGAAAGTTTTTGAAATTTTTTGGAGCCGAAATACTTCATGAAAATGTTCGACTTTTTTAAAGCCGAAATTCTGTCGTGAAAATTTTCAACTTTTTTGTAGCCGAAATCTTTTCATGAAAATTTTCAACTTTTTTGAAGCCGAAATCTTTTCATGAAAATTTTCAACCTTTTTGAAGCTGAAATACTTCATGAAAATGTTCGACTTTTTTAACGCCGAAATCCTGTCGTGAAAATGTTCGACTTTTTTGAATTCGAAATACTTCATGAAAATTTTCAACTTTTTTGAAGCCGAAATCTTTTCATGAAAATGTTCAACTTTTTTGAAGCCGAAATACTTCATGAAAATGTGAGACTTTTGTAAAGCCGAAATCCTGTCGTGAAAATTTTCAACTTTTTTGAAGCCGAAATCTTTTCATGAAAATTTTCAACTTTTTTGAAGCTGAAATACTTCATGAAAATGTTCGACTTTTTTAAAGCCGAAATCCTGTCGTGAAAATTTTCAACTTTTTTGAAGCCGAAATCTTTTCATGAAAATTTTCAACTTTTTTGAAGCCGAAATACTTCATGAAAATGTTCAACTTTTTTGAAGCCGAAATACTTCATGAAAATGTGAGACTTTTTTAAAGCCGAAATCCTGTCGTGAAAATTTTCAACTTTTTTGAAGCCCAAATACTTCATGAAAATGTTCAACTTTTTTGAAGCCGAAATACTTCATGAAAATGTTCGACTTTTTTAAAGTAGAAATCCTGTCGTGAAAATTTTCAACCTTTTTGAAGCCGAAATACTTCATGAAAATGTTCGACTTTTTTAAAGCCGAAATCCTTTCGTGAAAATTTTCAACTTTTTTGAAGCCCAAATACTTCATGAAAATGTTCGACTTTTTTAAAGCCGAAATCCTGTCGTGAAAATTTTCAACTTTTTTGAAGCCGAAATCTTTTCATGAAAATTTTCAACTTTTTTGAAGCCGAAATCTTTTCATGAAAATTTTCAACTTTTTTGAAGCCGAAATCTTTTCATGAAAATTTTCAACTTTTTTGAAGCTGAAATACTTCATGAAAATGTTCGACTTTTTTGAAGCCGAAATCTTTTCATGAAAATTTTCAACTTTTTTGAAGCTGAAATACTTCATGAAAATGTTCGACTTTTTTAAAGCCGAAATCCTGTCGTGAAAATTTTCAACTTTTTTGAAGCCGAAATCTTTTCATGAAAATTTTCAACTTTTTTGAAGCTGAAATACTTCATGAAAATGTTCGACTTTTTTAAAGCCGAAATCCTGTCGTGAAAATTTTCAACTTTTTTGAAGCACAAATACTTCATGAAAATGTTCAACTTTTTTGAAGCCGAAATACTTCATGAAAATGTTCGACTTTTTTAAAGCCGAAATTCTGTCGTGAAAATTTTCAACTTTTTTGAAGCCGAAATCTTTTCATGAAAATTTTCAACTTTTTTGAAGCCCAAATACTTCGTGAAAATGTTCGACTTTTTTAAAGCCGAAATCCTGTCGTGAAAATTTTCAACTCTTTTAAAACCGAAATCTTGTCGTGAAAATTTTCAACTTTTTTGAAGCCCAAATACTTCGTGAAAATGTTCATCTTTTTTAAAGCCGAAATCCTGTCGTGAAAATTTTCAACGTTTTTGAAGCCGAAATCTTTTCATGAAAATTTTCAACTTTTTTGAAGCCGAAATCTTTTCATGAAAATTTTCAACTTTTTTGAAGCCGAAATCTTTTCATGAAAATTTTCAACTTTTTTGAAGCTGAAATACTTCATGAAAATGTTCGACTTTTTTAAAGCCGAAATCCTGTCGTGAAAATGTTCGACTTTTTTGAATCCGAAATACTTCATGAAAATTTTTGAAATATTTTGAAGCCGAAATACTTCATGAAAATGTTCGACTTTTTTAAAGCCGAAATTCTGTCGTGAAAATTTTCAACTTTTTTGTAGCCGAAATCTTTTCATGAAAATTTTCAACTTTTTTGAAGCCGAAATCTTTTCATGAAAATTTTCAACCTTTTTGAAGCTGAAATACTTCATGAAAATGTTCGACTTTTTTAACGCCGAAATCCTGTCGTGAAAATGTTCGACTTTTTTGAATTCGAAATACTTCATGAAAATTTTCAACTTTTTTGAAGCCGAAATCTTTTCATGAAAATGTTCAACTTTTTTGAAGCCGAAATCTTTTCATGAAAATTTTCAACTTTTTTGAAGCCGAAATCTTTTCATGAAAATTTTCAACTTTTTTGAAGCCGAAATACTTCATGAAAATGTTCAACTTTTGTGAAGCCGAAATACTTCATGAAAATGTGAGACTTTTTTAAAGCCGAAATCCTGTCGTGAAAATTTTCAACTTTTTTGAAGCCCAAATACTTCATGAAAATGTTCAACTTTTTTGAAGCCGAAATACTTCATGAAAATGTTCGACTTTTTTAAAGTAGAAATCCTGTCGTGAAAATTTTCAACCTTTTTGAAGCCGAAATACTTCATGAAAATGTTCGACTTTTTTAAAGCCGAAATCCTTTCGTGAAAATTTTCAACTTTTTTGAAGCCCAAATACTTCATGAAAATGTTCGACTTTTTTAAAGCCGAAATCCTGTCGTGAAAATTTTCAACTTTTTTGAAGCCGAAATCTTTTCATGAAAATTTTCAACTTTTTTGAAGCCGAAATCTTTTCATGAAAATTTTCAACTTTTTTGAAGCCGAAATCTTTTCATGAAAATTTTCAACTTTTTTGAAGCCGAAATACTTCATGAAAATGTTCGACTTTTTTAAAGCCGAAATCCTGTCGTGAAAATTTTCAACTTTTTTGAAGCCCAAATACTTCATGAAAATTTTCAACTTTTTTGAAGCCAAAATCTTTTCATGAAAATTTTCAACTTTTTTGAAGCCGACATCTTTTCATGAAAATTTTCAACTTTTTTGAAGCTGAAATACTTCATGAAAATGTTCGACTTTTTTAACGCCGAAATCCTGTCGTGAAAATGTTCGACTTTTTTGAATCCGAAATACTTCATGAAAATTTTTGAAATTTTTTGAAGCCGAAATACTTCATGAAAATGTTCGACTTTTTTAAAGCCGAAATTCTGTCGTGAAAATTTTCAACTTTTTTGAAGCCGAAATCTTTTCATGAAAATGTTCAACTTTTTTGAAGCCGAAATCTTTTCATGAAAATTTTCAACCTTTTTGAAGCTGAAATACTTCATGAAAATGTTCGACTTTTTTAACGCCGAAATCCTGTCGTGAAAATGTTCGACTTTTTTGAATCCGAAATACTTCATGAAAATTTTTGAAATTTTTTGAAGCCGAAATACTTCATGAAAATGTTCGACTTTTTTAAAGCCGAAATTCTGTCGTGAAAATTTTCAACTTTTTTGAAGCCGAAATCTTTTCATGAAAATTTTCAACTTTTTTGAAGCCGAAATCTTTTCATGAAAATTTTCAACTTTTTTGAAGCCGAAATCTTTTCATGAAAATTTGCAACTTTTTTGAAGCCGAAATCTTTTCATGAAATTTTCAACTTTTTTGAATCTGAAATACTTCATGAAAATGTTCGACTTTTTTAACGCCGCAATCCTGTCGTGAAAATTTTCAACTTTTTTGAAGCCGAAATACTTCATGAAAATTTTCAACTTTTTTGAAGCCGAAATACTTCATGAAAATGTTCGACTTTTTTAAAGTAGAAATCCTGTCGTGAAAATTTTCAACTCTTTTAAAGCCGAAATCTTGTCGTGAAAATTTTCAACCTTTTTGAAGCCGAAATACTTCATGAAAATGTTCGACTCTTTTAAAGCCGAAATCCTTTCATGAAAATTTTCAACTTTTTTGAAGCCCAAATACTTCGTGAAAATGTTCATCTTTTTTAAAGCCGAAATCCTGTCGTGAAAATTTTCAACGTTTTTGAAGCCGAAATCTTTTCATGAAAATTTTCAACTTTTTTGAAGCCGAAATCTTTTAATGAAAATTTTCAACTTTTTTGAAGCTGAAATACTTCATGAAAATGTTCGACTTTTTTAAAGCCGAAATCCTGTCGTGAAAATGTTCGACTTTTTTGAATCCGAAATACTTCATGAAAATTTTTGAAATTTTTTGAAGCCGAAATACTTCATGAAAATGTTCGACTTTTTTAAAGCCGAAATTCTGTCGTGAAAATTTTCAACTTTTTTGAAGCACAAATACTTCATGAAAATGTTCAACTTTTTTGAAGCCGAAATACTTCATGAAAATGTTCGACTTTTTTAAAGCCGAAATCCTGTCGTGAAAATTTTCAACCTTTTTGAAGCCGAAATACTTCATGAAAATGTTTGACTTTTTTAAAGCCGAAATCCTTTCGTGAAAATTTTCAACTTTTTTGAAGCCCAAATACTTCATGAAAATGTTCGACTTTTTTAAATCCGAAATCCTATCGTGAAAATTTTCAACTTTTTTGAAGCCGAAATCTTTTCATGAAAATTTTCAACTTTTTTGAAGCCGAAATCTTTTCATGAAAATTTTCAACTTTTTTGAAGCCGACATCTTTTCATGAAAATTTTCAACTTTTTTGAAGCCGAAATACTTCTTGAAAATGTTCGACTTTTTTAAAGCCGAAATCCTGTCGTGAAAATTTTCAACCTTTTTGAAGCCGAAATACTTCATGAAAATGTTCGACTTTTTTAAAGCCGAAATCCTTTCATGAAAATTTTCAACTTTTTTGAAGCCCAAATACTTCGTGAAAATGTTCATCTTTTTTAAAGCCGACATCCTGTCGTGAAAATTTTCAACGTTTTTGAAGCCAAAATCTTTTCATGAAAATTTTCAACTTTTTTGAAGCCGAAATCTTTTCATGAAAATTTTCAACTTTTTTGAAGCCGAAATCTTTTCATGAAAATTTTTAACTTTTTTGAAGCTGAAATACTTCATGAAAATGTTCGACTTTTTTAACGCCGAAATCCTGTCGTGAAAATGTTCGACTTTTTTGAATCCGAAATACTTCATGAAAATTTTTGAAATTTTTTGAAGCCGAAATACTTCATGAAAATGTTCGACTTTTTTAAAGCCGAAATTCTGTCGTGAAAATTTTCAACTTTTTTGAAGCCGAAATCTTTTCATGAAAATTTTCAACTTTTTTGAAGCCGAAATCTTTTCATGAAAATTTTCAACCTTTTTGAAGCTGAAATACTTCATGAAAATGTTCGACTTTTTTAACGCCGAAATCCTGTCGTGAAAATGTTCGACTTTTTTGAATCCGAAATACTTCATGAAAATTTTTGAAATTTTTTGAAGCCGAAATACTTCATGAAAATGTTCGACTTTTTTAAAGCCGAAATTCTGTCGTGAAAATTTTCAACTTTTTTGAAGCCGAAATCTTTTCATGAAAATTTTCAACTTTTTTGAAGCCGAAATCTTTTCATGAAAATTTTCAACTTTTTTGAAGCCGAAATCTTTTCATGAAAATTTGCAACTTTTTTGAAGCCGAAATCTTTTCATGAAATTTTCAACTTTTTTGAATCTGAAATACTTCATGAAAATGTTCGACTTTTTTAACGCCGAAATCCTGTCGTGAAAATTTTCAACTTTTTTGAAGCCGAAATACTTCATGAAAATTTTCAACTTTTTTAAAGCCGAAATACTTCATGAAAATGTTCGACTTTTTTAAAGTAGAAATCCTGTCGTGAAAATTTTCAACTCTTTTAAAGCCGAAATCTTGTCGTGAAAATTTTCTACTTTTTTGAAGCCCAAATACTTCGTGAAAATGTTCATCTTTTTTAAAGCCGAAATCCTGTCGTGAAAATTTTCAACGTTTTTGAAGCCGAAATCTTTTCATGAAAATTTTCAACTTTTTTGAAGCCGAAATCTTTTCATGAAAATTTTCAACTTTTTTGAAGCCGAAATCTTTTCATGAAAATTTTCAACTTTTTTGAAGCTGAAATACTTCATGAAAATGTTCGACTTTTTTAAAGCCGAAATCCTGTCGTGAAAATGTTCGACTTTTTTGAATCCGAAATACTTCATGAAAATTTTTGAAATATTTTGAAGCCGAAATACTTCATGAAAATGTTCGACTTTTTTAAAGCCGAAATTCTGTCGTGAAAATTTTCAACTTTTTTGAAGCCGAAATCTTTTCATGAAAATTTTCAACTTTTTTGAAGCCGAAATCTTTTCATGAAAATTTTCAACCTTTTTGAAGCTGAAATACTTCATGAAAATGTTCGACTTTTTTAACGCCGAAATCCTGTCGTGAAAATGTTCGACTTTTTTGAATCCGAAATACTTAATGAAAATTTTTGAAATTTTTTGAAGCCGAAATACTTCATGAAAATGTTCGACTTTTTTAAAGCCGAAATTCTGTCGTGAAAATTTTCAACTTTTTTGAAGCCGAAATCTTTTCATGAAAATTTTCAACTTTTTTGAAGCCGAAATCTTTTCATGAAAATTTTCAACTTTTTTGAAGCCGAAATCTTTTCATGAAAATTTGCAACTTTTTTGAAGCCGAAATCTTTTCATGAAATTTTCAACTTTTTTGAATCTGAAATACTTCATGAAAATGTTCGACTTTTTTAACGCCGAAATCCTGTCGTGAAAATTTTCAACTTTTTTGAAGCCGAAATACTTCATGAAAATTTTCAACTTTTTTAAAGCCGAAATACTTCATGAAAATGTTCGACTTTTTTAAAGTAGAAATCCTGTCGTGAAAATTTTCAACTCTTTTAAAGCCGAAATCTTGTCGTGAAAATTTTCAACTTTTTTGAAGCCCAAATACTTCGTGAAAATGTTCATCTTTTTTAAAGCCGAAATCCTGTCGTGAAAATTTTCAACGTTTTTGAAGCCGAAATCTTTTCATGAAAATTTCCAACTTTTTTGAAGCCGAAATCTTTTCATGAAAATTTTCAACTTTTTTGAAGCCGAAATCTTTTCATGAAAATTTTCAACTTTTTTGAAGCTGAAATACTTCATGAAAATGTTCGACTTTTTTAAAGCCGAAATCCTGTCGTGAAAATGTTCGACTTTTTTGAATCCGAAATACTTCATGAAAATTTTTGAAATATTTTGAAGCCGAAATACTTCATGAAAATGTTCGACTTTTTTAAAGCCGAAATTCTGTCGTGAAAATTTTCAACTTTTTTGTAGCCGAAATCTTTTCATGAAAATTTTCAACTTTTTTGAAGCCGAAATCTTTTCATGAAAATTTTCAACCTTTTTGAAGCTGAAATACTTCATGAAAATGTTCGACTTTTTTAACGCCGAAATCCTGTCGTGAAAATGTTCGACTTTTTTGAATTCGAAATACTTCATGAAAATTTTCAACTTTTTTGAAGCCGAAATCTTTTCATGAAAATGTTCAACTTTTTTGAAGCCGAAATACTTCATGAAAATGTGAGACTTTTTTAAAGCCGAAATCCTGTCGTGAAAATTTTCAACTTTTTTGAATCCGAAATCTTTTCATGAAAATTTTCAACTTTTTTGAAGCTGAAATACTTCATGAAAATGTTCGACTTTTTTAAAGCCGAAATCCTGTCGTGAAAATTTTCAACTTTTTTGAAGCCCAAATACTTCATGAAAATGTTCAACTTTTTTGAAGCCGAAATACTTCATGAAAATGTTCGACTTTTTTAAAGTAGAAATCCTGTCGTGAAAATTTTCAACCTTTTTGAAGCCGAAATACTTCATGAAAATGTTCGACTTTTTTAAAGCCGAAATCCTTTCGTGAAAATTTTCAACTTTTTTGAAGCCCAAATACTTCATGAAAATGTTCGACTTTTTTAAAGCCGAAATCCTGTCGTGAAAATTTTCAACTTTTTTGAAGCCGAAATCTTTTCATGAAAATTTTCAACTTTTTTGAAGCCCAAATACTTCATGAAAATGTTCGACTTTTTTAAAGCCGAAATCCTATCGTGAAAATTTTCAACTTTTTTGAAGCCGAAATCTTTTCATGAAAATTTTCAACTTTTTTGAAGCCAAAATCTTTTCATGAAAATTTTCAACTTTTTTGAAGCCGACATCTTTTCATGAAAATTTTCAACTTTTTTGAAGCTGAAATACTTCATGAAAATGTTCGACTTTTTTAACGCCGAAATCCTGTCGTGAAAATGTTCGACTTTTTTGAATCCGAAATACTTCATGAAAATTTTTGAAATTTTTTGAAGCCGAAATACTTCATGAAAATGTTCGACTTTTTTGAAGCCGAAATTCTGTCGTGAAAATTTTCAACTTTTTTGAAGCCGAAATCTTTTCATGAAAATTTTCAACTTTTTTGAAGCCGAAATCTTTTCATGAAAATTTTCAACCTTTTTGAAGCTGAAATACTTCATGAAAATGTTTGACTTTTTTAACGCCGAAATCCTGTCGTGAAAATGTTCGACTTTTTTGAATCCGAAATACTTCATGAAAATTTTTGAAATTTTTTGAAGCCGAAATACTTCATGAAAATGTTCGACTTTTTTAAAGCCGAAATTCTGTCGTGAAAATTTTCAACTTTTTTGAAGCCGAAATCTTTTCATGAAAATTTTCAACTTTTTTGAAGCCGAAATCTTTTCATGAAAATTTTCAACCTTTTTGAAGCTGAAATACTTCATGAAAATGTTCGACTTTTTTAACGCCGAAATCCTGTCGTGAAAATGTTCGACTTGTTTGAATCCGAAATACTTCATGAAAATTTTTGAAATTTTTTGAAGCCGAAATACTTCATGAAAATGTTCGACTTTTTTAAAGCCGAAATTCTGTCGTGAAAATTTTCAACTTTTTTGAAGCCGAAATCTTTTCATGAAAATTTTCAACTTTTTTGAAGCCGAAATCTTTTCATGAAAATTTTCAACTTTTTTGAAGCCGAAATCTTTTCATGAAAATTTGCAACTTTTTTGAAGCCGAAATCTTTTCATGAAATTTTCAACTTTTTTGAATCTGAAATACTTCATGAAAATGTTCGACTTTTTTAACGCCGAAATCCTGTCGTGAAAATTTTCAACTTTTTTGAAGCCGAAATACTTCATGAAAATTTTCAACTTTTTTAAAGCCGAAATACTTCATGAAAATGTTCGACTTTTTTAAAGTAGAAATCCTGTCGTGAAAATTTTCAACTCTTTTAAAGCCGAAATCTTGTCGTGAAAATTTTCAACTTTTTTGAAGCCCAAATACTTCGTGAAAATGTTCATCTTTTTTAAAGCCGAAATCCTGTCGTGAAAATTTTCAACGTTTTTGAAGCCGAAATCTTTTCATGAAAATTTCCAACTTTTTTGAAGCCGAAATCTTTTCATGAAAATTTTCAACTTTTTTGAAGCCGAAATCTTTTCATGAAAATTTTCAACTTTTTTGAAGCTGAAATACTTCATGAAAATGTTCGACTTTTTTAAAGCCGAAATCCTGTCGTGAAAATGTTCGACTTTTTTGAATCCGAAATACTTCATGAAAATTTTTGAAATATTTTGAAGCCGAAATACTTCATGAAAATGTTCGACTTTTTTAAAGCCGAAATTCTGTCGTGAAAATTTTCAACTTTTTTGTAGCCGAAATCTTTTCATGAAAATTTTCAACTTTTTTGAAGCCGAAATCTTTTCATGAAAATTTTCAACCTTTTTGAAGCTGAAATACTTCATGAAAATGTTCGACTTTTTTAACGCCGAAATCCTGTCGTGAAAATGTTCGACTTTTTTGAATTCGAAATACTTCATGAAAATTTTCAACTTTTTTGAAGCCGAAATCTTTTCATGAAAATGTTCAACTTTTTTGAAGCCGAAATACTTCATGAAAATGTGAGACTTTTTTAAAGCCGAAATCCTGTCGTGAAAATTTTCAACTTTTTTGAATCCGAAATCTTTTCATGAAAATTTTCAACTTTTTTGAAGCTGAAATACTTCATGAAAATGTTCGACTTTTTTAAAGCCGAAATCCTGTCGTGAAAATTTTCAACTTTTTTGAAGCCCAAATACTTCATGAAAATGTTCAACTTTTTTGAAGCCGAAATACTTCATGAAAATGTTCGACTTTTTTAAAGTAGAAATCCTGTCGTGAAAATTTTCAACCTTTTTGAAGCCGAAATACTTCATGAAAATGTTCGACTTTTTTAAAGCCGAAATCCTTTCGTGAAAATTTTCAACTTTTTTGAAGCCCAAATACTTCATGAAAATGTTCGACTTTTTTAAAGCCGAAATCCTGTCGTGAAAATTTTCAACTTTTTTGAAGCCGAAATCTTTTCATGAAAATTTTCAACTTTTTTGAAGCCCAAATACTTCATGAAAATGTTCGACTTTTTTAAAGCCGAAATCCTATCGTGAAAATTTTCAACTTTTTTGAAGCCGAAATCTTTTCATGAAAATTTTCAACTTTTTTGAAGCCAAAATCTTTTCATGAAAATTTTCAACTTTTTTGAAGCCGACATCTTTTCATGAAAATTTTCAACTTTTTTGAAGCTGAAATACTTCATGAAAATGTTCGACTTTTTTAACGCCGAAATCCTGTCGTGAAAATGTTCGACTTTTTTGAATCCGAAATACTTCATGAAAATTTTTGAAATTTTTTGAAGCCGAAATACTTCATGAAAATGTTCGACTTTTTTGAAGCCGAAATTCTGTCGTGAAAATTTTCAACTTTTTTGAAGCCGAAATCTTTTCATGAAAATTTTCAACTTTTTTGAAGCCGAAATCTTTTCATGAAAATTTTCAACCTTTTTGAAGCTGAAATACTTCATGAAAATGTTTGACTTTTTTAACGCCGAAATCCTGTCGTGAAAATGTTCGACTTTTTTGAATCCGAAATACTTCATGAAAATTTTTGAAATTTTTTGAAGCCGAAATACTTCATGAAAATGTTCGACTTTTTTAAAGCCGAAATTCTGTCGTGAAAATTTTCAACTTTTTTGAAGCTGAAATCTTTTCATGAAAATTTTCAACTTTTTTGAAGCCGAAATCTTTTCATGAAAATTTTCAACCTTTTTGAAGCTGAAATACTTCATGAAAATGTTCGACTTTTTTAACGCCGAAATCCTGTCGTGAAAATGTTCGACTTGTTTGAATCCGAAATACTTCATGAAAATTTTTGAAATTTTTTGAAGCCGAAATACTTCATGAAAATGTTCGACTTTTTTAAAGCCGAAATTCTGTCGTGAAAATTTTCAACTTTTTTGAAGCCGAAATCTTTTCATGAAAATTTTCAACTTTTTTGAAGCCGAAATCTTTTCATGAAAATTTTCAACTTTTTTGAAGCCGAAATCTTTTCATGAAAATTTGCAACTTTTTTGAAGCCGAAATCTTTTCATGAAATTTTCAACTTTTTTGAATCTGAAATACTTCATGAAAATGTTCGACTTTTTTAACGCCGAAATCCTGTCGTGAAAATTTTCAACTTTTTTGAAGCCGAAATACTTCATGAAAATGTTCGACTTTTTTAAAGTAGAAATCCTGTCGTGAAAATTTTCAACTCTTTTAAAGCCGAAATCTTGTCGTGAAAATTTTCAACTTTTTTGAAGCCCAAATACTTCGTGAAAATGTTCATCTTTTTTAAAGCCGAAATCCTGTCGTGAAAATTTTCAACGTTTTTGAAGCCGAAATCTTTTCATGAAAATTTTCAACTTTTTTGAAGCCGAAATCTTTTCATGAAAATTTTCAACTTTTTTGAAGCCGAAATCTTTTCATGAAAATTTTCAACTTTTTTGAAGCTGAAATACTTCATGAAAATGTTCGACTTTTTTAAAGCCGAAATCCTGTCGTGAAAATGTTCGACTTTTTTGAATCCGAAATACTTCATGAAAATTTTTGAAATATTTTGAAGCCGAAATACTTCATGAAAATGTTCGACTTTTTTAAAGCCGAAATTCTGTCGTGAAAATTTTCAACTTTTTTGAAGCCGAAATCTTTTCATGAAAATTTTCAACTTTTTTGAAGCCGAAATCTTTTCATGAAAATTTTCAACCTTTTTGAAGCTGAAATACTTCATGAAAATGTTCGACTTTTTTAACGCCGAAATCCTGTCGTGAAAATGTTCGACTTTTTTGAATTCGAAATACTTCATGAAAATTTTCAACTTTTTTGAAGCCGAAATCTTTTCATGAAAATGTTCAACTTTTTTGAAGCCGAAATACTTCATGAAAATGTGAGACTTTTTTAAAGCCGAAATCCTGTCGTGAAAATTTTCAACTTTTTTGAATCCGAAATCTTTTCATGAAAATTTTCAACTTTTTTGAAGCTGAAATACTTCATGAAAATGTTCGACTTTTTTAAAGCCGAAATCCTGTCGTGAAAATTTTCAACTTTTTTGAAGCCCAAATACTTCATGAAAATGTTCAACTTTTTTGAAGCCGAAATACTTCATGAAAATGTTCGACTTTTTTAAAGTAGAAATCCTGTCGTGAAAATTTTCAACCTTTTTGAAGCCGAAATACTTCATGAAAATGTTCGACTTTTTTAAAGCCGAAATCCTTTCGTGAAAATTTTCAACTTTTTTGAAGCCCAAATACTTCATGAAAATGTTCGACTTTTTTAAAGCCGAAATCCTGTCGTGAAAATTTTCAACTTTTTTGAAGCCGAAATCTTTTCATGAAAATTTTCAACTTTTTTGAAGCCCAAATACTTCATGAAAATGTTCGACTTTTTTAAAGCCGAAATCCTATCGTGAAAATTTTCAACTTTTTTGAAGCCGAAATCTTTTCATGAAAATTTTCAACTTTTTTGAAGCCGACATCTTTTCATGAAAATTTTCAACTTTTTTGAAGCTGAAATACTTCATGAAAATGTTCGACTTTTTTAACGCCGAAATCCTGTCGTGAAAATGTTCGACTTTTTTGAATCCGAAATACTTCATGAAAATTTTTGAAATTTTTTAAAGCCGAAATACTTCATGAAAATGTTCGACTTTTTTGAAGCCGAAATTCTGTCGTGAAAATTTTCAACTTTTTTGAAGCCGAAATCTTTTCATGAAAATTTTCAACTTTTTTGAAGCCGAAATCTTTTCATGAAAATTTTCAACCTTTTTGAAGCTGAAATACTTCATGAAAATGTTCGACTTTTTTAAAGCCGAAATCCTTTCGTGAAAATTTTCAACTTTTTTGAAGCCCAAATACTTCATGAAAATGTTCGACTTTTTTAAAGCCGAAATCCTGTCGTGAAAATTTTCAACTTTTTTGAAGCCCAAATACTTCATGAAAATGTTCAACTTTTTTGAAGCCGAAATACTTCATGAAAATGTTCGACTTTTTTAAAGTAGAAATCCTGTCGTGAAAATTTTCAACCTTTTTGAAGCCGAAATACTTCATGAAAATGTTCGACTTTTTTAAAGCCGAAATCCTTTCGTGAAAATTTTCAACTTTTTTGAAGCCCAAATACTTCGTGAAAATGTTCATATTTTTTAAAGCCGAAATCCTGTCGTGAAAATTTTCAACGTTTTTGAAGCCGAATTCTTTTCATGAAAATTTTCAACTTTTTTGAAGCCGAAATCTTTTCATGAAAATTTTCAACTTTTTTGAAGCTGAAATACTTCATGAAAATGTTCGACTTTTTTAAAGCCGAAATCCTGTCGTGAAAATGTTCGACTTTTTTGAATTCGAAATCTTTTCATGAAAATTTTTGAAATATTTTGAAGCCGAAATACTTCATGAAAATGTTCGACTTTTTTAAAGCCGAAATCCTGTCGTGAAAATTTTCAACTTTTTTGAAGCCCAAATACTTCATGAAAATGTTCAACTTTTTTGAAGCCGAAATACTTCATGAAAATGTTCGACTTTTTTAAAGTAGAAATCCTGTCGTGAAAATTTTCAACCTTTTTGAAGCCGAAATACTTCATGAAAATGTTCGACTTTTTTAAAGCCGAAATCCTTTCGTGAAAATTTTCAACTTTTTTGAAGCCCAAATACTTCATGAAAATGTTCGACTTTTTTAAAGCCGAAATCCTGTCGTGAAAATTTTCAACTTTTTTGAAGCCGAAATCTTTTCATGAAAATTTTCAACTTTTTTGAAGCCCAAATACTTCATGAAAATGTTCGACTTTTTTAAAGCCGAAATCCTATCGTGAAAATTTTCAACTTTTTTGAAGCCGAAATCTTTTCATGAAAATTTTCAACTTTTTTGAAGCCAAAATCTTTTCATGAAAATTTTCAACTTTTTTGAAGCCGACATCTTTTCATGAAAATTTTCAACTTTTTTGAAGCTGAAATACTTCATGAAAATGTTCGACTTTTTTAACGCCGAAATCCTGTCGTGAAAATGTTCGACTTTTTTGAATCCGAAATACTTCATGAAAATTTTTGAAATTTTTTGAAGCCGAAATACTTCATGAAAATGTTCGACTTTTTTGAAGCCGAAATTCTGTCGTGAAAATTTTCAACTTTTTTGAAGCCGAAATCTTTTCATGAAAATTTTCAACTTTTTTGAAGCCGAAATCTTTTCATGAAAATTTTCAACCTTTTTGAAGCTGAAATACTTCATGAAAATGTTCGACTTTTTTAAAGCCGAAATCCTTTCGTGAAAATTTTCAACTTTTTTGAAGCCCAAATACTTCATGAAAATGTTCGACTTTTTTAAAGCCGAAATCCTGTCGTGAAAATTTTCAACTTTTTGAAGCCCAAATACTTCATGAAAATGTTCAACTTTTTTGAAGCCGAAATACTTCATGAAAATGTTCGACTTTTTTAAAGTAGAAATCCTGTCGTGAAAATTTTCAACCTTTTTGAAGCCGAAATACTTCATGAAAATGTTCGACTTTTTTAAAGCCGAAATCCTTTCGTGAAAATTTTCAACTTTTTTGAAGCCCAAATACTTCGTGAAAATGTTCATATTTTTTAAAGCCGAAATCCTGTCGTGAAAATTTTCAACGTTTTTGAAGCCGAAATCTTTTCATGAAAATTTTCAACTTTTTTGAAGCCGAAATCTTTTCATGAAAATTTTCAACTTTTTTGAAGCTGAAATACTTCATGAAAATGTTCGACTTTTTTAAAGCCGAAATCCTGTCGTGAAAATGTTCGACTTTTTTGAATCCGAAATACTTCATGAAAATTTTTGAAATATTTTGAAGCCGAAATACTTCATGAAAATGTTCGACTTTTTTAAAGCCGAAATTCTGTCGTGAAAATTTTCAACTTTTTTGTAGCCGAAATCTTTTCATGAAAATTTTCAACTTTTTTGAAGCCGAAATCTTTTCATGAAAATTTTCAACCTTTTTGAAGCTGAAATACTTCATGAAAATGTTCGACTTTTTTAACGCCGAAATCCTGTCGTGAAAATGTTCGACTTTTTTGAATTCGAAATACTTCATGAAAATTTTCAACTTTTTTGAAGCCGAAATCTTTTCATGAAAATGTTCAACTTTTTTGAAGCCGAAATCTTTTCATGAAAATTTTCAACTTTTTTGAAGCTGAAATACTTCATGAAAATGTTCGACTTTTTTAAAGCCGAAATCCTGTCGTGAAAATGTTCGACTTTTTTGAATCCGAAATACTTCATGAAAATTTTTGAAATATTTTGAAGCCGAAATACTTCATGAAAATGTTCGACTTTTTTAAAGCCGAAATTCTGTCGTGAAAATTTTCAACTTTTTTGTAGCCGAAATCTTTTCATGAAAATTTTCAACTTTTTTGAAGCCGAAATCTTTTCATGAAAATTTTCAACCTTTTTGAAGCTGAAATACTTCATGAAAATGTTCGACTTTTTTAACGCCGAAATCCTGTCGTGAAAATGTTCGACTTTTTTGAATTCGAAATACTTCATGAAAATTTTCAACTTTTTTGAAGCCGAAATCTTTTCATGAAAATGTTCAACTTTTTTGAATCCGAAATCTTTTCATGAAAATTTTCAACTTTTTTGAAGCTGAAATACTTCATGAAAATGTTCGACTTTTTTAAAGCCGAAATCCTGTCGTGAAAATTTTCAACTTTTTTGAAGCCCAAATACTTCATGAAAATGTTCAACTTTTTTGAAGCCGAAATACTTCATGAAAATGTTCGACTTTTTTAAAGTAGAAATCCTGTCGTGAAAATTTTCAACCTTTTTGAAGCCGAAATACTTCATGAAAATGTTCGACTTTTTTAAAGCCGAAATCCTTTCGTGAAAATTTTCAACTTTTTTGAAGCCCAAATACTTCATGAAAATGTTCGACTTTTTTAAAGCCGAAATCCTGTCGTGAAAATTTTCAACTTTTTTGAAGCCGAAATCTTTTCATGAAAATTTTCAACTTTTTTGAAGCCGAAATCTTTTCATGAAAATTTTCAACTTTTTTGAAGCTGAAATACTTCATGAAAATGTTCGACTTTTTTAACGCCGAAATCCTGTCGTGAAAATGTTCGACTTTTTTGAATCCGAAATACTTCATGAAAATTTTTGAAATTTTTTGAAGCCGAAATGCTTCATGAAAATGTTCGACTTTTTTAAAGCCGAAATTCTGTCGTGAAAATTTTCAACTTTTTTGAAGCCGAAATCTTTTCATGAAAATTTTCAACTTTTTTGAAGCCGAAATCTTTTCATGAAAATTTTCGACTTTTTTAAAGCCGAAATCCTGTCGTGAAAATTTTCAACTTTTTTGAAGCCGAAATCTTTTCATGAAAATTTTCAACTTTTTTGAAGCTGAAATACTTCATGAAAATGTTCGACTTTTTTAAAGCCGAAATCATGTCGTGAAAATTTTCAACTTTTTTGAAGCCCAAATACTTCATGAAAATGTTCGACTTTTTTAAAGCCGAAATCCTATCGTGAAAATTTTCAACTTTTTTGAAGCCGAAATCTTTTCATGAAAATTTTCAACTTTTTTGAAGCCAAAATCTTTTCATGAAAATTTTCAACTTTTTTGAAGCCGACATCTTTTCATGAAAATTTTCAACTTTTTTGAAGCTGAAATACTTCATGAAAATGTTCGACTTTTTTAAAGCCGAAATTCTGTCGTGAAAATTTTCAACTTTTTTGAAGCCGAAATCTTTTCATGAAAATGTTCAACTTTTTTGAAGCCGAAATCTTTTCATGAAAATTTTCAACCTTTTTGAAGCTGAAATACTTCATGAAAATGTTCGACTTTTTTAACGCCGAAATCCTGTCGTGAAAATGTTCGACTTTTTTGAATCCGAAATACTTCATGAAAATTTTTGAAATTTTTTGAAGCCGAAATACTTCATGAAAATGTTCGACTTTTTTAAAGCCGAAATTCTGTCGTGAAAATTTTCAACTTTTTTGAAGCCGAAATCTTTTCATGAAAATTTTCAACTTTTTTGAAGCCGAAATCTTTTCATGAAAATTTTCAACTTTTTTGAAGCCGAAATCTTTTCATGAAAATTTTCAACTTTTTTGACGCCGAAATCTTTTCATGAAATTTTCAACTTTTTTGAATCTGAAATACTTCATGAAAATGTTCGACTTTTTTAACGCCGAAATCCTGTCGTGAAAATTTTCAACTTTTTTGAAGCCGAAATACTTCATGAAAATGTTCGACTTTTTTAAAGTAGAAATCCTGTCGTGAAAATTTTCAACTCTTTTAAAGCCGAAATCTTGTCGTGAAAATTTTCAACTTTTTTGAAGCCCAAATACTTCGTGAAAATGTTCATCTTTTTTAAAGCCGAAATCCTGTCGTGAAAATTTTCAACGTTTTTGAAGCCGAAATCTTTTCATGAAAATTTTCAACTTTTTTGAAGCCGAAATCTTTTCATGAAAATTTTCAACTTTTTTGAAGCCGAAATCTTTTCATGAAAATTTTCAACTTTTTTGAAGCTGAAATACTTCATGAAAATGTTCGACTTTTTTAAAGCCGAAATCCTGTCGTGAAAATGTTCGACTTTTTTGAATCCGAAATACTTCATGAAAATTTTTGAAATATTTTGAAGCCGAAATACTTCATGAAAATGTTCGACTTTTTTAAAGCCGAAATTCTGTCGTGAAAATTTTCAACTTTTTTGTAGCCGAAATCTTTTCATGAAAATTTTCAACTTTTTTGAAGCCGAAATCTTTTCATGAAAATTTTCAACCTTTTTGAAGCTGAAATACTTCATGAAAATGTTCGACTTTTTTAACGCCGAAATCCTGTCGTGAAAATGTTCGACTTTTTTGAATTCGAAATACTTCATGAAAATTTTCAACTTTTTTGAAGCCGAAATCTTTTCATGAAAATGTTCAACTTTTTTGAAGCCGAAATACTTCATGAAAATGTTCGACTTTTTTAAAGCCGAAATCCTGTCGTGAAAATTTTCAACTTTTTTGAATCCGAAATCTTTTCATGAAAATTTTCAACTTTTTTGAACCTGAAATACTTCATAAAAATGTTCGACTTTTTTAAAGCCGAAATCCTGTCGTGAAAATTTTCAACTTTTTTGAAGCCCAAATACTTCATGAAAATGTTCAACTTTTTTGAAGCCGAAATACTTCATGAAAATGTTCGACTTTTTTAAAGTAGAAATCCTGTCGTGAAAATTTTCAACCTTTTTGAAGCCGAAATACTTCATGAAAATGTTCGACTTTTTTAAAGCCGAAATCCTTTCGTGAAAATTTTCAACTTTTTTGAAGCCCAAATACTTCATGAAAATGTTCGACTTTTTTAAAGCCGAAATCCTGTCGTGAAAATTTTCAACTTTTTTGAAGCCGAAATCTTTTCATGAAAATTTTATATTTTTTTGAAGCCGAAATCTTTTCATGAAAATTTTCAACTTTTTTGAAGCCGAAATCTTTTCATTAAAATTTTCAACTTTTTTGAAGCTGAAATACTTCATGAAAATGTTCGACTTTTTTAACGCCGAAATCCTGTCGTGAAAATGTTCGACGTTTTTGAATCCGAAATACTTCATGAAAATTTTTGAAATTTTTTGAAGCCGAAATACTTCATGAAAATGTTCGACTTTTTTAAAGCCGAAATTCTGTCGTGAAAATTTTCAACTTTTTTGAAGCCGAAATCTTTTCATGAAAATTTTCAACTTTTTTGAAGCCGAAATCTTTTCATGAAAATTTTCGACTTTTTTAAAGCCGAAATCCTGTCGTGAAAATTTTCAACTTTTTTGAAGCCGAAATCTTTTCATGAAAATTTTCAACTTTTTTGAAGCTGAAATACTTCATGAAAATGTTCGACTTTTTTAAAGCCGAAATCCTGTCGTTAAAATTTTCAACTTTTTTGAAGCCCAAATACTTCATGAAAATGTTCAACTTTTTTGAAGCCGAAATACTTCATGAAAATGTTCGACTTTTTTAAAGCCGAAATCCTGTCGTGAAAATTTTCAACTTTTTTGAAGCCCAAATACTTCATGAAAATGTTCGACTTTTTTAAAGCCGAAATCCTATCGTGAAAATTTTCAACTTTTTTGAAGCCGAAATCTTTTCATGAAAATTTTCAACTTTTTTGAAGCCAAAATCTTTTCATGAAAATTTTCAACTTTTTTGAAGCCGACATCTTTTCATTAAAATTTTCAACTTTTTTGAAGCTGAAATACTTCATGAAAATGTTCGACTTTTTTAACGCCGAAATCCTGTCGTGAAAATGTTCGACTTTTTTGAATCCGAAATACTTCATGAAAATTTTTGAAATTTTTTGAAGCCGAAATACTTCATGAAAATGTTCGACTTTTTTAAAGCCGAAATTCTGTCGTGAAAATTTTCAACTTTTTTGAAGCCGAAATCTTTTCATGAAAATGTTCAACTTTTTTGAAGCTGAAATACTTCATGAAAATGTTCGACTTTTTTAACGCCGAAATCCTGTCGTGAAAATGTTCGACTTTTTTGAATCCGAAATACTTCATGAAAATTTTTGAAATTTTTTGAAGCCGAAATACTTCATGAAAATGTTCGACTTTTTTAAAGCCGAAATTCTGTCGTGAAAATTTTCAACTTTTTTGAAGCCGAAATCTTTTCATGAAAATTTTCAACTTTTTTGAAGCCGAAATCTTTTCATGAAAATTTTCAACTTTTTTGAAGCCGAAATCTTTTCATGAAAATTTGCAACTTTTTTGACGCCGAAATCTTTTCATGAAATTTTCAACTTTTTTGAATCTGAAATACTTCATGAAAATGTTCGACTTTTTTAACGCCGAAATCCTGTCGTGAAAATTTTCAACTTTTTTGAAGCCGAAATACTTCATGAAAATTTTCAACTTTTTTGAAGCCGAAATACTTCATGAAAATGTTCGACTTTTTTAAAGTAGAAATCCTGTCGTGAAAATTTTCAACTCTTTTAAAGCCGAAATCTTGTCGTGAAAATTTTCAACCTTTTTGAAGCCGAAATACTTCATGAAAATGTTCGACTCTTTTAAAGCCGAAATCCTTTCATGAAAATTTTCAACTTTTTTGAAGCCCAAATACTTCGTGAAAATGTTCATCTTTTTTAAAGCCGAAATCCTGTCGTGAAAATTTTCAACGTTTTTGAAGCCGAAATCTTTTCATGAAAATTTTCAACTTTTTTGAAGCCGAAATCTTTTCATGAAAATTTTCAACTTTTTTGAAGCCGAAATCTTTTCATGAAAATTTTCAACTTTTTTGAAGCTGAAATACTTCATGAAAATGTTCGACTTTTTTAAAGCCGAAATCCTGTCGTGAAAATGTTCGACTTTTTTGAATCCGAAATACTTCATGAAAATTTTTGAAATTTTTTGAAGCCGAAATACTTCATGAAAATGTTCGACTTTTTTAAAGCCGAAATTCTGTCGTGAAAATTTTCAACTTTTTTGAAGCCGAAATCTTTTCATGAAAATTTTCAACTTTTTTGAAGCCGAAATCTTTTCATGAAAATTTTCAACCTTTTTGAAGCTGAAATACTTCATGAAAATGTTCGACTTTTTTAACGCCGAAATCCTGTCGTGAAAATGTTCGACTTTTTTGAATCCGAAATACTTCATGAAAATTTTTGAAATTTTTTGAAGCCGAAATACTTCATGAAAATGTTCGACTTTTTTAAAGCCGAAATTCTGTCGTGAAAATTTTCAACTTTTTTGAAGCCGAAATCTTTTCATGAAAATTTTCAACTTTTTTGAAGCCGAAATCTTTTCATGAAAATTTTCAACTTTTTTGAAGCCGAAATCTTTTCATGAAAATTTGCAACTTTCTTGAAGCCGAAATCTTTTCATGAAATTTTCAAATTTTTGAATCTGAAATACTTCATGAAAATGTTCGACTTTTTTAACGCCGAAATCCTGTCGTGAAAATTTTCAACTTTTTTGAAGCCGAAATACTTCATGAAAATTTTCAACTTTTTTAAAGCCGAAATACTTCATGAAAATGTTCGACTTTTTTAAAGTAGAAATCCTGTCGTGAAAATTTTCAACTATTTTAAAGCCGAAATCTTTTCATGAAAATTTTCAACTTTTTTGAAGCCGAAATCTTTTCATGAAAATTTTCAACTTTTTTGAAGCTGAAATACTTCATGAAAATGTTCGACTTTTTTAACGCCGAAATCCTGTCGTGAAAATGTTCGACTTTTTTGAATCCGAAATACTTCATGAAAATTTTTGAAATTTTTTGAAGCCGAAATACTTCATGAAAATGTTCGACTTTTTTAAAGCCGAAATTCTGTCGTGAAAATTTTCAACTTTTTTGAAGCCGAAATCTTTTCATGAAAATTTTCAACTTTTTTGAAGCCGAAATCTTTTCATGAAAATTTTCAACTTTTTTGACGCCGAAATCTTTTCATGAAATTTTCAACTTTTTTGAATCTGAAATACTTCATGAAAATGTTCGACTTTTTTAACGCCGAAATCCTGTCGTGAAAATTTTCAACTTTTTTGAAGCCGAAATACTTCATGAAAATTTTCAACTTTTTTGAAGCCGAAATACTTCATGAAAATGTTCGACTTTTTTAAAGTAGAAATCCTGTCGTGAAAATTTTCAACTCTTTTAAAGCCGAAATCTTGTCGTGAAAATTTTCAACCTTTTTGAAGCCGAAATACTTCATGAAAATGTTCGACTCTTTTAAAGCCGAAATCCTTTCATGAAAATTTTCAACTTTTTTGAAGCCCAAATACTTCGTGAAAATGTTCATCTTTTTTAAAGCCGAAATCCTGTCGTGAAAATTTTCAACGTTTTTGAAGCCGAAATCTTTTCATGAAAATTTTCAACTTTTTTGAAGCCGAAATCTTTTCATGAAAATTTTCAACTTTTTTGAAGCCGAAATCTTTTCATGAAAATTTTCAACTTTTTTGAAGCTGAAATACTTCATGAAAATGTTCGACTTTTTTAAAGCCGAAATCCTGTCGTGAAAATGTTCGACTTTTTTGAATCCGAAATACTTCATGAAAATTTTTGAAATTTTTTGAAGCCGAAATACTTCATGAAAATGTTCGACTTTTTTAAAGCCGAAATTCTGTCGTGAAAATTTTCAACTTTTTTGAAGCCGAAATCTTTTCATGAAAATTTTCAACTTTTTTGAAGCCGAAATCTTTTCATGAAACTTTTCAACCTTTTTGAAGCTGAAATACTTCATGAAAATGTTCGACTTTTTTAACGCCGAAATCCTGTCGTGAAAATGTTCGACTTTTTTGAATCCGAAATACTTCATGAAAATTTTTGAAATTTTTTGAAGCCGAAATACTTCATGAAAATGTTCGACTTTTTTAAAGCCGAAATTCTGTCGTGAAAATTTTCAACTTTTTTGAATCCGAAATCTTTTCATGAAAATTTTCAACTTTTTTGAAGCCGAAATCTTTTCATGAAAATTTTCAACTTTTTTGAAGCCGAAATCTTTTCATGAAAATTTGCAACTTTTTTGAAGCCGAAATCTTTTCATGAAATTTTCAACTTTTTTGAATCTGAAATACTTCATGAAAATGTTCGACTTTTTTAACGCCGAAATCCTGTCGTGAAAATTTTCAACTTTTTTGAAGCCGAAATACTTCATGAAAATTTTCAACTTTTTTAAAGCCGAAATACTTCATGAAAATGTTCGACTTTTTTAAAGTAGAAATCCTGTCGTGAAAATTTTCAACTCTTTTAAAGCCGAAATCTTTTCATGAAAATTTTCAACTTTTTTGAAGCCGAAATCTTTTCATGAAAATTTTCAACTTTTTTGAAGCTGAAATACTTCATGAAAATGTTCGACTTTTTTAAAGCCGAAATCCTGTCGTGAAAATTTTCAACTTTTTTGAATCCGAAATCTTTTCATGAAAATGTTCAACTTTTTTGAAGCCGAAATACTTCATGAAAATGTGAGACTTTTTTAAAGCCGAAATCCTGTCGTGAAAATTTTCAACTTTTTTGAAGCCGAAATCTTTTCATGAAAATTTTCAACTTTTTTGAAGCTGAAATACTTCATGAAAATGTTCGACTTTTTTAAAGCCGAAATCCTGTCGTGAAAATTTTCAACTTTTTTGAAGCCCAAATACTTCATGAAAATGTTCAACTTTTTTGAAGCCGAAATACTTCATGAAAATGTTCGACTTTTTTAAAGCCGAAATCCTGTCGTGAAAATTTTCAACCTTTTTGAAGCCGAAATACTTCATGAAAATGTTCGACTTTTTTAAAGCCGAAATCCTTTCGTGAAAATTTTCAACTTTTTTGAAGCCCAAATACTTCATGAAAATGTTCGACTTTTTTAAAGCCGAAATCCTGTCGTGAAAATTTTCAACTTTTTTGAAGCCGAAATCTTTTCATGAAAATTTTCAACTTTTTTGAAGCCGAAATCTTTTCATGAAAATTTTCAACTTTTTTGAAGCCGAAATCTTTTCATGAAAATTTTCAACTTTTTTGAAGCTGAAATACTTCATGAAAATGTTCGACTTTTTTAACGCCGAAATCCTGTCGTGAAAATGTTCGACTTTTTTGAATCCGAAATACTTCATGAAAATTTTTGAAATTTTTTGAAGCCGAAATACTTCATGAAAATGTTCGACTTTTTTAAAGCCGAAATTCTGTCGTGAAAATTTTCAACTTTTTTGAAGCCGAAATCTTTTCATGAAAATTTTCAACTTTTTTGAAGCCGAAATCTTTTCATGAAAATTTTCAACTTTTTTGAAGCTGAAATACTTCATGAAAATGTTCGACATTTTTAAAGCCGAAATCCTGTCGTGAAAATTTTCAACTTTTTTGAAGCCGAAATATTTTCATGAAAATTTTCAACTTTTTTGAAGCCGAAATCTTTTCATGAAAATTTTCAACTTTTTTGGAGCCGAAATCTTTTCATGAAAATTTTCAACTTTTTAGAAGCTGAAATACTTCATGAAAATGTTAGACTTTTTTAAAGCCGAAATCCTGTCGTGAAAATTTTCAACTTTTTTGAAGCCGAAATCTTTTCATGAAAATTTTCAACTTTTTTGAAGCCGAAATCTTTTCATGAAAATTTTCAACTTTTTTGAAGCTGAAATACTTCATGAAAATGTTCGACTTTTTTAAAGCCGAAATCCTGTCGTGAAAATATTCAACTTTTTTGAAGCCCAAATACTTCATGAAAATGTTCAACTTTTTTGAAGCCGAAATACTTCATGAAAATGTTCGACTTTTTTAAAGCCGAAATCCTGTCGTGAAAATTTTCAACCTTTTTGAAGCCGAAATACTTCATGAAAATGTTCGACTTTTTTAAAGCCGAAATCTTTTCGTGAAAATTTTCAACTTTTTTGAATCGAATTACTTCATGAAAATTTTCAACTTTTTTGAATCAGAAATACTTCATGAAAATTTTCAACTTTTTTGGAGCCGAAATCTTTTCATGAAAATTTTCAACTTTTTAGAAGCTGAAATACTTCATGAAAATGTTAGACTTTTTTAAAGCCGAAATCCTGTCGTGAAAATTTTCAACTTTTTTGAAGCCGAAATCTTTTCATGAAAATTTTCAACTTTTTTGAAGCCGAAATCTTTTCATGAAAATTTTCAACTTTTTTGAAGCTGAAATACTTCATGAAAATGTTCGACTTTTTTAAAGCCGAAATCCTGTCGTGAAAATATTCAACTTTTTTGAAGCCCAAATACTTCATGAAAATGTTCAACTTTTTTGAAGCCGAAATACTTCATGAAAATGTTCGACTTTTTTAAAGCCGAAATCCTGTCGTGAAAATTTTCAACCTTTTTGAAGCCGAAATACTTCATGAAAATGTTCGACTTTTTTAAAGCCGAAATCTTTTCGTGAAAATTTTCAACTTTTTTGAATCGAATTACTTCATGAAAATTTTCAACTTTTTTGAATCAGAAATACTTCATGAAAATTTTCAACTTTTTTGAAGCCCAAATACTTCATGAAAATTTTCAACTTTTTTGAATCGAATTACTTCATGAAAATTTTCAACTTTTTTGAAGCCCAAATACTTCATGAAAATTTTCAATTTGTTTGGCGCCGAATTTCTTCATGAATATTTTCGACTTTTTTGAATCCGAATTTCTTCATGAAAATTTTCAACTTTTTTGAAGCCCAAATACTTCATGAAAATTTTCAACTTTTTTGAAACCGAATTTCTTCATGAATATTTTCAACTTTTTTGAAGCCCAAATAATTCATGAAAATTTTCAACTTTTTTGAAGCCGAATTTCTTCATGAATATTTTCAATTGACCCACCTCCCCTTACGAAAAAGTTGAAAAAAGACGATACACCCCCCCTTACGAAAAAGTTGAAAAAAGACAAAACACCCCCCCTTGCGAAAACTTTTTTGAAGCCGAATTTCTTCATCAAAATTTTCAACTTTTTTGAAGCCCAAATACTTGATGAAAATTTTCAACTTTTTTGAAGCCGAAATCTTTTCATGAAAATTTTCAACTTTTTTGAAGCTGAAATACTTCATGAAAATGTTCGACTTTTTTAAAGCCGAAATCCTGTCGTGAAAATATTCAACTTTTTTGAAGCCCAAATACTTCATGAAAATGTTCAACTTTTTTGAAGCCGAAATACTTCATGAAAATGTTCGACTTTTTTAAAGCCGAAATCCTGTCGTGAAAATTTTCAACCTTTTTGAAGCCGAAATACTTCATGAAAATGTTCGACTTTTTTAAAGCCGAAATCTTTTCGTGAAAATTTTCAACTTTTTTGAATCGAATTACTTCATGAAAATTTTCAACTTTTTTGAATCAGAAATACTTCATGAAAATTTTCAACTTTTTTGAAGCCCAAATACTTCATGAAAATTCTCAACTTTTTTGAATCGAATTACTTCATGAAAATTTTCAACTTTTTTGAAGCCCAAATACTTCATGAAAATTTTCAATTTGTTTGGCGCCGAATTTCTTCATGAATATTTTCGACTTTTTTGAATCCGAATTTCTTCATGAAAATTTTCAACTTTTTTGAAGCCCAAATACTTCATGAAAATTTTCAACTTTTTTGAAACCGAATTTCTTCATGAATATTTTCAACTTTTTTGAAGCCCAAATAATTCATGAAAATTTTCAACTTTTTTGAAGCCGAATTTCTTCATGAATATTTTCAATTGACCCACCTCCCCTTACGAAAAAGTTGAAAAAAGACGATACACCCCCCCTTACGAAAAAGTTGAAAAAAGACAAAACACCCCCCCTTGCGAAAACTTTTTTGAAGCCGAATTTCTTCATCAAAATTTTCAACTTTTTTGAAGCCCAAATACTTGATGAAAATTTTCAACTTTTTTGAAGCCGAAATCTTTTCATGAAAATTTTCAACTTTTTTGTAGCTGAAATACTTCATGAAAATTTTCGACTTTTTTAAAGCCGAAATCCTGTTGTGAAAATTTTCAACTTTTTTGAAGCCCAAATACTTCATGAAAATGTTTAACTTTTTTGAAGCCCAAATACTTCATGAAAATGTTCGACTTTTTTAAAGCCGAAATCCTGTCGTGAAAATTTGTAACCTTTTTGAAGCCGAAATACTTCATGAAAATGTTAGACTTTTTTGAATCCGAAATCCTGTCGTGAAAATTTTCATCTTTTTTGAAGCCCAAATACTTCATGAAAATGTTAGACTTTTTTAAAGCCGAAATCCTGTCGTGAAAATTTTCAACTTTTTTGAAGCCGAAATCTTGTCTTGAAAATTTTCAACTTTTTTGAAGCCGAAATCTTTTCATGAAAATTTTCAACTTTTTTGAAGCCGAAATCTTTTCATGAAAATTTTCAACTTTTTAGAAGCTGAAATACTTCATTAAAATGTTCGACTTTTTTAAAGCCGAAATCCTGTCGTGACAATTTTCAACTTTTTTGAAGCCGAAATCTTTTCATGAAAATTTTCAACTTTTTTGAAGCCGAAATCTTTTCATGAAAATTTTCAACTTTTTTGAAGCTGAAATACTTCATGAAAATGTTTGACTTTTTTAAAGCTGAAATCCTGTCGTGAAAATTTTCAACTTTTTTGAAGCCCAAATACTTCATGAAAATTTTCATCTTTTTTGAAGTCGAATTTCTTCATGAATATTTTCAATTGACCCACCCCCCCTTACGAAAAAGTTGAAAAAAGACGATACACCCCCCCTTACGAAAAAGTTGAAAAAAGACAAAACACCCCCCCTTGCGAAAACTTTTTTGAAGCCGAATTTCTTCATGAAAATTTTAAACTTTTTTGAAGCCGAATTTCTTCATGAAAATTTAGAAAAATTTTCAGGCCCAAATACTTCATGAAAATTTTCAACTTTTTTGAAGCCGAATTTCTTCATGAATATTTTCAACTTTTTTGAAGGCCAAATACTTCATGAAAATTTTCAACCTTTTTGAAGCCGAATTTCTTCATGAAAATTTTCAACTTTTTTGAAGCCCAAATACTTCATGAAAATTTTCAACTTTTTTGAAGCCCAAATACTTCATGAAAACGTTCAACTTTTTTGAAGCCGAATTTCTTCATGAAAATTTTCAACTTTTTTGAAGCCCAAATACTTCATGAAAATTTTCAACTTTTTTGAAGCCGAATTTCTTCATGAAAATTTTAAAAAATTTTGAAGTCCAAATACTTCATGAAAATTTTCAACTTTTTTGAGGCCCAAATACTTCATGAAAATTTTCAACTTTTTTGAAGCCCAAATACTTCATGAAAATTTTCAACTTCTTTGAAGCCGAATTTCTTCATGAATATTTTCAACTTTTTTGAAGCCCAAATACTTCATGAAAATTTTAAACTTTTTTGAAGCCCAAATACTTCATGAAAATTTTCAACTTTTTTGAAGCCGAATTTCTTCATGAATATTTTCAACTTTTTTGAAGCCCAAATACTTCATGAAAATTTTCAACTTTTTTGAAGCCCAAATACTTCATGAAAATTTTCAACTTTTTTGAAGCCGAATTTCTTCATGAAAATTTTAAAAAATTTTGAAGTCCAAATACTTCATGAAAATTTTCAAATTTTTTGAGGCCCAAATACTTCATGAAAATTTTCAACTTTTTTGAAGCCCAAATACTTCATGAAAATTTTCAACTTTTTTGAAGCCGAATTTCTTCATGAAAATTTTAAAAATTTTTGAAGCCCAAATACTTCATGAAAATTTTCAACTTCTTTGAAGCCGAATTTCTTCATGAATATTTTCAACTTTTTTGAAGCCCAAATACTTCATGAAAATTTTCAACTTTTTTGAAGCCCAAATACTTCATGAAAATTTTAAACTTTTTTGAAGCCGAATTTCTTCATGAAAATTTTAAACTTTTTTGAAGCCGAATTTCTTCATGAAAATTTAGAAAAATTTTCAGGCCCAAATACTTCATGAAAATTTTCAACTTTTTTGAAGCCGAATTTCTTCATGAATATTTTCAACTTTTTTGAAGGCCAAATACTTCATGAAAATTTTCAACCTTTTTAAAGCCGAATTTCTTCATGAAAATTTTTAACTTTTTTGAAGCCCAAATACTTCATGAAAACGTTCAACTTTTTTGAAGCCGAATTTCTTCATGAAAATTTTCAACTTTTTTGAAGCCCAAATCCTTCATGAAAATGTTCAACTTTTTTGAAGCCCAAATACTTCATGAATATATTCAACTTTTTTGAAGCCCAAATACTTCATGAATATTTTCAACTTTTTTGAAGCCGAATTTCTTCATGAAAATTTTATACTTTTTTGAAGCCCAAATACTTCATGAAAATTTTCAACTTTTTTGAAGCCCAAATACTTCATGAAAATGTTCAACTTTTTTGAAGCCGAATTTCTTCATGAAAATTTTCAAGTTTTTTGAAGCCCAAATACTTCATGAAAATTCTCAACTTTTTTGAAGCCCAAATACTTCATGAAAACGTTCAACTTTTTTGAAGCCGAATTTCTTCATGAAAATTTTCAACTTTTTTGAAGCCCAAATACTTCATGAAAATTTTCAACTTTTTTGAAGCCGAATTTCTTCATGAAAAATTTAAAAATTTTTGAAGCCCAAATACTTCATGAAAATTTTCAACTTCTTTGAAGCCGAATTTCTTCATGAATATTTTCAACTTTTTTGAAGCCCAAATACTTCATGAAAATTTTCAACTTTTTTGAAGCCCAAATACTTCATGAAAATTTTAAACTTTTTTGAAGCCGAATTTCTTCATGAAAATTTTATACTTTTTTGAAGCCCAAATACTTCATGAAAATTTTCAACTTTTTTGAAGGCCAAATACTTCATGAAAATTTTCAACCTTTTTGAAGCCGAATTTCTTCATGAAAATTTTCAACTTTTTTGAAGCCCAAATACTTCATGAAAATTTTCAACTTTTTTGAAGCCCAAATACTTCATGAAAACGTTCAACTTTTTTGAAGCCGAATTTCTTCATGAAAATTTTCAACTTTTTTGAAGCCCAAATACTTCATGAAAATTTTCAACTTTTTTGAAGCCGAATTTCTTCATGAAAATTTTAAAAAATTTTGAAGTCCAAATACTTCATGAAAATTTTCAACTTTTTTGAGGCCCAAATACTTCATGAAAATTTTCAACTTTTTTGAAGCCCAAATACTTCATGAAAATTTTCAACTTCTTTGAAGCCGAATTTCTTCATGAATATTTTCAACTTTTTTGAAGCCCAAATACTTCATGAAAATTTTAAACTTTTTTGAAGCCCAAATACTTCATGAAAATTTTCAACTTTTTTGAAGCCGAATTTCTTCATGAATATTTTCAACTTTTTTGAAGCCCAAATACTTCATGAAAATTTTCAACTTTTTTGAAGCCCAAATACTTCATGAAAATTTTCAACTTTTTTGAAGCCGAATTTCTTCATGAAAATTTTAAAAAATTTTGAAGTCCAAATACTTCATGAAAATTTTCAAATTTTTTGAGGCCCAAATACTTCATGAAAATTTTCAACTTTTTTGAAGCCCAAATACTTCATGAAAATTTTCAACTTTTTTGAAGCCGAATTTCTTCATGAAAATTTTTAAAATTTTTGAAGCCCAAATACTTCATGAAAATTTTCAACTTCTTTGAAGCCGAATTTCTTCATGAATATTTTCAACTTTTTTGAAGCCCAAATACTTCATGAAAATTTTCAACTTTTTTGAAGCCCAAATACTTCATGAAAATTTTAAACTTTTTTGAAGCCGAATTTCTTCATGAAAATTTTAAACTTTTTTGAAGCCGAATTTCTTCATGAAAATTTAGAAAAATTTTCAGGCCCAAATACTTCATGAAAATTTTCAACTTTTTTGAAGCCGAATTTCTTCATGAATATTTTCAACTTTTTTGAAGGCCAAATACTTCATGAAAATTTTCAACCTTTTTAAAGCCGAATTTCTTCATGAAAATTTTTAACTTTTTTGAAGCCCAAATACTTCATGAAAACGTTCAACTTTTTTGAAGCCGAATTTCTTCATGAAAATTTTCAACTTTTTTGAAGCCCAAATCCTTCATGAAAATGTTCAACTTTTTTGAAGCCCAAATACTTCATGAATATATTCAACTTTTTTGAAGCCCAAATACTTCATGAATATTTTCAACTTTTTTGAAGCCGAATTTCTTCATGAAAATTTTATACTTTTTTGAAGCCCAAATACTTCATGAAAATTTTCAACTTTTTTGAAGCCCAAATACTTCATGAAAATGTTCAACTTTTTTGAAGCCGAATTTCTTCATGAAAATTTTCAAGTTTTTTGAAGCCCAAATACTTCATGAAAATTCTCAACTTTTTTGAAGCCCAAATACTTCATGAAAACGTTCAACTTTTTTGAAGCCGAATTTCTTCATGAAAATTTTCAACTTTTTTGAAGCCCAAATACTTCATGAAAATTTTCAACTTTTTTGAAGCCGAATTTCTTCATGAAAAATTTAAAAATTTTTGAAGCCCAAATACTTCATGAAAATTTTCAACTTCTTTGAAGCCGAATTTCTTCATGAATATTTTCAACTTTTTTGAAGCCCAAATACTTCATGAAAATTTTCAACTTTTTTGAAGCCCAAATACTTCATGAAAATTTTAAACTTTTTTGAAGCCGAATTTCTTCATGAAAATTTAAAAAATTTTTGAAGCCCAAATACTTCATGAAAATTTTCAACTTTTTTGAAGCCCAAATACTTCATGAAAACGTTCAACTTTTTTGAAGCCGAATTTCTTCATGAAAATTTTCAACTTTTTTGAAGCCCAAATACTTCATGAAAATTTTCAACTTTTTTGAAGCCGAATTTCTTCATGAAAATTTTAAAAAATTTTGAAGTCCAAATACTTCATGAAAATTTTCAAATTTTTTGAGGCCCAAATACTTCATGAAAATTTTCAACTTTTTTGAAGCCCAAATACTTCATGAAAATTTTCAACTTTTTTGAAGCCGAATTTCTTCATGAAAATTTTAAAAAATTTTGAAGCCCAAATACTTCATGAAAATTTTCAACTTCTTTGAAGCCGAATTTCTTCATGAATATTTTCAACTTTTTTGAAGCCCAAATACTTCATGAAAATTTTCAACTTTTTTGAAGCCCAAATACTTCATGAAAATTTTAAACTTTTTTGAAGCCGAATTTCTTCATGAAAATTTTAAACTTTTTTGAAGCCGAATTTCTTCATGAAAATTTAGAAAAATTTTCAGGCCCAAATACTTCATGAAAATTTTCAACTTTTTTGAAGCCGAATTTCTTCATGAATATTTTCAACTTTTTTGAAGGCCAAATACTTCATGAAAATTTTCAACCTTTTTGAAGCCGAATTTCTTCATGAAAATTTTTAACTTTTTTGAAGCCCAAATACTTCATGAAAACGTTCAACTTTTTTGAAGCCGAATTTCTTCATGAAAATTTTCAACTTTTTTGAAGCCCAAATCCTTCATGAAAATGTTCAACTTTTTTGAAGCCCAAATACTTCATGAATATATTCAACTTTTTTGAAGCCCAAATACTTCATGAATATTTTCAACTTTTTTGAAGCCGAATTTCTTCATGAAAATTTTCAACTTTTTTGAAGCCCAAATACTTCATGAAAATTTTCAACTTTTTTGAAGCCCAAATACTTCATGAAAATTTTCAACTTTTTTGAAGCCGAATTTCTTCATGAAAATTTTCAAGTTTTTTGAAGCCCAAATACTTCATGAAAATTCTCAACTTTTTTGAAGCCCAAATACTTCATGAAAACGTTCAACTTTTTTGAAGCCGAATTTCTTCATGAAGATTTTCAACTTTTTTGAAGCCCAAATACTTCATGAAAATTTTCAACTTTTTTGAAGCCTAATTTCTTCATGAAAAATTTAAAAAATTTTGAAGCCCAAATACTTCATGAAAATTTTCAACGTTTTTGAAGTTCAAATCCTTCATGAAAATTTTCAACTTTTTTGAAGCCCAAATACTTCATGAAAATTTTCAACTTTTTTGAAGCCCAAATACTTCATGAAAACGTTCAACTTTTTTGAAGCCGAATTTCTTCATGAAAATTTTCAACTTTTTTGAAGCCCAAATACTTCATGAAAATTTTCAACTTTTTTGAAGCCGAATTTCTTCATGAAAATTTTAAAAATTTTTGAAGCCCAAATACTTCATGAAAATTTTCAACTTCTTTGAAGCCGAATTTCTTCATGAATATTTTCAACTTTTTTGAAGCCCAAATACTTCATGAAAATTTTCAACTTTTTTGAAGCCCAAATACTTCATGAAAATTTTCAACTTTTTTGAAGCCGAATTTCTTCATGAAAATTTTAAACTTTTTTGAAGCCGAATTTCTTCATGAAAATTTAGAAAAATTTTCAGGCCCAAATACTTCATGAATATATTCAACTTTTTTGAAGCCCAAATACTTCATGAATATTTTCAACTTTTTTGAAGCCGAATTTCTTCATGAAAATTTTATACTTTTTTGAAGCCCAAATACTTCATGAAAATTTTCAACTTTTTTGAAGCCCAAATACTTCATGAAAATGTTCAACTTTTTTGAAGCCGAATTTCTTCATGAAAATTTTCAAGTTTTTTGAAGCCCAAATACTTCATGAAAATTCTCAACTTTTTTGAAGCCCAAATACTTCATGAAAACGTTCAACTTTTTTGAAGCCGAATTTCTTCATGAAAATTTTCAACTTTTTTGAAGCCCAAATACTTCATGAAAATTTTCAACTTTTTTGAAGCCGAATTTCTTCATGAAAAATTTAAAAATTTTTGAAGCCCAAATACTTCATGAAAATTTTCAACTTCTTTGAAGCCGAATTTCTTCATGAATATTTTCAACTTTTTTGAAGCCCAAATACTTCATGAAAATTTTAAACTTTTTTGAAGCCGAATTTCTTCATGAAAATTTTAAAAATTTTTGAAGCCCAAATACTTCATGAAAATTTTCAACTTTTTTGAAGCCCAAATACTTCATGAAAACGTTCAACTTTTTTGAAGCCGAATTTCTTCATGAAAATTTTCAACTTTTTTGAAGCCCAAATACTTCATGAAAATTTTCAACTTTTTTGAAGCCGAATTTCTTCATGAAAATTTTAAAAAATTTTGAAGTCCAAATACTTCATGAAAATTTTCAACTTTTTTGAGGCCCAAATACTTCATGAAAATTTTCAACTTTTTTGAAGCCCAAATACTTCATGAAAATTTTCAACTTCTTTGAAGCCGAATTTCTTCATGAATATTTTCAACTTTTTTGAAGCCCAAATACTTCATGAAAATTTTCAACTTTTTTGAAGCCCAAATACTTCATGAAAATTTTCAACTTTTTTGAAGCCGAATTTCTTCATGAAAATTTTAAAAAATTTTGAAGCCCAAATACTTCATGAAAATTTTAAACTTTTTTGAAGCCGAATTTCTTCATGAAAATTTTAAAAATTTTTGAAGCCCAAATACTTCATGAAAATTTTCAACTTTTTTGAAGCCCAAATACTTCATGAAAACGTTCAACTTTTTTGAAGCCGAATTTCTTCATGAAAATTTTCAACTTTTTTGAAGCCCAAATACTTCATGAAAATTTTCAACTTTTTTGAAGCCGAATTTCTTCATGAAAATTTTAAAAAATTTTGAAGTCCAAATACTTCATGAAAATTTTCAACTTTTTTGAGGCCCAAATACTTCATGAAAATTTTCAACTTTTTTGAAGCCCAAATACTTCATGAAAATTTTCAACTTCTTTGAAGCCGAATTTCTTCATGAATATTTTCAACTTTTTTGAAGCCCAAATACTTCATGAAAATTTTCAACTTTTTTGAAGCCCAAATACTTCATGAAAATTTTCAACTTTTTTGAAGCCGAATTTCTTCATGAAAATTTTAAAAAATTTTGAAGCCCAAATACTTCATGAAAATTTTAAACTTTTTTGAAGCCGAATTTCTTCATGAAAATTTTAAAAATTTTTGAAGCCCAAATACTTCATGAAAATTTTCAACTTTTTTGAAGCCCAAATACTTCATGAAAACGTTCAACTTTTTTGAAGCCGAATTTCTTCATGAAAATTTTCAACTTTTTTGAAGCCCAAATACTTCATGAAAATTTTCAACTTTTTTGAAGCCGAATTTCTTCATGAAAATTTTAAAAAATTTTGAAGTCCAAATACTTCATGAAAATTTTCAACTTTTTTGAGGCCCAAATACTTCATGAAAATTTTCAACTTTTTTGAAGCCCAAATACTTCATGAAAATTTTCAACTTCTTTGAAGCCGAATTTCTTCATGAATATTTTCAACTTTTTTGAAGCCCAAATACTTCATGAAAATTTTCAACTTTTTTGAAGCCCAAATACTTCATGAAAATTTTCAACTTTTTTGAAGCCGAATTTCTTCATGAAAATTTTAAAAAATTTTGAAGTCCAAATACTTCATGAAAATTTTCAACTTTTTTGAGGCCCAAATACTTCATGAAAATTTTCAACTTTTTTGAAGCCCAAATACTTCATGAAAATTTTCAACTTTTTTGAAGCCGAATTTCTTCATGAAAATTTTAAAAATTTTTGAAGCCCAAATACTTCATGAAAATTTTCAACTTCTTTGAAGCCGAATTTCTTCATGAATATTTTCAACTTTTTTGAAGCCCAAATACTTCATGAAAATTTTCAACTTTTTTGATAGCCCAAATACTTCATGAAAATTTTAAACTTTTTTGAAGCCGAATTTCTTCATGAATATTTTCAATTGACCCACCCCCCCTTACGAAAAAGTTGAAAAAAGACGATACACCCCCCCTTACGAAAAAGTTGAAAAAAGACAAAACACCCCCCCTTGCGAAAACTTTTTTGAAGCCGAATTTCTTCATGAAAATTTTAAACTTTTTTGAAGCCGAATTTCTTCATGAAAATTTAGAAAAATTTTCAGGCCCAAATACTTCATGAAAATTTTCAACTTTTTTGAAGCCGAATTTCTTCATGAATATTTTCAACTTTTTTGAAGGCCAAATACTTCATGAAAATTTTCAACCTTTTTGAAGCCGAATTTCTTCATGAAAATTTTCAACTTTTTTGAAGCCCAAATACTTCATGAAAATTTTCAACTTTTTTGAAGCCCAAATACTTCATGAAAACGTTCAACTTTTTTGAAGCCGAATTTCTTCATGAAAATTTTCAACTTTTTTGAAGCCCAAATACTTCATGAAAATTTTCAACTTTTTTGAAGCCGAATTTCTTCATGAAAATTTTAAAAAATTTTGAAGTCCAAATACTTCATGAAAATTTTCAACTTTTTTGAGGCCCAAATACTTCATGAAAATTTTCAACTTTTTTGAAGCCCAAATACTTCATGAAAATTTTCAACTTCTTTGAAGCCGAATTTCTTCATGAATATTTTCAACTTTTTTGAAGCCCAAATACTTCATGAAAATTTTAAACTTTTTTGAAGCCCAAATACTTCATGAAAATTTTCAACTTTTTTGAAGCCGAATTTCTTCATGAATATTTTCAACTTTTTTGAAGCCCAAATACTTCATGAAAATTTTCAACTTTTTTGAAGCCCAAATACTTCATGAAAATTTTCAACTTTTTTGAAGCCGAATTTCTTCATGAAAATTTTAAAAAATTTTGAAGTCCAAATACTTCATGAAAATTTTCAAATTTTTTGAGGCCCAAATACTTCATGAAAATTTTCAACTTTTTTGAAGCCCAAATACTTCATGAAAATTTTCAACTTTTTTGAAGCCGAATTTCTTCATGAAAATTTTAAAAATTTTTGAAGCCCAAATACTTCATGAAAATTTTCAACTTCTTTGAAGCCGAATTTCTTCATGAATATTTTCAACTTTTTTGAAGCCCAAATACTTCATGAAAATTTTCAACTTTTTTGAAGCCCAAATACTTCATGAAAATTTTAAACTTTTTTGAAGCCGAATTTCTTCATGAAAATTTTAAACTTTTTTGAAGCCGAATTTCTTCATGAAAATTTAGAAAAATTTTCAGGCCCAAATACTTCATGAAAATTTTCAACTTTTTTGAAGCCGAATTTCTTCATGAATATTTTCAACTTTTTTGAAGGCCAAATACTTCATGAAAATTTTCAACCTTTTTGAAGCCGAATTTCTTCATGAAAATTTTTAACTTTTTTGAAGCCCAAATACTTCATGAAAACGTTCAACTTTTTTGAAGCCGAATTTCTTCATGAAAATTTTCAACTTTTTTGAAGCCCAAATCCTTCATGAAAATGTTCAACTTTTTTGAAGCCCAAATACTTCATGAATATATTCAACTTTTTTGAAGCCCAAATACTTCATGAATATTTTCAACTTTTTTGAAGCCGAATTTCTTCATGAAAATTTTCAACTTTTTTGAAGCCCAAATACTTCATGAAAATTTTCAACTTTTTTGAAGCCCAAATACTTCATGAAAATTTTCAACTTTTTTGAAGCCGAATTTCTTCATGAAAATTTTAAACTTTTTTGAAGCCGAATTTCTTCATGAAAATTTAGAAAAATTTTCAGGCCCAAATACTTCATGAATATATTCAACTTTTTTGAAGCCCAAATACTTCATGAATATTTTCAACTTTTTTGAAGCCGAATTTCTTCATGAAAATTTTATACTTTTTTGAAGCCCAAATACTTCATGAAAATTTTCAACTTTTTTGAAGCCCAAATACTTCATGAAAATGTTCAACTTTTTTGAAGCCGAATTTCTTCATGAAAATTTTCAAGTTTTTTGAAGCCCAAATACTTCATGAAAATTCTCAACTTTTTTGAAGCCCAAATACTTCATGAAAACGTTCAACTTTTTTGAAGCCGAATTTCTTCATGAAAATTTTCAACTTTTTTGAAGCCCAAATACTTCATGAAAATTTTCAACTTTTTTGAAGCCGAATTTCTTCATGAAAAATTTAAAAATTTTTGAAGCCCAAATACTTCATGAAAATTTTCAACTTCTTTGAAGCCGAATTTCTTCATGAATATTTTCAACTTTTTTGAAGCCCAAATACTTCATGAAAATTTTCAACTTTTTTGAAGCCCAAATACTTCATGAAAATTTTAAACTTTTTTGAAGCCGAATTTCTTCATGAAAATTTTAAAAATTTTTGAAGCCCAAATACTTCATGAAAATTTTCAACTTTTTTGAAGCCCAAATACTTCATGAAAACGTTCAACTTTTTTGAAGCCGAATTTCTTCATGAAAATTTTCAACTTTTTTGAAGCCCAAATACTTCATGAAAATTTTCAACTTTTTTGAAGCCGAATTTCTTCATGAAAATTTTAAAAAATTTTGAAGTCCAAATACTTCATGAAAATTTTCAAATTTTTTGAGGCCCAAATACTTCATGAAAATTTTCAACTTTTTTGAAGCCGAATTTCTTCATGAAAATTTTAAACTTTTTTGAAGCCGAATTTCTTCATGAAAATTTAGAAAAATTTTCAGGCCCAAATACTTCATGAATATATTCAACTTTTTTGAAGCCCAAATACTTCATGAATATTTTCAACTTTTTTGAAGCCGAATTTCTTCATGAAAATTTTATACTTTTTTGAAGCCCAAATACTTCATGAAAATTTTCAACTTTTTTGAAGCCCAAATACTTCATGAAAATGTTCAACTTTTTTGAAGCCGAATTTCTTCATGAAAATTTTCAAGTTTTTTGAAGCCCAAATACTTCATGAAAATTCTCAACTTTTTTGAAGCCCAAATACTTCATGAAAACGTTCAACTTTTTTGAAGCCGAATTTCTTCATGAAAATTTTCAACTTTTTTGAAGCCCAAATACTTCATGAAAATTTTCAACTTTTTTGAAGCCGAATTTCTTCATGAAAAATTTAAAAATTTTTGAAGCCCAAATACTTCATGAAAATTTTCAACTTCTTTGAAGCCGAATTTCTTCATGAATATTTTCAACTTTTTTGAAGCCCAAATACTTCATGAAAATTTTCAACTTTTTTGAAGCCCAAATACTTCATGAAAATTTTAAACTTTTTTGAAGCCGAATTTCTTCATGAAAATTTTAAAAATTTTTGAAGCCCAAATACTTCATGAAAATTTTCAACTTTTTTGAAGCCCAAATACTTCATGAAAACGTTCAACTTTTTTGAAGCCGAATTTCTTCATGAAAATTTTCAACTTTTTTGAAGCCCAAATACTTCATGAAAATTTTCAACTTTTTTGAAGCCGAATTTCTTCATGAAAATTTTAAAAAATTTTGAAGTCCAAATACTTCATGAAAATTTTCAACTTTTTTGAGGCCCAAATACTTCATGAAAATTTTCAACTTTTTTGAAGCCCAAATACTTCATGAAAATTTTCAACTTCTTTGAAGCCGAATTTCTTCATGAATATTTTCAACTTTTTTGAAGCCCAAATACTTCATGAAAATTTTCAACTTTTTTGAAGCCCAAATACTTCATGAAAATTTTCAACTTTTTTGAAGCCGAATTTCTTCATGAAAATTTTAAAAAATTTTGAAGCCCAAATACTTCATGAAAATTTTAAACTTTTTTGAAGCCGAATTTCTTCATGAAAATTTTAAAAATTTTTGAAGCCCAAATACTTCATGAAAATTTTCAACTTTTTTGAAGCCCAAATACTTCATGAAAACGTTCAACTTTTTTGAAGCCGAATTTCTTCATGAAAATTTTCAACTTTTTTGAAGCCCAAATACTTCATGAAAATTTTCAACTTTTTTGAAGCCGAATTTCTTCATGAAAATTTTAAAAAATTTTGAAGTCCAAATACTTCATGAAAATTTTCAACTTTTTTGAGGCCCAAATACTTCATGAAAATTTTCAACTTTTTTGAAGCCCAAATACTTCATGAAAATTTTCAACTTCTTTGAAGCCGAATTTCTTCATGAATATTTTCAACTTTTTTGAAGCCCAAATACTTCATGAAAATTTTCAACTTTTTTGAAGCCCAAATACTTCATGAAAATTTTCAACTTTTTTGAAGCCGAATTTCTTCATGAAAATTTTAAAAAATTTTGAAGTCCAAATACTTCATGAAAATTTTCAACTTTTTTGAGGCCCAAATACTTCATGAAAATTTTCAACTTTTTTGAAGCCCAAATACTTCATGAAAATTTTCAACTTTTTTGAAGCCGAATTTCTTCATGAAAATTTTAAAAATTTTTGAAGCCCAAATACTTCATGAAAATTTTCAACTTCTTTGAAGCCGAATTTCTTCATGAATATTTTCAACTTTTTTGAAGCCCAAATACTTCATGAAAATTTTCAACTTTTTTGATAGCCCAAATACTTCATGAAAATTTTAAACTTTTTTGAAGCCGAATTTCTTCATGAATATTTTCAATTGACCCACCCCCCCTTACGAAAAAGTTGAAAAAAGACGATACACCCCCCCTTACGAAAAAGTTGAAAAAAGACAAAACACCCCCCCTTGCGAAAACTTTTTTGAAGCCGAATTTCTTCATGAAAATTTTAAACTTTTTTGAAGCCGAATTTCTTCATGAAAATTTAGAAAAATTTTCAGGCCCAAATACTTCATGAAAATTTTCAACTTTTTTGAAGCCGAATTTCTTCATGAATATTTTCAACTTTTTTGAAGGCCAAATACTTCATGAAAATTTTCAACCTTTTTGAAGCCGAATTTCTTCATGAAAATTTTCAACTTTTTTGAAGCCCAAATACTTCATGAAAATTTTCAACTTTTTTGAAGCCCAAATACTTCATGAAAACGTTCAACTTTTTTGAAGCCGAATTTCTTCATGAAAATTTTCAACTTTTTTGAAGCCCAAATACTTCATGAAAATTTTCAACTTTTTTGAAGCCGAATTTCTTCATGAAAATTTTAAAAAATTTTGAAGTCCAAATACTTCATGAAAATTTTCAACTTTTTTGAGGCCCAAATACTTCATGAAAATTTTCAACTTTTTTGAAGCCCAAATACTTCATGAAAATTTTCAACTTCTTTGAAGCCGAATTTCTTCATGAATATTTTCAACTTTTTTGAAGCCCAAATACTTCATGAAAATTTTAAACTTTTTTGAAGCCCAAATACTTCATGAAAATTTTCAACTTTTTTGAAGCCGAATTTCTTCATGAATATTTTCAACTTTTTTGAAGCCCAAATACTTCATGAAAATTTTCAACTTTTTTGAAGCCCAAATACTTCATGAAAATTTTCAACTTTTTTGAAGCCGAATTTCTTCATGAAAATTTTAAAAAATTTTGAAGTCCAAATACTTCATGAAAATTTTCAAATTTTTTGAGGCCCAAATACTTCATGAAAATTTTCAACTTTTTTGAAGCCCAAATACTTCATGAAAATTTTCAACTTTTTTGAAGCCGAATTTCTTCATGAAAATTTTAAAAATTTTTGAAGCCCAAATACTTCATGAAAATTTTCAACTTCTTTGAAGCCGAATTTCTTCATGAATATTTTCAACTTTTTTGAAGCCCAAATACTTCATGAAAATTTTCAACTTTTTTGAAGCCCAAATACTTCATGAAAATTTTAAACTTTTTTGAAGCCGAATTTCTTCATGAAAATTTTAAACTTTTTTGAAGCCGAATTTCTTCATGAAAATTTAGAAAAATTTTCAGGCCCAAATACTTCATGAAAATTTTCAACTTTTTTGAAGCCGAATTTCTTCATGAATATTTTCAACTTTTTTGAAGGCCAAATACTTCATGAAAATTTTCAACCTTTTTGAAGCCGAATTTCTTCATGAAAATTTTTAACTTTTTTGAAGCCCAAATACTTCATGAAAACGTTCAACTTTTTTGAAGCCGAATTTCTTCATGAAAATTTTCAACTTTTTTGAAGCCCAAATCCTTCATGAAAATGTTCAACTTTTTTGAAGCCCAAATACTTCATGAATATATTCAACTTTTTTGAAGCCCAAATACTTCATGAATATTTTCAACTTTTTTGAAGCCGAATTTCTTCATGAAAATTTTCAACTTTTTTGAAGCCCAAATACTTCATGAAAATTTTCAACTTTTTTGAAGCCCAAATACTTCATGAAAATTTTCAACTTTTTTGAAGCCGAATTTCTTCATGAAAATTTTCAAGTTTTTTGAAGCCCAAATACTTCATGAAAATTCTCAACTTTTTTGAAGCCCAAATACTTCATGAAAACGTTCAACTTTTTTGAAGCCGAATTTCTTCATGAAGATTTTCAACTTTTTTGAAGCCCAAATACTTCATGAAAATTTTCAACTTTTTTGAAGCCTAATTTCTTCATGAAAAATTTAAAAAATTTTGAAGCCCAAATACTTCATGAAAATTTTCAACGTTTTTGAAGTTCAAATCCTTCATGAAAATTTTCAACTTTTTTGAAGCCCAAATACTTCATGAAAATTTTCAACTTTTTTGAAGCCCAAATACTTCATGAAAACGTTCAACTTTTTTGAAGCCGAATTTCTTCATGAAAATTTTCAACTTTTTTGAAGCCCAAATACTTCATGAAAATTTTCAACTTTTTTGAAGCCGAATTTCTTCATGAAAATTTTAAAAATTTTTGAAGCCCAAATACTTCATGAAAATTTTCAACTTCTTTGAAGCCGAATTTCTTCATGAATATTTTCAACTTTTTTGAAGCCCAAATACTTCATGAAAATTTTCAACTTTTTTGAAGCCCAAATACTTCATGAAAATTTTCAACTTTTTTGAAGCCGAATTTCTTCATGAAAATTTTAAACTTTTTTGAAGCCGAATTTCTTCATGAAAATTTAGAAAAATTTTCAGGCCCAAATACTTCATGAATATATTCAACTTTTTTGAAGCCCAAATACTTCATGAATATTTTCAACTTTTTTGAAGCCGAATTTCTTCATGAAAATTTTATACTTTTTTGAAGCCCAAATACTTCATGAAAATTTTCAACTTTTTTGAAGCCCAAATACTTCATGAAAATGTTCAACTTTTTTGAAGCCGAATTTCTTCATGAAAATTTTCAAGTTTTTTGAAGCCCAAATACTTCATGAAAATTCTCAACTTTTTTGAAGCCCAAATACTTCATGAAAACGTTCAACTTTTTTGAAGCCGAATTTCTTCATGAAAATTTTCAACTTTTTTGAAGCCCAAATACTTCATGAAAATTTTCAACTTTTTTGAAGCCGAATTTCTTCATGAAAAATTTAAAAATTTTTGAAGCCCAAATACTTCATGAAAATTTTCAACTTCTTTGAAGCCGAATTTCTTCATGAATATTTTCAACTTTTTTGAAGCCCAAATACTTCATGAAAATTTTCAACTTTTTTGAAGCCCAAATACTTCATGAAAATTTTAAACTTTTTTGAAGCCGAATTTCTTCATGAAAATTTTAAAAATTTTTGAAGCCCAAATACTTCATGAAAATTTTCAACTTTTTTGAAGCCCAAATACTTCATGAAAACGTTCAACTTTTTTGAAGCCGAATTTCTTCATGAAAATTTTCAACTTTTTTGAAGCCCAAATACTTCATGAAAATTTTCAACTTTTTTGAAGCCGAATTTCTTCATGAAAATTTTAAAAAATTTTGAAGTCCAAATACTTCATGAAAATTTTCAAATTTTTTGAGGCCCAAATACTTCATGAAAATTTTCAACTTTTTTGAAGCCCAAATACTTCATGAAAATTTTCAACTTTTTTGAAGCCGAATTTCTTCATGAAAATTTTAAAAATTTTTGAAGCCCAAATACTTCATGAAAATTTTCAACTTCTTTGAAGCCGAATTTCTTCATGAATATTTTCAACTTTTTTGAAGCCCAAATACTTCATGAAAATTTTCAACTTTTTTGAAGCCCAAATACTTCATGAAAATTTTAAACTTTTTTGAAGCCGAATTTCTTCATGAAAATTTTAAACTTTTTTGAAGCCGAATTTCTTCATGAAAATTTAGAAAAATTTTCAGGCCCAAATACTTCATGAAAATTTTCAACTTTTTTGAAGCCGAATTTCTTCATGAATATTTTCAACTTTTTTGAAGGCCAAATACTTCATGAAAATTTTCAACCTTTTTGAAGCCGAATTTCTTCATGAAAATTTTTAACTTTTTTGAAGCCCAAATACTTCATGAAAACGTTCAACTTTTTTGAAGCCGAATTTCTTCATGAAAATTTTCAACTTTTTTGAAGCCCAAATCCTTCATGAAAATGTTCAACTTTTTTGAAGCCCAAATACTTCATGAATATATTCAACTTTTTTGAAGCCCAAATACTTCATGAATATTTTCAACTTTTTTGAAGCCGAATTTCTTCATGAAAATTTTCAACTTTTTTGAAGCCCAAATACTTCATGAAAATTTTCAACTTTTTTGAAGCCCAAATACTTCATGAAAATTTTCAACTTTTTTGAAGCCGAATTTCTTCATGAAAATTTTCAAGTTTTTTGAAGCCCAAATACTTCATGAAAATTCTCAACTTTTTTGAAGCCCAAATACTTCATGAAAACGTTCAACTTTTTTGAAGCCGAATTTCTTCATGAAGATTTTCAACTTTTTTGAAGCCCAAATACTTCATGAAAATTTTCAACTTTTTTGAAGCCTAATTTCTTCATGAAAAATTTAAAAAATTTTGAAGCCCAAATACTTCATGAAAATTTTCAACGTTTTTGAAGTTCAAATCCTTCATGAAAATTTTCAACTTTTTTGAAGCCCAAATACTTCATGAAAATTTTCAACTTTTTTGAAGCCCAAATACTTCATGAAAACGTTCAACTTTTTTGAAGCCGAATTTCTTCATGAAAATTTTCAACTTTTTTGAAGCCCAAATACTTCATGAAAATTTTCAACTTTTTTGAAGCCGAATTTCTTCATGAAAATTTTAAAAATTTTTGAAGCCCAAATACTTCATGAAAATTTTCAACTTCTTTGAAGCCGAATTTCTTCATGAATATTTTCAACTTTTTTGAAGCCCAAATACTTCATGAAAATTTTCAACTTTTTTGAAGCCCAAATACTTCATGAAAATTTTCAACTTTTTTGAAGCCGAATTTCTTCATGAAAATTTTAAACTTTTTTGAAGCCGAATTTCTTCATGAAAATTTAGAAAAATTTTCAGGCCCAAATACTTCATGAATATATTCAACTTTTTTGAAGCCCAAATACTTCATGAATATTTTCAACTTTTTTGAAGCCGAATTTCTTCATGAAAATTTTATACTTTTTTGAAGCCCAAATACTTCATGAAAATTTTCAACTTTTTTGAAGCCCAAATACTTCATGAAAATGTTCAACTTTTTTGAAGCCGAATTTCTTCATGAAAATTTTCAAGTTTTTTGAAGCCCAAATACTTCATGAAAATTCTCAACTTTTTTGAAGCCCAAATACTTCATGAAAACGTTCAACTTTTTTGAAGCCGAATTTCTTCATGAAAATTTTCAACTTTTTTGAAGCCCAAATACTTCATGAAAATTTTCAACTTTTTTGAAGCCGAATTTCTTCATGAAAAATTTAAAAATTTTTGAAGCCCAAATACTTCATGAAAATTTTCAACTTCTTTGAAGCCGAATTTCTTCATGAATATTTTCAACTTTTTTGAAGCCCAAATACTTCATGAAAATTTTCAACTTTTTTGAAGCCCAAATACTTCATGAAAATTTTAAACTTTTTTGAAGCCCAAATACTTCATGAAAACGTTCAACTTTTTTGAAGCCGAATTTCTTCATGAAAATTTTCAACTTTTTTGAAGCCCAAATACTTCATGAAAATTTTCAACTTTTTTGAAGCCGAATTTCTTCATGAAAATTTTAAAAAATTTTGAAGTCCAAATACTTCATGAAAATTTTCAACTTTTTTGAGGCCCAAATACTTCATGAAAATTTTCAACTTTTTTGAAGCCCAAATACTTCATGAAAATTTTCAACTTCTTTGAAGCCGAATTTCTTCATGAATATTTTCAACTTTTTTGAAGCCCAAATACTTCATGAAAATTTTCAACTTTTTTGAAGCCCAAATACTTCATGAAAATTTTCAACTTTTTTGAAGCCGAATTTCTTCATGAAAATTTTAAAAAATTTTGAAGCCCAAATACTTCATGAAAATTTTAAACTTTTTTGAAGCCGAATTTCTTCATGAAAATTTTAAAAATTTTTGAAGCCCAAATACTTCATGAAAATTTTCAACTTTTTTGAAGCCCAAATACTTCATGAAAACGTTCAACTTTTTTGAAGCCGAATTTCTTCATGAAAATTTTCAACTTTTTTGAAGCCCAAATACTTCATGAAAATTTTCAACTTTTTTGAAGCCGAATTTCTTCATGAAAATTTTAAAAAATTTTGAAGTCCAAATACTTCATGAAAATTTTCAACTTTTTTGAGGCCCAAATACTTCATGAAAATTTTCAACTTTTTTGAAGCCCAAATACTTCATGAAAATTTTCAACTTCTTTGAAGCCGAATTTCTTCATGAATATTTTCAACTTTTTTGAAGCCCAAATACTTCATGAAAATTTTCAACTTTTTTGAAGCCCAAATACTTCATGAAAATTTTCAACTTTTTTGAAGCCGAATTTCTTCATGAAAATTTTAAAAAATTTTGAAGTCCAAATACTTCATGAAAATTTTCAACTTTTTTGAGGCCCAAATACTTCATGAAAATTTTCAACTTTTTTGAAGCCCAAATACTTCATGAAAATTTTCAACTTTTTTGAAGCCGAATTTCTTCATGAAAATTTTAAAAATTTTTGAAGCCCAAATACTTCATGAAAATTTTCAACTTCTTTGAAGCCGAATTTCTTCATGAATATTTTCAACTTTTTTGAAGCCCAAATACTTCATGAAAATTTTCAACTTTTTTGATAGCCCAAATACTTCATGAAAATTTTAAACTTTTTTGAAGCCGAATTTCTTCATGAAAATTTTAAACTTTTTTGAAGCCGAATTTCTTCATGAAAATTTAGAAAAATTTTCAGGCCCAAATACTTCATGAAAATTTTCAACCTTTTTGAAGCCGAATTTCTTCATGAAAATTTTCAACTTTTTTGAAGCCCAAATACTTCATGAAAATTTTCAACTTTTTTGAAGCCCAAATACTTCATGAAAACGTTCAACTTTTTTGAAGCCGAATTTCTTCATGAAAATTTTCAACTTTTTTGAAGCCCAAATCCTTCATGAAAATGTTCAACTTTTTTGAAGCCCAAATACTTCATGAATATATTCAACTTTTTTGAAGCCCAAATACTTCATGAATATATTCAACTTTTTTGAAGCCCAAATACTTCATGAATATTTTCAACTTTTTTGAAGCCGAATTTCTTCATGAAAATTTTCAAGTTTTTTGAAGCCCAAATACTTCATGAAAATTCTCAACTTTTTTGAAGCCCAGATACTTCATGAAAATTTTCAACTTTTTTGAAGCCTAATTTCTTCATGAAAAATTTAAAAAATTTTGAAGCCCAAATACTTCATGAAAATTTTCAACTTTTTTGAAGTTCAAATCCTTCATGAAAATTTTCAACTTTTTTGAAGCCCAAATACTTCATGAAAATTTTCAACTTTTTTGAAGCCCAAATACTTCATGAAAACGTTCAACTTTTTTTAAGCCGAATTTCTTCATGAAAATTTTCAACTTTTTTGAAGCCCAAATACTTCATGAAAATTTTCAACTTTTTTGAAGCCGAATTTCTTCATGAAAATTTTAAAAAATTTTGAAGCCCAAATACTTCATGAAAATTTTCAACTTCTTTGAAGCCGAATTTCTTCATGAATATTTTCAACTTTTTTGAAGCCCAAATACTTCATGAAAATTTTCAACTTTTTTGAAGCCCAAATACTTCATGAAAATTTTCAACTTTTTTGAAGCCGAATTTCTTCATGAAAATTTTAAACTTTTTTGAAGCCGAATTTCTTCATGAAAATTTAGAAAAATTTTCAGGCCCAAATACTTCATGAATATATTCAACTTTTTTGAAGCCCAAATACTTCATGAATATTTTCAACTTTTTTGAAGCCGAATTTCTTCATGAAAATTTTATACTTTTTTGAAGCCCAAATACTTCATGAAAATTCTCAACTTTTTTGAAGCCCAAATACTTCATGAAAACGTTCAACTTTTTTGAAGCCGAATTTCTTCATGAAAATTTTCAACTTTTTTGAAGCCCAAATACTTCATGAAAATTTTCAACTTTTTTGAAGCCTAATTTCTTCATGAAAAATTTAAAAAATTTTGAAGCCCAAATACTTCATGAAAATTTTCAACTTTTTTGAAGTTCAAATCCTTCATGAAAATTTTCAACTTTTTTGAAGCCCAAATACTTCATGAAAATTTTCAACTTTTTTGAAGCCCAAATACTTCATGAAAACGTTCAACTTTTTTGAAGCCGAATTTCTTCATGAAAATTTTCAACTTTTTTGAAGCCCAAATACTTCATGAAAATTTTCAACTTCTTTGAAGCCGAATTTCTTCATGAATATTTTCAACTTTTTTGAAGCCCAAATACTTCATGAAAATTTTCAACTTTTTTGAAGCCCAAATACTTCATGAAAATTTTAAACTTTTTTGAAGCCGAATTTCTTCATGAAAATTTTAAACTTTTTTGAAGCCGAATTTCTTCATGAAAATTTAGAAAAATTTTCAGGCCCAAATACTTCATGAAAATTTTCAACTTTTTTGAAGCCGAATTTCTTCATGAATATTTTCAACTTTTTTGAAGGCCAAATACTTCATGAAAATTTTCAACCTTTTTGAAGCCGAATTTCTTCATGAAAATTTTCAACTTTTTTGAAGCCCAAATACTTCATGAAAACGTTCAACTTTTTTGAAGCCGAATTTCTTCATGAAAATTTTCAACTTTTTTGAAGCCCAAATACTTCATGAAAACGTTCAACTTTTTTTAAGCCGAATTTCTTCATGAAAATTTTCAACTTTTTTGAAGCCCAAATACTTCATGAAAATTTTCAACTTTTTTGAAGCCGAATTTCTTCATGAAAATTTTAAAAAATTTTGAAGCCCAAATACTTCATGAAAATTTTCAACTTCTTTGAAGCCGAATTTCTTCATGAATATTTTCAACTTTTTTGAAGCCCAAATACTTCATGAAAATTTTCAACTTTTTTGAAGCCCAAATACTTCATGAAAATTTTCAACTTTTTTGAAGCCGAATTTCTTCATGAAAATTTTAAACTTTTTTGAAGCCGAATTTCTTCATGAAAATTTAGAAAAATTTTCAGGCCCAAATACTTCATGAATATATTCAACTTTTTTGAAGCCCAAATACTTCATGAATATTTTCAACTTTTTTGAAGCCGAATTTCTTCATGAAAATTTTATACTTTTTTGAAGCCCAAATACTTCATGAAAATTTTCAACTTTTTTGAAGCCCAAATACTTCATGAAAATGTTCAACTTTTTTGAAGCCGAATTTCTTCATGAAAATTTTCAAGTTTTTTGAAGCCCAAATACTTCATGAAAATTCTCAACTTTTTTGAAGCCCAAATACTTCATGAAAACGTTCAACTTTTTTGAAGCCGAATTTCTTCATGAAAATTTTCAACTTTTTTGAAGCCCAAATACTTCATGAAAATTTTAAACTTTTTTGAATCCGAATTTCTTCATGAAAATTTAGAAAAATTTTCAGGCCCAAATACTTCATGAAAATTTTCAACTTTTTTGAAGCCGAATTTCTTCATGAATATTTTCAACTTTTTTGAAGGCCAAATACTTCATGAAAATTTTCAACCTTTTTGAAGCCGAATTTCTTCATGAAAATTTTCAACTTTTTTGAAGCCCAAATACTTCATGAAAATTTTCAACTTTTTTGAAGCCCAAATACTTCATGAAAACGTTCAACTTTTTTGAAGCCGAATTTCTTCATGAATATTTACAACTTTTTTGAAGCCGAATTTCTTCATGAATATTTACAACTTTTTTGAAGCCCAAATACTTCATGAAAATTTTCAACTTTAATGAAGCCCAAATACTTCATGAAAATTTTTAACTTTAATGAAGCCCAAATACTTCATGAAAATGTACAACTTTTATGAAGCCGAATTTCTTCATGAAAATTTTCAACTTTTTTGAAGCCAAATTTCTTCATGAAAATTTTCAACTTTTTTGAAGCCCAAATACTTCATGAAAATTATCAACTTTTTTGAAGACCAAATATTTCATGAAAATTTTCAACTTTTTTGAAGCCGAATTTCTTCATGAAAATTTTTAACTTTAATGAAGCCCAAATACTTCATGAAAATGTACAACTTTTATGAAGCCGAATTTCTTCATGAAAATTTTCAAGTTTTTTGAAGTCGAAATACTTAATGAAAATTTTCAACTTTTTTGAAGCCAAATTTCTTCATGAAAATTTTCAACTTTTTTGAAGCCCAAATACTTCATGAAAATTTTCAACTTTTTTGAAGCCCAAATACTTCATGAAAACGTTCAACTTTTTTGAAGCCGAATTTCTTCATGAAAATTTTCAACTTTTTTGAAGCCCAAATACTTCATGAAAATTTTCAACTTCTTTGAAGCCGAATTTCTTCATGAATATTTTCAACTTTTTTGAAGCCCAAATACTTCATGAAAATTTTCAACTTTTTTGAAGCCCAAATACTTCATGAAAATTTTAAACTTTTTTGAAGCCGAATTTCTTCATGAAAATTTTAAACTTTTTTGAAGCCGAATTTCTTCATGAAAATTTAGAAAAATTTTCAGGCCCAAATACTTCATGAAAATTTTCAACTTTTTTGAAGCCGAATTTCTTCATGAATATTTTCAACTTTTTTGAAGGCCAAATACTTCATGAAAATTTTCAACCTTTTTGAAGCCGAATTTCTTCATGAAAATTTTCAACTTTTTTGAAGCCCAAATACTTCTTGAAAATTTTCAACTTTTTTGAAGCCCAAATACTTCATGAAAACGTTCAACTTTTTTGAAGCCGAATTTCTTCATGAAAATTTTCAACCTTTTTGAAGCCGAATTTCTTCATGAAAATTTTCAACTTTTTTGAAGCCCAAATACTTCATGAAAATTTTCAACTTTTTTGAAGCCGAATTTCTTCATGAAAATTTTAAAAATTTTTGAAGCCCAAATACTTCATGAAAATTTTCAACTTCTTTGAAGCCGAATTTCTTCATGAAAATTTTCAACTTTTTTGAAGCCCAAATACTTCATGAAAATTTTCAACTTTTTTGAAGCCCAAATACTTCATGAAAACGTTCAACTTTTTTGAAGCCGAATTTCTTCATGAAAATTTTCAACCTTTTTGAAGCCGAATTTCTTCATGAAAATTTTCAACTTTTTTGAAGCCCAAATACTTCATGAAAATTTTAAACTTTTTTGAATCCGAATTTCTTCATGAAAATTTAGAAAAATTTTCAGGCCCAAATACTTCATGAAAATTTTCAACTTTTTTGAAGCCGAATTTCTTCATGAATATTTTCAACTTTTTTGAAGGCCAAATACTTCATGAAAATTTTCAACCTTTTTGAAGCCCAAATACTTCATGAAAATTTTCAACTTTTTTGAAGCCCAAATACTTCATGAAAACGTTCAACTTTTTTGAAGCCGAATTTCTTCATGAAAATTTTCAACTTTTTTGAAGCCCAAATCCTTCATGAAAATGTTCAACTTTTTTGAAGCCCAAATACTTCATGAATATATTCAACTTTTTTGAAGCCCAAATACTTCATGAATATTTTCAACTTTTTTGAAGCCGAATTTCTTCATGAAAATTTTCAACTTTTTTGAAGCCCAAATACTTCATGAAAATTCTCAACTTTTTTGAAGCCCAAATACTTCATGAAAACGTTCAACTTTTTTGAAGCCGAATTTCTTCATGAAAATTTTCAACTTTTTTGAAGCCCAAATACTTCATGAAAATTTTCAACTTTTTTGAAGCCTAATTTCTTCATGAAAAATTTAAAAAATTTTGAAGCCCAAATACTTCATGAAAATTTTCAACTTTTTTGAAGTTCAAATCCTTCATGAAAATTTTCAACTTTTTTGAAGCTCAAATACTTCATGAAAATTCTCAACTTTTTTGAAGCCCAAATACTTCATGAAAACGTTCAACTTTTTTGAAGCCGAATTTCTTCATGAAAATTTTCAACTTTTTTGAAGCCCAAATACTTCATGAATATATTCAACTTTTTTGAATCCCAAATCCTTCATGAAAATTTTCAACTTTTTTGAAGCCCAAATACTTCATGAAAATTTTCAACTTTATTGAAGGCGAAATACTTCATGAAAATTTTCAACTTTTTTGAAGCCGAATTTCTTCATGAATATTTACAACTTTTTTGAAGCCGAATTTCTTCATGAATATTTACAACTTTTTTGAAGCCCAAATACTTCATGAAAATTTTCAACTTTAATGAAGCCCAAATACTTCATGAAAATTTTTAACTTTAATGAAGCCCAAATACTTCATGAAAATGTACAACTTTTATGAAGCCGAATTTCTTCATGAAAATTTTCAACTTTTTTGAAGCCAAATTTCTTCATGAAAATTTTCAACTTTTTTGAAGCCCAAATACTTCATGAAAATTATCAACTTTTTTGAAGACCAAATATTTCATGAAAATTTTCAACTTTTTTGAAGCCGAATTTCTTCATGAAAATTTTTAACTTTAATGAAGCCCAAATACTTCATGAAAATGTACAACTTTTATGAAGCCGAATTTCTTCATGAAAATTTTCAAGTTTTTTGAAGTCGAAATACTTAATGAAAATTTTCAACTTTTTTGAAGCCAAATTTCTTCATGAAAATTTTCAACTTTTTTGAAGCCCAAATACTTCATGAAAATTTTCAACTTTTTTGAAGACCAAATATTTCATGAAAATTTTCAACTTTTTTGAAGCCGAATTTCATCATGAAAATTTTCAACTTTTTTGAAGCCGAATTTCTTCATGAATATTTTCAACTTTTTTGACGCCCAAATCCTTCATGAAAATTTTCAACTTTTTTGAAGCCCAAATACTTCATGAAAATTTTCAACTTTTTTGAATCCGAAATACTTCATGAATATATTCAACTTTTTTGAATCCCAAATCCTTCATGAAAATTTTCAACTTTTTTGAAGCCCAAATACTTCATGAAAATTTTCAACTTTATTGAAGGCGAAATACTTCATGAAAATTTTCAACTTTAATGAAGCCCAAATACTTCATGAAAATGTACAACTTTTATGAAGCCGAATTTCTTCATGAAAATTTTCAAGTTTTTTGAAGCCGAAATACTTCATGAAAATTTTCAACTTTTTTGAAGCCAAATTTCTTCATGAAAATTTTCAACTTTTTTGAAGCCCAAATACTTCATGAAAATTTTCAACTTTTTTGAAGACCAAATATTTCATGAAAATTTTCAACTTTTTTGAAGCCGAATTTCTTAATGAAAATTTTCAACTTTTTTGAAGCCGAATTTCTTCATGAATATTTTCAACTTTTTTGACGCCCAAATCCTTCATGAAAATTTTCAACTTTTTTGAAGCCCAAATACTTCATGAAAATTTTCAACTTTTTTGAAGCCGAAATACTTCATGAATATATTCAACTTTTTTGAATCCCAAATCCTTCATGAAAATTTTCAACTTTTTTGAAGCCCAAATACTTCATGAAAATTTTCAACTTTATTGAAGGCGAAATACTTCATGAAAATTTTCAACTTTTTTGAAGCCGAATTTCTTCATGAATATTTACAACTTTTTTGAAGCCCAAATACTTCATGAAAATTTTCAACTTTTTTGAAGCCGAATTTCTTCATGAAAATTTTTAACTTTAATTAAGCCCAAATACTTCATGAAAATGTTCAACTTTTATGAAGCCGAATTTCTTCATGAAAATTTTCAAGTTTTTTGAAGCCGAAATACTTCATGAAAATTTTCAACTTTTTTGAAGCCAAATTTCTTCATGAAAATTTTCAACTTTTTTGAAGCCCAAATATTTCATGAAAATTTTCAACTTTTTTGAAGCCGAATTTCTTCATGAAAATTTTCAACTTTTTTGAAGCCGAATTTCTTCATGAATATTTTCAACTTTTTTGACGCCCAAATCCTTCATGAAAATTTTCAACTTTTTTGAAGCCCAAATACTTCATGAAAATTTTCAACTTTTTTGAAGCCCAAATCCTTCATGAAAATGTTCAACTTTTTTGAAGCCCAAATACTTCATGAAAATATTCAACTTTTTTGAAGCCGAAATACTTCATGAATATATTCAACTTTTTTGAATCCCAAATCCTTCATGAAAATTTTCAACTTTTTTGAAGCCCAAATACTTCATGAAAATTTTCAACTTTTTTGAAGCCCAAATACTTCATGAAAATTTTCAACTTTTTTGAATCCCAAATACTTCATGAAAATTTTCAACTTTATTGAAGGCGAAATACTTCATGAAAATTTTCAACTTTTTTGAATCCCAAATACTTCATGAAAATTTTCAGCTTTTTTGAAGCCGAATTTCTTCATGAAAATTTTCAACTTTTTTGAAGCCGAAATACTTCATGAATATATTCAACTTTTTTGAATCCCAAATCCTTCATGAAAATTTTCAACTTTTTTGAAGCCCAAATACTTCATGAAAATTTTCAACTTTTTTGAAGCCAAATTTCTTCATGAAAATTTTCAACTTTTTTGAATCCCAAATACTTCATGAAAATTTTCAGCTTTTTTGAAGCCGAATTTCTTCATGAAAATTTTCAACTTTTTTGAAGCCGAAATACTTCATGAATATATTCAACTTTTTTGAATCCCAAATCCTTCATGAAAATTTTCAACTTTTTTGAAGCCCAAATACTTCATGAAAATTTTCAACTTTTTTGAAGCCGAATTTCTTCATGAATATTTACAACTTTTTTGAAGCCCAAATACTTCATGAAAATTTTCAACTTTTTTGAAGCCGAATTTCTTCATGAAAATTTTTAACTTTAATGAAGCCCAAATACTTCATGAAAATGTTCAACTTTTATGAAGCCGAATTTCTTCATGAAAATTTTCAAGTTTTTTGAAGCCGAAATACTTCATGAAAATTTTCAACTTTTTTGAAGCCAAATTTCTTCATGAAAATTTTCAACTTTTTTGAATCCCAAATACTTCATGAAAATTTTCAGCTTTTTTGAAGCCGAATTTCTTCATGAAAATTTTCAACTTTTTTGAAGCCGAAATACTTCATGAATATATTCAACTTTTTTGAATCCCAAATCCTTCATGAAAATTTTCAACTTTTTTGAAGCCCAAATACTTCATGAAAATTTTCAACTTTATTGAAGGCGAAATACTTCATGAAAATTTTCAACTTTTTTGAAGCCGAATTTCTTCATGAATATTTACAACTTTTTTGAAGCCCGATTACTTCATGAAAATTTTCAACTTTTTTGAAGCCGAATTTCTTCATGAAAATTTTTAACTTTAATGAAGCCCAAATACTTCATGAAAATGTACAACTTTTATGAAGCCGAATTTCTTCATGAAAATTTTCAAGTTTTTTGAAGGCGAAATACTTCATGAAAATTTTCAACTTTTTTGAATCCCAAATACTTCATGAAAATTTTCAGCTTTTTTGAAGCCGAATTTCTTCATGAAAATTTTCAACTTTTTTGAAGCCGAAATACTTCATGAATATATTCAACTTTTTTGAATCCCAAATCCTTCATGAAAATTTTCAACTTTTTTGAAGCCCAAATACTTCATGAAAATTTTCAACTTTATTGAAGGCGAAATACTTCATGAAAATTTTCAACTTTTTTGAAGCCAAATTTCTTCATGAAAATTTTCAACTTTTTTGAAGCCCAAATACTTCATGAAAATTTTCAACTTTTTTGAAGACCAAATATTTCATGAAAATTTTCAACTTTTTTGAAGCCGAATTTCTTCATGAATATTTTCAACTTTTTTGACGCCCAAATCCTTCATGAAAATTTTCAACTTTTTTGAAGCCCAAATACTTCATGAAAATTTTCAACTTTTTTGAAGCCGAAATACTTCATGAATATATTCAACTTTTTTGAATCCCAAATCCTTCATGAAAATTTTCAACTTTTTTGAAGCCCAAATACTTCATGAAAATTTTCAACTTTTTTGAAGCCCAAATACTTCATGAAAATTTTCAACTTTTTTGAAGCCGAATTTCTTCATGAATATTTACAACTTTTTTGAAGCCCAAATACTTCATGAAAATTTTCAACTTTTTTGAAGCCGAATTTCTTCATGAAAATTTTTAACTTTAATGAAGCCCAAATACTTCATGAAAATGTTCAACTTTTATGAAGCCGAATTTCTTCATGAAAATTTTCAAGTTTTTTGAAGCCGAAATACTTCATGAAAATTTTCAACTTTTTTGAAGCCAAATTTCTTCATGAAAATTTTCAACTTTTTTGAATCCCAAATACTTCATGAAAATTTTCAGCTTTTTTGAAGCCGAATTTCTTCATGAAAATTTTCAACTTTTTTGAAGCCGAAATACTTCATGAATATATTCAACTTTTTTGAATCCCAAATCCTTCATGAAAATTTTCAACTTTTTTGAAGCCCAAATACTTCATGAAAATTTTCAACTTTATTGAAGGCGAAATACTTCATGAAAATTTTCAACTTTTTTGAAGCCGAATTTCTTCATGAATATTTACAACTTTTTTGAAGCCCGATTACTTCATGAAAATTTTCAACTTTTTTGAAGCCGAATTTCTTCATGAAAATTTTTAACTTTAATGAAGCCCAAATACTTCATGAAAATGTACAACTTTTATGAAGCCGAATTTCTTCATGAAAATTTTCAAGTTTTTTGAAGGCGAAATACTTCATGAAAATTTTCAACTTTTTTGAATCCCAAATACTTCATGAAAATTTTCAGCTTTTTTGAAGCCGAATTTCTTCATGAAAATTTTCAACTTTTTTGAAGCCGAAATACTTCATGAATATATTCAACTTTTTTGAATCCCAAATCCTTCATGAAAATTTTCAACTTTTTTGAAGCCCAAATACTTCATGAAAATTTTCAACTTTATTGAAGGCGAAATACTTCATGAAAATTTTCAACTTTTTTGAAGCCAAATTTCTTCATGAAAATTTTCAACTTTTTTGAAGCCCAAATACTTCATGAAAATTTTCAACTTTTTTGAAGACCAAATATTTCATGAAAATTTTCAACTTTTTTGAAGCCGAATTTCTTCATGAATATTTTCAACTTTTTTGACGCCCAAATCCTTCATGAAAATTTTCAACTTTTTTGAAGCCCAAATACTTCATGAAAATTTTCAACTTTTTTGAAGCCGAAATACTTCATGAATATATTCAACTTTTTTGAATCCCAAATCCTTCATGAAAATTTTCAACTTTTTTGAAGCCCAAATACTTCATGAAAATTTTCAACTTTTTTGAAGCCCAAATACTTCATGAAAATTTTCAACTTTTTTGAATCCCAAATACTTCATGAAAATTTTCAACTTTATTGAAGGCGAAATACTTCATGAAAATTTTCAACTTTTTTGAAGCCGAATTTCTTCATGAATATTTACAACTTTTTTGAAGCCCAAATACTTCATGAAAATTTTCAACTTTTTTGAAGCCGAATTTCTTCATGAAAATTTTTAACTTTAATGAAGCCCAAATACTTCATGAAAATGTTCAACTTTTATGAAGCCGAATTTCTTCATGAAAATTTTCAAGTTTTTTGAAGCCGAAATTCTTCATGAAAATTTTCAACTTTTTTGAAGCCAAATTTCTTCATGAAAATTTTCAACTTTTTTGAATCCCAAATACTTCATGAAAATTTTCAACTTTTTTGAAGCCGAATTTCTTCATGAATATTTACAACTTTTTTGAAGCCCAAATACTTCATGAAAATTTTCAACTTTTTTGAAGCCGAATTTCTTCATGAAAATTTTTAACTTTAATGAAGCCCAAATACTTCATGAAAATGTACAACTTTTATGAAGCCGAATTTCTTCATGAAAATTTTCAAGTTTTTTGAAGCCGAAATACTTCATGAAAATTTTCAACTTTTTTGAAGCCAAATTTCTTCATGAAAATTTTCAACTTTTTTGAAGCCCAAATACTTCATGAAAATTTTCAACTTTTTTGAAGACCAAATATTTCATGAAAATTTTCAACTTTTTTGAATCCGAATTTCTTCATGAAAATTTTCAACTTTTTTGAAGCCGAATTTCTTCATGAATATTTTCAACTTTTTTGACGCCCAAATCCTTCATGAAAATTTTCAACTTTTTTGAAGCCCAAATACTTCATGAAAATTTTCAACTTTTTTGAAGCCGAAATACTTCATGAATATATTCAACTTTTTTGAATCCCAAATCCTTCATGAAAATTTTCAACTTTTTTGAAGCCCAAATACTTCATGAAAATTTTCAACTTTATTGAAGGCGAAATACTTCATGAAAATTTTCAACTTTTTTGAAGCCGAATTTCTTCATGAATATTTACAACTTTTTTGAAGCCCAAATACTTCATGAAAATTTTCAACTTTTTTGAAGCCGAATTTCTTCATGAAAATTTTTAACTTTAATGAAGCCCAAATACTTCATGAAAATGTACAATTTTTATGAAGCTGAATTTCTTCATGAAAATTTTCAAGTTTTTTGAAGCCGAAATACTTCATGAAAATTTTCAACTTTTTTGAAGCCAAATTTCTTCATGAAAATTTTCAACTTTTTTGAAGCCCAAATACTTCATGAAAATTTTCAACTTTTTTGAAGACCAAATATTTCATGAAAATTTTCAACTTTTTTGAAGCCGAATTTCTTCATGAAAATTTTCAACTTTTTTGAAGCCGAATTTCTTCATGAATATTTTCAACTTTTTTGACGCCCAAATCCTTCATGAAAATTTTCAACTTTTTTGAAGCCCAAATACTTCATGAAAATTTTCAACTTTTTTGAAGCCGAAATACTTCATGAATATATTCAACTTTTTTGAATCCCAAATCCTTCATGAAAATTTTCAACTTTTTTGAAGCCCAAATACTTCATGAAAATTTTCAACTTTATTGAAGGCGAAATACTTCATGAAAATTTTCAACTTTTTTGAAGCCGAATTTCTTCATGAATATTTACAACTTTTTTGAAGCCCAAATACTTCATGAAAATTTTCAACTTTTTTGAAGCCGAATTTCTTCATGAAAATTTTTAACTTTAATGAAGCCCAAATACTTCATGAAAATGTACAACTTTTATGAAGCCGAATTTCTTCATGAAAATTTTCAAGTTTTTTGAAGCCGAAATACTTCATGAAAATTTTCAACTTTTTTGAAGCCAAATTTCTTCATGAAAATTTTCAACTTTTTTGAAGCCCAAATACTTCATGAAAATTTTCAACTTTTTTGAAGACCAAATATTTCATGAAAATTTTCAACTTTTTTGAAGCCGAATTTCTTCATGAAAATTTTCAACTTTTTTGAAGCCGAATTTCTTCATGAATATTTTCAACTTTTTTGACGCCCAAATCCTTCATGAAAATTTTCAACTTTTTTGAAGCCCAAATACTTCATGAAAATTTTCAACTTTTTTGAAGCCGAAATACTTCATGAATATATTCAACTTTTTTGAATCCCAAATCCTTCATGAAAATTTTCAACTTTTTTGAAGCCCAAATACTTCATGAAAATTTTCAACTTTATTGAAGGCGAAATACTTCATGAAAATTTTCAACTTTTTTGAAGCCGAATTTCTTCATGAATATTTACAACTTTTTTGAAGCCCAAATACTTCATGAAAATTTTCAACTTTTTTGAAGCCGAATTTCTTCATGAATATTTTCAATTGACCCACCCCCCCTCACGAAAAAGTTGAAAAAAGACGAAACACCCCCCCTTACGAAAAAGTTGAAAAAAGACGAAACACCCACCTCTTACGAAAAAGTTGAAAAAAGACGAAACACCCCCCCCTTACGAAAAAGTTGAAAAAAGAAGAAACACCCCCCCCTTACGAAAAAGTTGAAAAAAGACGAAACACCCCCCCCTTACGAAAAAGTTGAAAAAAGACGAAACACCCCTCCCTTTGGAAAACTTTTTTGAAACCGAATTTCTTCATGAATATTTTCAACTTTTTTTAACCCAAATTTCTTCATGAATATTTTCAACTTTTTTGAAGACGAATTTCTTCATGAATATTTTCAATTGACCCACCCCCCCTTACGAAAAAGTTAAAAAAAAGACGAAACAGCCCCCCGTTACGAAAAATTTGAAAAAAGACGAAACACCCCCCCTTACGAAAAAGTTGAAAAAAGACGAAACACCCCCCCCTTACGAAAAATTTGAAAAAAGACGAAACACCCCCCCTTACAAAAAAGTTGAAAAAAGACGAAACACCCCCCCTTACGAAAAAGTTGAAAAAAGACGAAACACCCCCCCCTTACGAAAAAGTTGAAAAAAGACGAAACACCCCCCCCTTGCGAAAACTTTTTTGAAGCCGAATTTCTTCATGAAAATTTTCAACTTTTTTGAAGCCGGATTTCTTCATGAAAATTTTCAAATTTTTTGAAGCCGAAATTCTTCATGAATGTTATCAATTGACCCACCCCCCCTTACGAAAAAGTTGAAAAAAGACGAATCACCCCCCCCCCTTACGAAAAAGTTGAAATAAGACGAAACACCCCCCCCTTACGAAAAAGTTGAAAAAAGACGAAACACCCCCCCCTTGCGAAAACTTTTTTGAAGCCGAATTTCTTCATGAAAATTTTCAACTTTTTTGAAGCCCAAATACTTCATGAACATTTTCAACTTTTTTGAAGCCGAATTTCTTCATGAATATTTTCAATTGACCCACCCCCCCTCACGAAAAAGTTGAAAAAAGACGAAACACCCCCCCTTACGAAAAAGTTGAAAAAAGACGAAACACCCACCCCTTACGAAAAAGTTGAAAAAAGACGAAACACCCCCCCTTACGAAAAAGTTGAAAAAAGACGAAACACCCCCCCCTTGCGAAAACTTTTTTGAAGCCGAATTTCTTCATGAAAATTTTCAACTTTTTTGAAGCCCAAATACTTCATGAACATTTTCAACTTTTTTGAAGCCGAATTTCTTCATGAATATTTTCAATTGACCCACCCCCCCTCACGAAAAAGTTGAAAAAAGACGAAACACCCCCCCTTACGAAAAAGTTGAAAAAAGACGAAACACCCACCCCTTACGAAAAATTTGAAAAAAGACGAAACACCCCCCCCTTATGAAAAAGTTGAAAAAAGACGAAACACACCCCCCTTACGAAAAAGTTGAAAAAAGACGAAACACCCCCCCCTTGGGAAAACTTTTTTGAAGCCGAATTTCTTCATGAATATTTTCAACTTTTTTTAACCCGAATTTCTTCATGAATATTTTCAACTTTTTTGAATCCGAATTTCTTCATGAATATTTTCAATTGACCCACCCCCCCTTACGAAAAAGTTGAAAAAAGACGAAACACCCACCTCTTACGAAAAAGTTGAAAAAAGACGAAACACCCCCCCCTTACGAAAAAGTTGAAAAAAGAAGAAACACCCCCCCCTTACGAAAAAGTTGAAAAAAGACGAAACACCCCCCCCTTGCAAAAACATTTTTGAAGCCGAATTTCTTCATGAAAATTTTAAACTTTTTTGAAGCCCAAATACTTGATGAAAATTTTCAACTTTTTTGAAGCCGAATTTCTTCATGAAAATTTTAAAATTTTTTGAAGCTGAATTTCTTCATGAAAATTTTTAAATTTTTTGAAGCCCAAACACTTGATGAAAATTTTCAACTTTTTTGAAGTCGAATTTCTTCATGAATATTTTCAACTTTTTTGAAGCCCAAATACTTCATGAAAATTTTCAACTTTTTTGAAGCCGAATTTCTTCATGAATATTTTCAATTGACCCACCCCCCCATCACGAAAAAGTTGAAAAAAGACGAAACACCCCTCCCTTTGGAAAACTTTTTTGAAGCCGAATTTCTTCATGAATATTTTCAACTTTTTTTAACCCAAATTTCTTCATGAATATTTTCAACTTTTTTGAAGACGAATTTCTTCATGAATATTTTCAATTGACCCACCCCCCCTCACGAAAAAGTTAAAAAAAAGACGAAACAGCCCCCCGTTACGAAAAATTTGAAAAAAGACGAAACACCCCCCCTTACGAAAAAGTTGAAAAAAGACGAAACACCCCCCCCTTACGAAAAATTTGAAAAAAGACGAAACACCCCCCCTTACAAAAAAGTTGAAAAAAGACGAAACACCCTCCCGTTACGAAAAAGTTGAAAAAAGACGAAACACCCACCCCTTACGAAAAAGTTGAAAAAAGACGAAACACCCCCCCGTTACGAAAAAGTTGAAAAAAGACGAAACACCCCCCCCTTGCGAAAACTTTTTTGAAGCCGAATTTCTTCATGAAAATTTTCAACTTTTTTCAAGCCCAAATACTTGATGAAAATTTTTTGGGTTTGAACTTTTTTGAAGCCGAATTTCTTCATGAAAATTTTAAAATTTTTTGAAGCTGAATTTCTTCATGAAAATTTTAAAAATTTTTGAAGCCCAAACACTTGATGAAAATTTTCAGCTTTTTTGAAGTCGAATTTCTTCATGAATATTTTCAACTTTTTTGAAGCCCAAATACTTCATGAAAATTTTCAACTTTTTTGAAGCCGAATTTCTTCATGAATATTTTCAATTGACCCACCCCCCCATCACGAAAAAGTTGAAAAAAGACGAAACACCCCTCCCTTTGGAAAACTTTTTTGAAGCCGAATTTCTTCATGAATATTTTCAACTTTTTTTAACCCAAATTTCTTCATGAATATTTTCAACTTTTTTGAAGACGAATTTCTTCATGAATATTTTCAATTGACCCACCCCCCCTTACGAAAAAGTTAAAAAAAAGACGAAACAGCCCCCCGTTACGAAAAATTTGAAAAAAGACGAAACACCCCCCCTTACGAAAAAGTTGAAAAAAGACGAAACACCCCCCCCTTACGAAAAATTTGAAAAAAGACGAAACACCCCCCCTTACAAAAAAGTTGAAAAAAGACGAAACACCCTCCCGTTATGAAAAAGTTGAAAAAAGACGAAACACCCACCCCTTACGAAAAAGTTGAAAAAAGACGAAACACCCCCCCGTTACGAAAAAGTTGAAAAAAGACGAAACACCCCCCCCTTGCGAAAACTTTTTTGAAGCCGAATTTCTTCATGAAAATTTTCAACTTTTTTCAAGCCCAAATACTTGATGAAAATTTTCAACTTTTTTGAAGCCGAATTTCTTCATGAAAATTTTAAAATTTTTTGAAGCTGAATTTCTTCATGAAAATTTTAAAAATTTTTGAAGCCCAAACACTTGATGAAAATTTTCAACTTTTTTGAAGTCGAATTTCTTCATGAATATTTTCAACTTTTTTGAAGCCCAAATACTTCATGAAAATTTTCAACTTTTTTGAAGCCGAATTTCTTCATGAATATTTTCAATTGACCCACTCCCCCTTACGAAAAAGTTGAAAAAAGACGAAACACCCACCCCTTACGAAAAATTTGAAAAAAGACGAAACACCCACCCCTTATGAAAAAGTTGAAAAAAGACGAAACACACCCCCCTTACGAAAAAGTTGAAAAAAGACGAAACACCCCCCCCTTGGGAAAACTTTTTTGAAGCCGAATTTCTTCATGAATATTTTCAACTTTTTTTAACCCGAATTTCTTCATGAATATTTTCAACTTTTTTGAATCCGAATTCTTCATGAATATTTTCAATTGACCCACCCCCCCTTACGAAAAAGTTGAAAAAAGACGAAACATCCACCTCTTACGAAAAAGTTGAAAAAAGACGAAACACCCCCCCCTCACGAAAAAGTTGAAAAAAGACGAAACACCCCCCCCTTACGAAAAAGTTGAAAAAAGACGAAACACCCCTCCCTTGGGAAAACTTTTTTGAAGCCGAATTTCTCCATGAATATTTCAACTTTTTTGAAGCCTAATTTCTTTATGAATATTTTCAGTTGACCCACCCCCACTCACGAAAATTTTTAAAAAAGACGAAACACCCCCCCCTTACGAAAAAGTTGAAAAAAGACTAAACACCCCCCCCCCTTACGAAAAATTTGAAAAAATGACGAAACACCCCCCCCTTGGGAAAACTTTTTTGAAGCCGAATTTCTTCATGAAAATTTTCAACTTTTTTGAAGCCCAAATACTTCATGAAAATTTTCAACTTTTTTGAAGCCGAATTTCTTCAAGAAAATTTTCAACTTTTTTGAAGCCGGATTTCTTCATGAAAATTTTCAACTTTATTGAAGGCGAAATACTTCATGAAAATTTTCCACTTTTTTGAAGCCGAATTTCTTCATGAAAATTTTCAAATTTTCTGAAGCCCAAATACTTCATGAAAATTTTGAACTTTTTTGAAGACCAAATATTTCATGAAAATTTTGAACTTTTTTGAAGCCGAATTTCTTCATGAAAATTTTCAACTTTTTTGAAGCCGAATTTCTTCATGAATATTTTCAACTTTTTTGACGCCCAAATCCTTCATGAAAATTTTCAACTTTTTTGAAGCCCAAATACTTCATGAAAATTTTCAACTTTTTTTGAAGCCCAAATACTTCATGAAAATGATCAACTTTTTTGAAGCCCAAATACTTCATGAATATATTCAACTTTTTTGAAGCCCAAATACTTCATGAAAATATTCAACTTTTTTGAAGCCGAAATACTTCATGAATATATTCAACTTTTTTGAAGCCCAAATACTTCATGAATATATTCAACTTTTTTGAAGCCCAAATCCTTCATGAAAATTTTCAACTTTTTTGAAGCCGAATTTCTTCATGAAAATTTTCAACTTTATTGAAGGCGAAATACTTCATGAAAATTTTCAACTTTTTTGAAGCCGAATTTCTTCATGAATATTTACAACTTTTTTGAAGCCCAAATACTTCATGAAAATTCTCAACTTTTTTGAAGCCGAATTTCTTCATGAAAATTTTTAACTTTAATGAAGCCCAAATACTTCATGAAAATGTTCAACTTTTATGAAGCCGAATTTCTTCATGAAAATTTTCAAATTATTTGAAGCGGAAATACTTCATGAAAATTTTCAACTTTTTTGAAGCCGAATTTCTTCATGAAAATTTTCAACTTTTTTGAAGACCAAATATTTCATGAAAATTTTCAACTTTTTTGAAGCCGAATTTCTTCATGAAAATTTTCAACTTTTTTGAAGCCGAATTTCTTCATGAATATTTTCAACTTTTTTGACGCCCAAATCCTTCATGAAAATTTTCAACTTTTTTGAAGCCCAAATACTTCATGAAAATTTTCAACTTTTTTGAAGCCCAAATCCTTCATGAAAATGATCAACTTTTTTGAAACCCAAATACTTCATGAATATATTCAACTTTTTTGAAGCCCAAATACTTCATGAAAATATTCAACTTTTTTGAAGGCGAAATACTTCATGAAAATTTTCAACTTTTTTGAAGCCGAATTTCTTCATGAATATTTACAACTTTTTTGAAGCCCAAATACTTCATGAAAATTATCAACTTTTTTGAAGCCGAATTTCTTCATGAAAATTTTTAACTTTAATGAAGCCCAAATACTTCATGAAAATGTTCAACTTTTATGAAGCCGAATTTCTTCATGAAAATTTTCAAATTTTTTGGAGCTGAATTTTGTTCATGAAAATTTTAAAATTTTTGGAAAGCCAAACACTTCATGAAAATTTTCAACTTTTTTGAAGCCGAATTTCTTCATGAATATTTTCAATTGACCCACCCCCCATCACGAAAAAGTTGAAAAAAGACGAAACACCCCCCCTTACGAAAAAGTTGAAAAAAGACGAAACAACCCCCCCTTGCGAAAAAAATTTTGAAGCCGAATTTCTTCATGAAAATTTTCAACTTTTTTCAAGCCCAAATACTTCATTAAAATGTTCAACTTTTTTGATGCCCAAATACTTCATGAACATTTTCAACTTTTTTGAAGCCGAATTTCATCATGAAAATTTTCAACTTTTTTGAAGACCAAATATTTCATGAAAATTTTCACCCTTTTTGAAGCCGAATTTCTTCATGAAAATTTTCAACTTTTTTGAAGCCGAATTTCTTCATGAATATTTTCAACTTTTTTGACGCCCAAATCCTTCATGAAAATTTTCAACTTTTTTGAAGCCCAAATACTTCATGAAAATTTTCAACTTTTTTGAAGCCCAAATCCTTCATGAAAATGATCAACTTTTTTGAAACCCAAATACTTCATGAATATATTCAACTTTTTTGAAGCCCAAATACTTCATGAAAATATTCAACTTTTTTGAAGGCGAAATACTTCATGAAAATTTTCAACTTTTTTGAGGCCGAATTTCTTCATGAATATTTACAACTTTTTTGAAGCCCAAATACTTCATGAAAATTCTCAACTTTTTTGAAGCCGAATTTCTTCATGAAAATTTTTAACTTTAATGAAGCCCAAATACTTCATGAAAATGTTCAACTTTTATGAAGCCGAATTTCTTCATGAAAATTTTCAAATTTTTTGAAGCCGAAATACTTCATGAAAATTTTCAACTTTTTTGAAGCCGAATTTCTTCATGAAAATTTTCAACTTTTTTGAAGACCAAATATTTCATTAAAATGTTCAACTTTTTTGATGCCCAAATACTTCATGAACATTTTCAACTTTTTTCAAGCCGAATTTCATCATGAAAATTTTCAACTTTTTTGAAGCCCAAATACTTCATGAAAATTTTCAACTTTTTTGAAGCCGGATTTCTTCATGAAAATTTTCAACTTTTTTGAAGCCGAATTTCTCCATGAATATTTCAACTTTTTTGAAGCCGAATTTCTTTATGAATATTTTCAATTGACCCACCCCCCCTCACGAAAATTTTTAAAAAAGACGAAACACCCACCCCTTACGAAAAATTTGAAAAAAGACGAAACACCCACCCCTTATGAAAAAGTTGAAAAAAGACGAAACACACCCCCCTTACGAAAAAGTTGAAAAAAGACGAAACACCCCCCCCTTGGGAAAACTTTTTTGAAGCCGAATTTCTTCATGAATATTTTCAACTTTTTTTAACCCGAATTTCTTCATGAATATTTTCAACTTTTTTGAATCCGAATTCTTCATGAATATTTTCAATTGACCCACCCCCCCTTACGAAAAAGTTGAAAAAAGACGAAACATCCACCTCTTACGAAAAAGTTGAAAAAAGACGAAACACCCCCCCCTCACGAAAAAGTTGAAAAAAGACGAAAAACCCCCCCCTTACGAAAAAGTTGAAAAAAGACGAAACACCCCTCCCTTGGGAAAACTTTTTTGAAGCCGAATTTCTCCATGAATATTTCAAATTTTTTGAAGCCGAATTTCTTTATGAATATTTTCAATTGACCCACCCCCCCTCACGAAAATTTTTAAAAAAGACGAAACAGCCCCCCCTTACGAAAAAGTTGAAAAAAGACTAAACACCCCCCCCCTTACGAAAAATTTGAAAAAAAGACGAAACACCCCCCCCTTGGGAAAACTTTTTTGAAGCCGAATTTCTTCATGAAAATTTTCAACTTTTTTGAAGCCCAAATACTTCATGAAAATTTTCAACTTTTTTGAAGCCGAATTTATTCAAGAAAATTTTCAACTTTTTTGAAGCCGGATTTCTTCATGAAAATTTTCAACTTTATTGAAGGCGAAATACTTCATGAAAATTTTCAACTTTTTTGAAGCCCAAATACTTCATGAAAATATTCAACTTTTTTGAAGCCGAAATACTTCATGAATATATTCAACTTTTTTGAAGCCCAAATACTTCATGAATATATTCAACTTTTTTGAAGCCCAAATCCTTCATGAAAATTTTCAACTTTTTTGAAGCCGAATTTCTTCATGAAAATTTTTAACTTTAATGAAGCCCAAATACTTCATGAAAATGTTCAACTTTTTTGAAGCCCAAATACTTCATGAAAATTTTCAACTTTTTTTGAAGCCCAAATCCTTCATGAAAATGATCAACTTTTTTGAAGCCCAAATACTTCATGAATATATTCAACTTTTTTGAAGCCCAAATACTTCATGAAAATATTCAACTTTTTTGAAGCCGAATTTCTTCATGAAAATTTTCAACTTTTTTGAAGCTGAATTTCTTCATGAATATTTACAACTTTTTTGAAGCCCAAATACTTCAATAAAATTCTCAACTTTTTTGAAGCCGAATTTCTTCATGAAAATTTTTAACTTTAATGAAGCCCAAATACTTCATGAAAATGTTCAACTTTTATGAAGCCGAATTTCTTCATGAAAATTTTCAACTTTTTTGAAGCCCAAATACTTCATGAAAATTTTCAACTTTTTTGAAGACCAAATATTTCATGAAAATTTTGAACTTTTTTGAAGCCGAATTTCTTCATGAAAATTTTCAACTTTTTTGAAGCCGAATTTCTTCATGAATATTTTCAACTTTTTTGACGCCAAAATCCTTCATGAAAATTTTCAACTTTTTTGAAGCCCAAATACTTCATGAAAATTTTCAACTTTTTTGAAGCCCAAATCCTTCATGAAAATGATCAACTTTTTTGAAGCCCAAATACTTCATGAATATATTCAACTTTTTTGAAGCCCAAATACTTCATGAAAATATTCAACTTTTTTGAATCCGAAATACTTCATGAATATATTCAACTTTTTTGAAGCCCAAATACTTCATGAATATATTCAACTTATTTGAAGCCCAAATCCTTCATGAAAATTTTCAACTTTTTTGAAGCCGAATTTCTTCATGAAAATTTTCAAGTTTTTTGAAGCCGAAATACTTCATGAAAATTTTCAACTTTTTTGAAGCCGAATTTCTTCATGAAAATTTTCAACTTTTCTGAAGCCCAAATACTTCATGAAAATTTTGAATGTTTTTGAAGACCAAATATTTCATGAAAATTTTGAACTTTTTTGAAGCCGAATTTCTTCATGAAAATTTTCAACTTTTTTGAAGCCGAATTTCTTCATGAATATTTTCAACTTTTTTGACGCCCAAATCCTTCATGAAAATTTTCAACTTTTTTGGAGCCCAAATACTTCATGAAAATTTTCAACTTTTTTTGAAGCCCAAATCCTTCATGAAAATGATCAACTTTTTTGAAGCCCAAATACTTCATGAATATATTCAACTTTTTTGAAGCCCAAATACTTCATGAAAATATTCAACTTTTTTGAAGCCGAAATACTTCATGAATATATTCAACTTTTTTGAAGCCCAAATACTTCATGAATATATTCAACTTTTTTGAAGCCCAAATCCTTCATGAAAATTTTCAACTTTTTTGAAGCCGAATTTCTTCATGAAAATTTTCAACTTTATTGAAGGCGAAATACTTCATGAAAATTTTCAACTTTTTTGAAGCCGAATTTCTTCATGAATATTTACAACTTTTTTGAAGCCCAAATACTTCATGAAAATTCTCAACTTTTTTGAAGCCGAATTTCTTCATGAAAATTTTTAACTTTAATGAAGCCCAAATACTTCATGAAAATGTTCAACTTTTATGAAGCCGAATTTCTTCATGAAAATTTTCAACTTTTTTGAAGCCCAAATACTTCCTGAAAATTTTAAACTTTTTTGAAGCCGAATTTCTTCATGAAAACTTTAAACTTTTTTGAAGCCCAAATACTTCACGAAAATTTTAAACTTTTTTGAAGCCGAATTTCTTCATGAAAATTTTAAACTTTTTTGAAGCCCAAATGCGTCATGAAAATGTTCAACTTTTTTGAAGCCGAATTTCTTCATGAATATTTTCAATTGACCCACCCCCCTCACGAAAAAGTTGAAAAAATACGAAACACCCCCCTCTTACGAAAAAATTGAAAAAAGACGAAACACCCTTCCCTTACGAAAAAGTTGAAAAAAACGAAACACCCCCCCCTTACGAAAACTTTTTTGAAGCCGAATTTCTTCATGAAAATTTTCAACTTTTTTGAAGCCCAAATACTTCATGAAAATTTTCATCTTTTTTGAAGCCAAATTTCTTCATGAATATTTTCAATTGACCCACCCCCGCTTACGAAAAAGTTGAAAAAAGACGAAACACCCCCCCCTTACGAAAAAGTTGAAAAAAGATGAAACACCCCCCCTTGCGAAAACTTTTTTGAAGCCGAATTTCTTCATGAATTTTTTCAATTGACCCACCCCCTCACGAAAAAGTTGAAAAAAGACGAAACACCCCCCCCCTTACGAAAAAGTTGAAAAAAGACGAAACACCCCCCCCTTGCGAAAACTTTTTTGAAGCCGAATTTCTTCATGAAAATTTTCAACTTTTTTGAAGCCCAAATACTTCATGAAAATTTTCAACTTTTTTGAAGCCGAATTTCTTCATGAAAATTTTCAACTTTTTTGAAGCCGAATTTCTTCATGAAAATTTTAAACTTTTTTGAAGCCGAATTTCTTCATGAAAATTTTAAACTTTTTTGAAGCCGAATTTCTTCATGAAAATTTAAAACATTTTTGAAGCCCAAATACTTCATGAAAAGTTTCAACTTTTTTGAAGCCGAATTTCTTCATGAATATTTTCAACTTTTTTGGAGCCCAAATACTTCATGAAAATTTTCAACTTTTTTGAAGCCGAATTTCTTCATGAAAATTTTAAACTTTTTTGAAGCCCAAATACTTCATGAAAATTTTCAACTTTTTTGAAGCCGAATTTCTTCATGAATATTTTTCAATTGACCCACCCCCCCTCACGAAAAAGTTGAAAAAAGACAAAACACCCCCGCTTACGAAAAAGTTGAAAAAAGACGAAACACCCCCTCCCTTGCGAAAACTTTTTTGAAGCCGAATTTCTTCATGAAAATTTTAAACTTTTTTGAAGCCCAAATACTTCATGAAAATTTTAAACTTTTTTGAAACCGAATTTCCTCATGAATACTTTCAATTGACCCACCCCCCTCACGAAAAAGTTGAAAAAAGACGAAACACCCCCCTCTTATGAAAAAATTGAAAAAAGACGAAACACCCCCCCTTACGAAAAAGTTGAAAAAAGACGAAACACCCCCCCCTTGCGAAAACCTTTTTGAAGCCGAATTTCTTCATGAAAATCTTCAACTTTTTTCAAGCCCAAATACTTCATGAAAATTTTAAACTTTTTTGAAGCCGAATTTCTTCATGAAAATTTTCAACTTTTTTGAAGCCGAATTTCTTCATGAATATTTTCAACTTTTTTCAAGCCCAAATACTTCATGAAAATTTTCAACTTTTTTGAAGACCAAATATTTCATGAAAATTTTGAACTTTTTTGAAGCCGAATTTCTTCATGAAAATTTTCAACTTTTTTGAAGCCGAATTTCTTCATGAATATTTTCAACTTTTTTGACGCCAAAATCCTTCATGAAAATTTTCAACTTTTTTGAAGCCCAAATACTTCATGAAAATTTTCAACTTTTTTGAAGCCCAAATCCTTCATGAAAATGATCAACTTTTTTGAAGCCCAAATACTTCATGAATATATTCAACTTTTTTGAAGCCCAAATACTTCATGAAAATATTCAACTTTTTTGAATCCGAAATACTTCATGAATATATTCAACTTTTTTGAAGCCCAAATACTTCATGAATATATTCAACTTATTTGAAGCCCAAATCCTTCATGAAAATTTTCAACTTTTTTGAAGCCGAATTTCTTCATGAAAATTTTCAAGTTTTTTGAAGCCGAAATACTTCATGAAAATTTTCAACTTTTTTGAAGCCGAATTTCTTCATGAAAATTTTCAACTTTTCTGAAGCCCAAATACTTCATGAAAATTTTGAATGTTTTTGAAGACCAAATATTTCATGAAAATTTTGAACTTTTTTGAAGCCGAATTTCTTCATGAAAATTTTCAACTTTTTTGAAGCCGAATTTCTTCATGAATATTTTCAACTTTTTTGACGCCCAAATCCTTCATGAAAATTTTCAACTTTTTTGGAGCCCAAATACTTCATGAAAATTTTCAACTTTTTTTGAAGCCCAAATCCTTCATGAAAATGATCAACTTTTTTGAAGCCCAAATACTTCATGAATATATTCAACTTTTTTGAAGCCCAAATACTTCATGAAAATATTCAACTTTTTTGAAGCCGAAATACTTCATGAATATATTCAACTTTTTTGAAGCCCAAATACTTCATGAATATATTCAACTTTTTTGAAGCCCAGATCCTTCATGAAAATTTTCAACTTTTTTGAAGCCGAATTTCTTCATGAAAATTTTCAACTTTATTGAAGGCGAAATACTTCATGAAAATTTTCAACTTTTTTGAAGCCGAATTTCTTCATGAATATTTACAACTTTTTTGAAGCCCAAATACTTCATGAAAATTCTCAACTTTTTTGAAGCCGAATTTCTTCATGAAAATTTTTAACTTTAATGAAGCCCAAATACTTCATGAAAATGTTCAACTTTTATGAAGCCGAATTTCTTCATGAAAATTTTCAACTTTTTTGAAGCCCAAATACTTCCTGAAAATTTTAAACTTTTTTGAAGCCGAATTTCTTCATGAAAACTTTAAACTTTTTTGAAGCCCAAATACTTCATGAAAATTTTAAACTTTTTTGAAGCCGAATTTCTTCATGAAAATTTTAAACTTTTTTGAAGCCCAAATGCGTCATGAAAATGTTCAACTTTTTTGAAGCCGAATTTCTTCATGAATATTTTCAATTGACCCACCCCCCTCACGAAAAAGTTGAAAAAATACGAAACACCCCCATCTTACGAAAAAATTGAAAAAAGACGAAACACCCTTCCCTTACGAAAAAGTTGAAAAAGATGAAAACACCCCCCCCTTACGAAAACTTTTTTGAAGCCGAATTTCTTCATGAAAATTTTCAACTTTTTTGAAGCCCAAATACTTCATGAAAATTTTCATCTTTTTTGAAGCCAAATTTCTTCATGAATATTTTCAATTGACCCACCCCCGCTTACGAAAAAGTTGAAAAAAGACGAAACACCCCCCCCTTACGAAAGAGTTGAAAAAAGATGAAACACCCCCCCTTGCGAAAACTTTTTTGAAGCCGAATTTCTTCATGAATTTTTTCAATTGACCCACCCCCTCACGAAAAAGTTGAAAAAAGACGAAACACCCCCCCCCTTACGAAAAAGTTGAAAAAAGACGAAACACCCCCCCCTTGCGAAAACTTTTTTGAAGCCGAATTTCTTCATGAAAATTTTAAACTTTTTTGAAGCCGAATTTCTTCATGAAAATTTAAAACATTTTTGAAGCCCAAATACTTCATGAAAAGTTTCAACTTTTTTGAAGCCGAATTTCTTCATGAATATTTTCAACTTTTTTGAAGCCCAAATACTTCATGAAAATTTTAAACTTTTTTGAAGCCGAATTTCTTCATGAAAATTTTCAACTTTTTTGAAGCCCAAATACTTCATGAAAATTTTCAACTTTTTTGAAGCCGAATTTCTTCATGAATATTTTCAATTGACCCACCCCCCCTCACGAAAAAGTTGAAAAAAGACAAAACACCCCCCTCTTACGAAAAAGTTGAAAAAAGACGAAACACCCCCCCCTTACGAAAAAGTTGAAAAAAGACGAAACACCCCCCCCTTGCGAAAACTTTTTTGAAGTCGAATTTCTTCATTAATATTTTCAACTTTTTTGAAGCCCAAATACTTCATGAAAATTTTCATCTTTTTTGAAGCCAAATTTCTTCATGAATATTTTCAATTGACCCACCCTCATTACGAAAAAGTTAAAAAAAGACGAAACACCCCCCCTTACGAAAAAGTTGAAAGAAGACGAAACACCCCCACTTACGAAAAAGTTGAGAAAATACGAAACACCCCCCCTCACGAAAAAGTTGATAAAAGACGAAACACCTCCCCCTTACGAAAACTTTTTTGAAGCCGAATTTCTTCATGAAAATTTAAAACATTTTTGAAGCCCAAATACTTCATGAAAATTTTAAACTTTTTTGAAGCCGAATTTCTTCATGAAAATTTAAAACATTTTTGAAGCCCAAATACTTCATGAAAATTTTAAACTTTTTTGAAGCCGAATTTCTTCATGAAAATTTTAAACTTTTTTGAAGCCCAAATACTTCATGAAAATTTTCAACTTTTTTGAAGCCGTATTTCTTCATGAATATTTTCAATTGACCCACCCCCTCACGAAAAAGTTGAAAAAATACGAAACACACCCCTCTTACGAAAAAGTTGAAAAAAGACGAAACACCCCCCCCTTACGAAAAAGTTGAAAAAAAACGAAACACCCCCCCTTGCGAAAACTTTTTTGAAGCCGAATTTCTTCATGAAAAATTTCAACTTTTTTGAAGCCCAAATACTTCATGAAAATTTTCGACTTTTTTGAAGCCGAATTTCTTCATGAAAATTTCAAACTTTTTTGAAGCCCAAATACTTCATGAAAATTTTCAACTTTTTTGAAGCCGAATTTCTTCATGAATATTTTCAATTGACCCACCCCCCCTCACGAAAAATTTGAAAAAAGACGAAACACCCCCCCCTCACGAAAAAGTTGAAAAAAGACGAAACACCCCCCCCTTCCGAAAAAGTAGAAAAAAGACGAAACACCCCCCCCTTGCGATAACTTTTTTGAAGCCGAATTTCTTCATGAAAATTTTCAACTTTTTTGAAGCCCAAATGCTTCATGAAAATGTTCAACTTTTTTGAAGCCGAATTTCTTCATGAATATTTTCAATTGACCCACCCCCCCTCACGAAAAATTTGAAAAAAGAAGAAACACCCCCCCTTGCGAAAACTTTTTTGAAGCCGAATTTCTTCATGAAAATTATCAACTTTTTTGAAGCCGAATTTCTTCATGAAAATTTACAAAAATTTTCAAGCCCAAATAATTCATGAAAATTTTCAACTTTTTTGAAGCCGAATTTCTTCATGAAAATTTTCAACTTTTTTGAAGCTGAATTTCTTTATGAAAATTTTCAACCTTTTTGAAGCCGAATTTCATCATGAAAATTTTAAACTTTTTTGAAGCCCAAATACTTCATGAAAATTTTCAACTTTTTTGATTCCGAATTTCTTCATGAAAATTTTAAACTTTTTTGAAGCCGAATTTCTTCATGAAAATTTAAAACATTTTTGAAGCCCAAATACTTCATGAAAAGTTTCAACTTTTTTGAAGCCGAATTTCTTCATGAATATTTTCAACTTTTTTGAAGCCCAAATACTTCCTGAAAATTTTAAACTTTTTTGAAGCCGAATTTCTTCATGAAAATTTTAAACTTTTTTGAAGCCCAAATACTTCATGAAAATTTTCAACTTTTTTGAAGCCGTATTTCTTCATGAATATTTTCAATTGACCCACCCCCTCACGAAAAAGTTGAAAAAAGACGAAACACACCCCTCTTACGAAAAAGTTGAAAAAAGACGAAACACCCCCCCCTTACGAAAAAGTTGAAAAAAAACGAAACACCCCCCCTTGCGAAAACTTTTTTGAAGCCGAATTTCTTCATGAAAATTTTCAACTTTTTTGAAACCCAAATACTTCATGAAAATTTTCAACTTTTTTGAAGCCGAATTTGTTGATGAAAATTTTAAACTTTTTTGAAGCCGAATTTCTTCATGAAAATTTAAAAAAATTTTCAAGCCCAAATACTTCATGAAAATTTTCGACTTTTTTGAAGCCGAATTTCTTCATGAAAATTTCAAACTTTTTTGAAGCCCAAATACTTCATGAAAATTTTCAACTTTTTTGAAGCCGAATTTCTTCATGAATATTTTCAATTGACCCACCCCCCCTCACGAAAAATTTGAAAAAAGACGAAACACCCCCCCCTCACGAAAAAGTTGAAAAAAGACGAAACACCACCCCCTTCCGAAAAAGTAGAAAAAAGACGAAACACCCCCCCTTGCGATAACTTTTTTGAAGCCGAATTTCTTCATGAAAATTTTCAACTTTTTTGAAGCCCAAATGCTTCATGAAAATGTTCAACTTTTTTGAAGCCGAATTTCTTCATGAATATTTTCAATTGACCCACCCCCCCTCACGAAAAATTTGAAAAAAGAAGAAACACCCCCCCTTGCGAAAACTTTTTTGAAGCCGAATTTCTTCATGAAAATTATCAACTTTTTTGAAGCCGAATTTCTTCATGAAAATTTACAAAAATTTTCAAGCCCAAATAATTCATGAAAATTTTCAACTTTTTTGAAACCGAATTTCTTCATAAAAATTTTCAACTTTTTTGAAGCTGAATTTCTTCATGAAAATTTTCAACCTTTTTGAAGCCGAATTTCATCATGAAAATTTTAAACTTTTTTGAAGCCCAAATACTTCATGAAAATTTTCAACTTTTTTGATTCCGAATTTCTTCATGAAAATTTTAAACTTTTTTGAAGCCGAATTTCTTCATGAAAATTTAAAACATTTTTGAAGCCCAAATACTTCATGAAAAGTTTCAACTTTTTTGAAGCCGAATTTCTTCATGAATATTTTCAACTTTTTTGAAGCCCAAATACTTCCTGAAAATTTTAAACTTTTTTGAAGCCGAATTTCTTCATGAAAATTTTCAATTGACCCACCCCCTCACGAAAAAGTTGAAAAAAGACGAAACACACCCCTCTTACGAAAAAGTTGAAAAAAGACGAAACACCCCCCCCTTACGAAAAAGTTGAAAAAAAACGAAACACCCCCCCTTGCGAAAACTTTTTTGAAGCCGAATTTCTTCATGAAAATTTTCAACTTTTTTGAAACCCAAATACTTCATGAAAATTTTCAACTTTTTTGAAGCCGAATTTGTTGATGAAAATTTTAAACTTTTTTGAAGCCGAATTTCTTCATGAAAATTTAAAAAAACATTTCAAGCCCAAATACTTCATGAAAATTTTCGACTTTTTTGAAGCCGAATTTCTTCATGAAAATTTCAAACTTTTTTGAAGCCCAAATACTTCATGAAAATTTTCAACTTTTTTGAAGCCGAATTTCTTCATGAATATTTTCAATTGACCCACCCCCCCTCACGAAAAATTTGAAAAAAGACGAAACACCCCCCCCTCACGAAAAAGTTGAAAAAAGACGAAACACCCCCCCCTTCCGAAAAAGTAGAAAAAAGACGAAACACCCCCCCCTTCCGATAACTTTTTTGAAGCCGAATTTCTTCATGAAAATTTTCAACTTTTTTGAAGCCCAAATGCTTCATGAAAATGTTCAACTTTTTTGAAGCCGAATTTGTTCATGAATATTTTCAATTGACCCACCCCCCCTCACGAAAAATTTGAAAAAAGAAGAAACACCCCCCCTTGCGAAAACTTTTTTGAAGCCGAATTTCTTAATGAAAATTATCAACTTTTTTGAAGCCGAATTTCTTCATGAAAATTTACAAAAATTTTCAAGCCCAAATAATTCATGAAAATTTTCAACTTTTTTGAAGCCGAATTTCTTCATGAAAATTTTCAACTTTTTTGAAGCTGAATTTCTTCATGAAAATTTTCAACTTTTTTGATTCCGAATTTCTTCATGAAAATTTTAAACTTTTTTGAAGCCGAATTTCTTCATGAAAATTTAAAAAAAATTTCAAGCCCAAATACTTCATGAAAATTTTCGATTTTTTTGAAGCCGAATTTCTTCATGAAAATTTCAAACTTTTTTGAAGCCCAAATACTTCATGAAAATTTTAGACTTTTTTGAAGCCGAATTTCTTCATGAATATTTTCAATTGACCCACCCCCCCTCACGAAAAAGTAGAAAAAAGACGAAACACCCCCCCCTTGCGATAACTTTTTTGAAGCCGAATTTCTTCATGAAAATGTTAAACTTTTGAAGCCGAATTTCTTCATGAATATTTTCAATTGACCCACCCCCCTCACGAAAAAGTTGAAAAAAGATGAAACACCCCCCTCTCACGAAAAAGTTGAAAAAAGACGAAACACCCCCCCTTACGAAAAAGTTGAAAAAAGACGAAACACCCCCCCTTACGAAAAAGTTGAGAAAAGACGAAACACCCCCCCTTACGAAAAAGTTGAAAAAAGACGAAACACCCCCCCATTGCGAAAACTTTTTTGAAGCCGAATTTCTTCATGAAAATTTTCAACTTTTTTCAAGCCCAAATGCTTCCAGAAAATTTTCAACTTTTTTGAAGCCGAATTTCTTCATGAAAATTTTAAACTTTTTTGAAGCCGAATTTCTTCCTGAATATTTTCAACTTTTTTGAAGCCCAAATACTTCATGAAAATTTTCACCCTTTTTGAAGCCGAATTTCTTCATGAAAATTTTAAACTTTTTTGAAGCCCAAATACTTCATGAAAATTTTAAACTTTTTTGAAACCGAATTTCCTCATGAATACTAAAATTGACCCACCCCCCTCACGAAAAAGTTGAAAAAAGACGAAACACCCCCCTCTTATGAAAAAATTGAAAAAAGACGAAACACCCCCCCTTACGAAAAAGTTGAAAAAAGACGAAACACCCCCCCCTTGCGAAAACTTTTTTGAAGCCGAATTTCTTCATGAAAATCTTCAACTTTTTTCAAGCCCAAATACTTCATGAAAATTTTAAACTTTTTTGAAGCCGAATTTCTTCATGAAAATTTTCAACTTTTTTGAAGCCGAATTTCTTCATGAATATTTTCAACTTTTTTGAAGCCCAAATACTTCATGAAAATTTTCACCCTTTTTGAAGCAGAATTTCTTCATGAATATTTTTAACTTTTTTGAAGCCCAAATACTTCCTGAAAATTTTAAACTTTTTTGAAGCCGAATTTCTTCATGAAAATTTTAAAGTTTTTTGTAGCCCAAATACTTCATGAAAATTTTAAAGTTTTTTGAAGCCGTATTTCTTCATGAATATTTTCAATTGACCCACCCCCGCTTACGAAAAAGTTGAAAAAAGACGAAACACCCCCCCCCTTGCGAAAACTTTTTTGAAGCCGAATTTCTTCATGAAAATTTTAAACTTTTTTGAAGCCGAATTTCCTCATGAATACTTTCAATTGACCCACCCCCCTCACGAAAAAGTTGAAAAAAGACGAAACACCCCCCTCTTACGAAAAAATTGAAAAAAGACAAAACACCCCCCCTTACGAAAAAGTTGAAAAAAGACGAAACACCCACCCCTTGCGAAAACTTTTTTGAAGCCGAACTTCTTCATGAAAATTTTCAACTTTTTTGAAGCCCAAATACTTCATGAAAATTTTCATCTTTTTTGAAGCCAAATTTCTTCATGAATATTTTCAATTGACCCACCCCCTCACGAAAAAGTTGAAAAAAGACGAAACACCCCCCTCTTACGAAAAAGTTGAAAAAAGACGAAACACCCCCCCCTTACGAAAAAGTTGAAAAAAGACGAAACACCCCCCCTTGCGACAACCTTTTTGAAGCCGAATTTCTTCATGAAAATTTTAAACTTTTTTGAAGCCGAATTTCTTCATGAAAATTTAAAAAAAATTTCAAGCCCAAATACTTCATGAAAATTTTCAACTTTTTTGAAGCCGAATTTCTTCATGAATATTTTCAATTGACCCACCCCCCCTCACGAAAAAGTTGAAAAAAGACGAAAAACCCCCCTCTTACGAAAAAGTTGAAAAAAGACGAAACACCCCCCTTTACGAAAAAGTTGAAAAAAGACGAAACACCCCCCCTTACGAAAAAGTTGAAAAAAGACGAAACACCCCCCCCTTGCGAAAACTTTTTTGAAGCCGAATTTCTTCATGAAAATTTTCAACTTTTTTGAAGCCCAAATACTTCATGAAAATTTTCAACTTTTTTGAAGCCGAATTTCTTCATGAATATTTTCAACTTTTTTGAAGCCGAATTTCTTCATGAAAATTTTAAACTTTTTTGAAGCCGAATTTCCTCATGAATACTTTCAATTGACCCACCCCCCTCACGAAAAAGTTGAAAAAAGACGAAACACCCCCCTCGTACGAAAAAATTGAAAAAAGACGAAACACCCCCCTCTTACGAAAAAATTGAAAAAAGACGAAACACCCCCCCCTTACGAAAAAGTTGAAAAAAGACGAAACACCCCCCCCTTGCAAAAACTTTTTGGAAGCCGAATTTCTTCATGAAAATTTTCAACTTTTTTGAAGCCCAAATACTTCATGAAAATTTTCATCTTTTTTGAAGCCAAATTTCTTCATGAATATTTTCAATTGACCCACCCCCGCTTACGAAAAAGTTGAAAAAAGACGAAACACCCCCCCCTTACGAAAAAGTTGAAAAAAGACGAAACACCCCCCCCCTTGCGAAAACTTTTTTGAAGCCTAATTTCTTCATGAATATTTTCAATTGACCCACCCCCTCACGAAAAAGTTGAAAAAAGACGAAACACCCCCCCCTTACGAAAAAGTTGAAAAAAGACGAAACACCCCCCCTTGCGAAAACTTTTTTGAAGCCGAATTTCTTCATGAAAATTTTCAACTTTTTTGAAGCCGAATTTCTTCATGAAAATTTAAAAAAAATTTCAAGCCCAAATACTTCATGAAAATTTTCAACTTTTTTGAAGCCGAATTTCTTCATGAATACTTTCAATTGACCCACCCCCCTCACGAAAAAGTTGAAAAAAGACGAAACACCCCCCTCTTACGAAAAAGTTGAAAAAAGACGAAACATCCCCCCCTTACGAAAAAGTTGAAAAAAGACGAAACACACCCCTCTTACGAAAAAGTTGAAAAAAGACGAAACACCCCCCCTTACGAAAAAGTTGAAAAAAAACGAAACACCCCCCCTTGCGAAAACTTTTTTGAAGCCGAATTTCTTCATGCAAATTTTCAACTTTTTTGAAGCCCAAATACTTCATGAAAATTTTCAACTTTTTTGAAGCCGAATTTGTTGATGAAAATTTTAAACTTTTTTGAAGCCGAATTTCTTCATGAAAATTTAAAAAAATTTTCAAGCCCAAATACTTCATGAAAATTTTCGACTTTTTTGAAGACGAATTTCTTCATGAATATTTTCAATTGACCCACCCCCCCTCACGAAAAATTTGAAAAAAGAAGAAACACCCCCCCTTGCGAAAACTTTTTTGAAGCCGAATTTCTTCATGAAAATTTACAAAAATTTTCAAGCCCAAATAATTCATGAAAATTTTCAACTTTTTTGAAGCCGAATTACTTCATGAAAATTTTCAACTTTTTTGATTCCGAATTTCTTCATGAAAATTTCAAACTTTTTTGAAGCCCAAATACTTCATGAAAATTTTAGACTTTTTTGAAGCCGAATTTCTTCATGAATATTTTCAATTGACCCACCCCCCCTCACGAAAAAGTAGAAAAAAGACGAAACACCCCCCCCTTGCGATAACTTTTTTGAAGCCGAATTTCTTCATGAAAATTTTCAACTTTTTTGAAGCCCAAATACTTCATGAAAATTTTCATCTTTTTTGAAGCCGAATTTCTTCATGAATATTTTCAATTGACCCACCCCCCCTCACGAAAAATTTGAAAAAAGACGAAACACCCCCCCCTTACGATAAAGTTGAAAAAAGACGAAACACCCCCCCCCTTCCGAAAAAGTAGAAAAAAGACGAAACACCCCCCCCTTGCGATAACTTTTTTGAAGCCGAATTTCTTCATGAAAATGTTAAACTTTTGAAGCCGAATTTCTTCATGAATATTTTCAATTGACCCACCCCCCTCACGAAAAAGTTGAAAAAAGATGAAACACCCCCCTCTCACGAAAAAGTTGAAAAAAGACGAAACACCCCCCCCTTACGAAAAAGTTGAAAAAAGACGAAACACCCCCCTCTTACGAAAAAGTTGAAAAAAGACGAAACACCCCCCCTTACGAAAAAGTTGAAAAAAGACGAAAGACCCCCCCCCTTGCGAAAACTTTTTTGAAGCCGAATTTCTTCATGAAAATTTTAAACTTTTTTGAAGCCGAATTTCTTCATGAAAATTTACAAAAATTTTCAAGCCCAAATAATTCATGAAAATTTTCAACTTTTTTGAAGCCGAATTTCTTCATGAAAATTTTCAACTTTTTTGAAGCTGAATTTCTTCATGAAAATTTTCAACCTTTTTGAAGCCGAATTTCATCATGAAAATTTTAAACTTTTTTGAAGCCCAAATACTTCATGAAAATTTTCAACTTTTTTGATTCCGAATTTCTTCATGAAAATTTTAAACTTTTTTGAAGCCGAATTTCTTCATGAAAATTTAAAAAAAATTTTAAGCTCAAATACTTCATGAAAATTTTCGATTTTTTTGAAGCCGAATTTCTTCATGAAAATTTCAAACTTTTTTGAAGCCCAAATACTTCATGAAAATTTTAGACTTTTTTGAAGCCGAATTTCTTCATGAATATTTTCAATTGACCCACCCCCCCTCACGAAAAAGTAGAAAAAAGACGAAACACCCCCCCCTTGCGATAACTTTTTTGAAGCCGAATTTCTTCATGAAAATTTTCAACTTTTTTGAAGCCCAAATACTTCATGAAAATTTTCAACATTTTTGAAGCCGAATTTCTTCATGAAAATTTTCAACTTTTTTGAAGCCCAAATACTTCATGAAAATTTTCATCTTTTTTGAAGCCGAATTTCTTCATGAATATTTTCAATTGACCCACCCCCCCTCACGAAAAATTTGAAAAAAGACGAAACACCCCCCCCTTACGAAAAAGTTGAAAAAAGACGAAACACCCCCCCCTTCCGAAAAAGTAGAAAAAAGACGAAACACTCCCCCCTTGCGATAACTTTTTTGAAGCCGAATTTCTTCATGAAAATGTTAAACTTTTGAAGCCGAATTTCTTCATGAATATTTTCAATTGACCCACCCCCCTCACGAAAAAGTTGAAAAAAGATGAAACACCCCCCTCTCACGAAAAAGTTGAAAAAAGACGAAACACCCCCCTCTTACGAAAAAGTTGAAAAAAGACGAAACACCCCCCCTTACGAAAAAGTTGAAAAAAGACGAAACACCCCCCCTTGCGAAAACTTTTTTGAAGCCGAATTTCTTCATGAAAATTTTAAACTTTTTTGAAGCCGAATTTCTTCATGAAAATTTAAAAAAATGTTGAAGCCCAAATACTTCATGAAAATTTTCAACTTTTTTGAAGCCCAAATACTTCATGAAAATTTTCAATTTTTTGAAGCCCAAATACTTCATGAAAATTTTCAATTGACCAACCCCCCCTTATGAAAAAGTTGAAAAAAGAGGAAACACCCCCCCTTACGAAAAAGTTGAAAAAAGACGAAACACCCCCCCCTTGCGAAAACTTTTTTGAAGACGAATTTCTTCATGAAAATTCTCAACTTTTTTGAAGCCCAAATACTTCATGAAAATTTTCATCTTTTTTGAAGCCAAATTTCTTCATGAATATTTTCAATTGACCCACCCCCGCTTACGAAAAAGTTGAAAAAAGACGAAACACCCCCCCCTTACGAAAAAGTTGAAAAAAGACGAAACACACCCCCTTACGAAAAAGTTGAGAAAAGACGAAACACCCCCCCTTACGAAAAAGTTGAAAAAAGACGAAACACCCCCCCCTTGCGAAAACTTTTTTGAAGCCGAATTTCTTCATGAAAATTTTCAACTTTTTTCAAGCCCAAATGCGTCCAGAAAATTTTCAAATTTTTTGAAGCCGAATTTCTTCATGAAAATGTTCAACTTTTTTGAAGCCGAATTTCTTCCTGAATATTTTCAACTTTTTTGAAGCCCAAATACTTCATGAAAATTTTCACCCTTTTTGAAGCCGAATTTCTTCATGAAAATTTTAAAGTTTTTTGAAGCCCAAATACTTCATGAAAATTTTCAACTTTTTTGAAGCCGTATTTCTTCATGAATATTTTCAATTGACCCACCCCCGCTTACGAAAAAGTTGAAAAAAGACAAAACACCCCCTCCCTTGCGAAAACTTTTTTGAAGCCGAATTTCTTCATGAAAATTTTAAACTTTTTTGAAGCCCAAATACTTCATGAAAATTTTAAACTTTTTTGAAACCGAATTTCCTCATGAATACTTTCAATTGACCCACCCCCTCACGAAAAAGTTGAAAAAAGACGAAACACCCCCCTCTTATGAAAAAATTGAAAAGAGACGAAACACCCCCCCTTACGAAAAAGTTGAAAAAAGACGAAACACCCCCCCCTTGCGAAAACTTTTTTGAAGCCGAATTTCTTCATGAAAATCTTCAACTTTTTTCAAGCCCAAATACTTCATGAAAATTTTAAACTTTTTTGAAGCCGAATTTCTTCATGAAAATTTTCAACTTTTTTGAAGCCCAAATACTTCATGAAAATTTTCAAGTTTTTTGAAGCCGTATTTCTTCATGAATATTTTCAATTGACCCACCCCCGCTTACGAAAAAGTTGAAAAAAGACGAAACACCCCCCCCCTTGCGAAAACTTTTTTGAAGCCGAATTTCTTCATGAAAATTTTAAACTTTTTTGAAGCCCAAATACTTCATGAAAATTTTAAACTTTTTTGAAGCCGAATTTCCTCATGAATACTTTCAATTGACCCACCCCCCTCACGAAAAAGTTGAAAAAAGACGAAACACCCCCCTCTTACGAAAAAATTGAAAAAAGACAAAACACCCCCCCTTACGAAAAAGTTGAAAAAAGACGAAACACCCACCCCTTGCGAAAACTTTTTTGAAGCCGAACTTCTTCATGAAAATTTTCAACTTTTTTGAAGCCCAAATACTTCATGAAAATTTTCATCTTTTTTGAAGCCAAATTTCTTCATGAATATTTTCAATTGACCCACCCCCTCACGAAAAAGTTGAAAAAAGATGAAACACCCCCCTCTTACGAAAAAGTTGAAAAAAGACGAAACACCCCCCCCTTACGAAAAAGTTGAAAAAAGACGAAACACCCCCCCTTGCGAAAACCTTTTTGAAGCCGAATTTCTTCATGAAAATTTTAAACTTTTTTGAAGCCGAATTTCTTCATGAAAATTTTAAAAAAATTTCAAGCCCAAATACTTCATGAAAATTTTCAACTTTTTTGAAGCCGAATTTCTTCATGAATATTTTCAATTGACCCACCCCCCCTCACGAAAAAGTTGAAAAAAGACGAAAAACCCCCCTCTTACGAAAAAGTTGAAAAAAGACGAAACACCCCCCTTTACGAAAAAGTTGAAAAAAGACGAAACACCCCCCCCTCACGAAAAAGTTGAAAAAAGACGAAACACCCCCCCCTTGCGAAAACTTTTTTGAAGCCGAATTTCTTCATGAAAATTTTCAACTTTTTTGAAGCCCAAATACTTCATGAAAATTTTCAACTTTTTTGAAGCCGAATTTCTTCATGAATATTTTCAACTTTTTTGAAGCCGAATTTCTTCATGAAAATTTTAAACTTTTTTGAAGCCGAATTTCCTCATGAATACTTTCAATTGACCCACCCCCCTCACGAAAAAGTTGAAAAAAGACGAAACACCCCCCTCTTACGAAAAAGTTGAAAAAAGACGAAACACCCCCCCCCCTTGCGAAAACTTTTTTGAAGCCTAATTTCTTCATGAATATTTTCAATTGACCCACCCCCTCACGAAAAAGTTGAAAAAAGACGAAACACCCCCCCCTTACGAAAAAGTTTAAAAAAGACGAAACACCCCCCCTTACGAAAAAGTTGAAAAAAGACGAAACACCCCCCCTTGCGAAAACTTTTTTGAAGCCGAATTTCTTCATGAAAATTTTCAACCTTTTTGAAGCGGAATTTCTTCATGAAAATTTTAAAAAAATTTCAAGCCCAAATACTTCATGAAAATTTTCAACTTTTTTGAAGCCGAATTTCTTCATGAATATTTTCAATTGACCCACCCCCCCTCACGAAAAAGTTGAAAAAAGACGAAAAACCCCCCTCTTACGAAAAAGTTGAAAAAAGACGAAACACCCCCCTTTACGAAAAAGTTGAAAAAAGACGAAACACCCCCCCCTCACGAAAAAGTTGAAAAAAGACGAAACACCCCCCCCTTGCGAAAACTTTTTTGAAGCCGAATTTCTTCATGAAAATTTTCAACTTTTTTGAAGCCCAAATACTTCATGAAAATTTTCAACTTTTTTGAAGCCGAATTTCTTCATGAATATTTTCAACTTTTTTGAAGCCGAATTTCTTCATGAAAATTTTAAACTTTTTTGAAGCCGAATTTCCTCATGAATACTTTCAATTGACCCACCCCCCTCACGAAAAAGTTGAAAAAAGACGAAACACCCCCCTCTTACGAAAAAGTTGAAAAAAGACGAAACACCCCCCCCTTACGAAAAAGTTGAAAAAAGACGAAACACCCCCCCCCCTTGCGAAAACTTTTTTGAAGCCTAATTTCTTCATGAATATTTTCAATTGACCCACCCCCTCACGAAAAAGTTGAAAAAAGACGAAACACCCCCCCCTTACGAAAAAGTTTAAAAAAGACGAAACACCCCCCCTTACGAAAAAGTTGAAAAAAGACGAAACACCCCCCCTTGCGAAAACTTTTTTGAAGCCGAATTTCTTCATGAAAATTTTCAACCTTTTTGAAGCGGAATTTCTTCATGAAAATTTAAAAAAAATTTCAAGCCCAAATACTTCATGAAAATTTTCAACTTTTTTGAAGCCGAATTTCTTCATGAATATTTTCGATTGACCCACCCCCCCTCACGAAAAAGTTGAAAAAAGACGAAAAACCCCCCTCTTACGAAAAAGTTGAAAAAAGACGAAACACCCCCCTTTACGAAAAAGTTGAAAAAAGACGAAACACCTCCCCCTTACGAAAAAGTTGAAAAAAGACGAAACACCCCCCCCTTGCGAAAACTTTTTTGAAGCCGAATTTCTTCATGAATACTTTCAATTGACCCACCCCCCTCACGAAAAAGTTGAAAAAAGACGAAACACCCCCCTCTTACGAAAAAATTGAAAAAAAACGAAACACCCCCCTCTTACGAAAAAATTGAAAAAAGACGAAACACCCCCCCCTTACGAAAAAGTTGAAAAAAGACGAAACACCCCCCCATTGCGAAAACTTTTTTGAATACGAATTTCTTCATGAAAATGTTCAACTTTTTTGAAGCCCAAATACTTCATGAAAATTTTCATCTTTTTTGAAGCCAAATTTCTTCATGAATATTTTCAATTGACCCACCCCCGCTTACGAAAAAGTTGAAAAAAGACGAAACACCCCCCCCTTACGAAAAAGTTGAAAAAAGACGAAACACACCCCCTTACGAAAAAGTTGAGAAAAGACGAAACACCCCCCCTTACGAAAAAGTTGAAAAAAGACGAAACACCCCCCCCTTGCGAAAACTTTTTTGAAGCCGAATTTCTTCATGAAAATTTTCAACTTTTTTCAAGCCCAAATACTTCATGAAAATTTTCAACTTTTTTGAAGCCGAATTTCTTCATGAAAATTTTCAACTTTTTTGAAGCCGAATTTCTTCATGAATATTTTCAACTTTTTTGAAGCCCAAATACTTCATGAAAATTTTCACCCTTTTTGAAGCCGAATTTCTTCATGAAAATTTTAAAGTTTTTTGAAGCCCAAATACTTCATGAAAATTTTCAACTTTTTTGAAGCCGTAATTCTTCATGAATATTTTCAATTGACCCACCCCCGCTTACGAGAAAGTTGAAAAAAGACGAAACACCCCCCCCCTTGCGAAAACTTTTTTGAAGCCGAATTTCTTCATGAAAATTTTAAACTTTTTTGAAGCCCAAATACTTCATGAAAATTTTAAACTTTTTTGAAACCGAATTTCCTCATGAATACTTTCAATTGACCCACCCCCCTCACGAAAAAGTTGAAAAAAGACGAAACACCCCCCTCTTACGAAAAAATTGAAAAAAGACGAAACACCCCCCCTTACGAAAAAGTTGAAAAAAGACGAAACACCCCCCCCTTGCGAAAACTTTTTTGAAGCCGAATTTCTTCATGAAAATTTTCAACTTTTTTGAAGCCGAATTTCTTCATGAAAATTTTCAACTTTTTTGAAGCCGAATTTCCTCATGAATACTTTCAATTGACCCACCCCCCTCACGAAAAAGTTGAAAAAAGACGAAACACCCCCCTCTTACGAAAAAATTGAAAAAAGACGAAACACCCCCCTCTTACGAAAAAATTGAAAAAAGACGAAACACCCCCCCCCTTACGAAAAAGATGAAAAAAGACGAAACACCCCCCCCTTGCGAAAACTTTTTTGAAGCCGAATTTCTTCATGAAAATTTTCAACTTTTTTGAAGCCCAAATACTTCATGAAAATTTTAAACTTTTTTGAAACCGAATTTCCTCATGAATACTTTCAATTGACCCACCCCCCTCACGAAAAAGTTGAAAAAAGACGAAACACCCCCCTCTTACGAAAAAATTGAAAAAAGACGAAACACCCCCCCTTACGAAAAAGTTGAAAAAAGACGAAACACCCCCCCCTTGCGAAAACTTTTTTGAAGCCGAATTTCATCATGAAAATTTTCAACTTTTTTGAAGCCGAATTTCTTCATGAAAATTTTCAACTTTTTTGATGCCGAATTTCCTCATGAATATTTTCAATTGACCCACCCCCCTCACGAAAAAGTTGAAAAAAGACGAAACACCCCCCTCTTAAGAAAAAATTGAAAAAAGACGAAAAACCCCCCTCTTACGAAAAAATTGAAAAAAGACGAAACACCCCCCCCCTTACGAAAAAGTTGAAAAAAGACGAAACACCCCCCCCTTGCGAAAACTTTTTTGAAGCCGAATTTCTTCATGAAAATTTTCAACTTTTTTGAAGCCCAAATACTTCATGAAAATTTTCATCTTTTTTGAAGCCAAATTTCTTCATGAATATTTTCAATTGACCCACCCCCGCTTACGAAAAAGTTGAAAAAAGACGAAACACCCCCCCCACTTGCGAAAACTTTTTTGAAGCCTAATTTCTTCATGAAAATTTTCAACTTTTTTGAAGCTTAATTTCTTCATGAATATTTTCAATTGACCCACCACCCCTCACGAAAAATTTGAAAAAAGACGAAACACCCCCCCTTACGAAAAAGTTGAAAAAAGACGAAACACCCCCCCCTTCCGAAAAAGTAGAAAAAAGACGAAACACCCCCCCCTTGCGATAACTTTTTTGAAGCCGAATTTCTTCATGAAAATTTTCAACTTTTTTGAAGCCCAAATGCTTCATGAAAATTTTCAACTTTTTTGAAGCCGAATTTCTTCATGAATATTTTCAATTGACCCACCCCCCCTCACGAAAAATTTGAAAAAAGAAGAAACACCCCCCCTTGCGAAAACTTTTTTGAAGCCGAATTTCTTCATGAAAATTTTCAACTTTTTTGAAGCTGAATTTCTTCATGAAAATTTTAAACTTTTTTGAAGCCGAATTTCTTCATGAAAATTTTCAACTTTTTTGAAGCCCAAATACTTCATGAAAATTTTAAACTTTTTTGAAACCGAATTTCCTCATGAATACTTTCAATTGACCCACCCCCCTCACGAAAAAGTTGAAAAAAGACGAAACACCCCCCTTTTACGAAAAAATTGAAAAAAGACGAAACACCCCCCCTTACGAAAAAGTTGAAAAAAGACGAAACACCCCCCCCTTGCGAAAACTTTTTTGAAGCCGAATTTCTTCATGAAAATTTTCAACTTTTTTGAAGCCGAATTTCTTCATGAAAATTTTCAACTTTTTTGATGCCGAATTTCCTCATGAATATTTTCAATTGACCCACCCCCCTCACGAAAAAGTTGAAAAAAGACGAAACACCCCCCTCTTAAGAAAAAATTGAAAAAAGACGAAACACCCCCCCCCTTACGAAAAAGTTGAAAAAAGACGAAACACCCCCCCCTTGCGAAAACTTTTTTGAAGCCGAATTTCTTCATGAAAATTTTCAACTTTTTTGAAGCCCAAATACTTCATGAAAATTTTCATCTTTTTTGAAGCCAAATTTCTTCATGAATATTTTCAATTGACCCACCCCCGCTTACGAAAAAGTTGAAAAAAGACGAAACACCCCCCCCACTTGCGAAAACTTTTTTGAAGCCTAATTTCTTCATGAAAATTTTAAACTTTTTTGAAGCCGAATTTCTTCATGAAAATTTTAAACTTTTTTGAAGCCGAATTTCTTCATGAAAATTTTAAACTTTTTTGAAGCCGAATTTCTTCATGAAAATTTTCAACTTTGTTGAAGCCGAATTTCTTCATGAAAATTAAAAAAAAATTTGAAGCCCAAATACTTCATGAAAATTTAAAACTTTTTTGAAGCTGAATTTCTTCATGAATACTTTCAATTGACCAACCCCCCTCTTACGAAAAAGTTGAAAAAAGACGAAACACCCCCCCCTTACGAAAAAGTAGAAAAAAGACGAAACACCCCCCCCTTAGGAAAAATTTTTTGAAGCCGAATTTCTTCATGAAAATTTTCAACTTTTTTGAAGCCCAAATACTTCATGAAAATTTTCAACTTTTTTGAAGCCGAATTTCTTCATGAAAATTTTCAACTTTTTCGAATCCGAATTTCTTCATGAAAATTTTCAACTTTTTTGAAGCTGAATTTCTTCATGAAAATTTTAAACTTTTTTGTAGCCCAAATACTTCATGAAAATTTTAAACTTTTGAAGCCGAATTTCTTCATGAAAATTTACAAAAATTTTCAAGCCCAAATACTTCATGAAAATTTTCAAATATTTTAAAGCCGAATTTCTTCATGAAAATTTTCAACTTTTTTAAAGCTGAATTTCTTCATGAAAATTTTAAACTTTTTTGAAGCCGAATTTCTTCATGAAAATTTTAAACTTTTTTGAAGCCCAAATACTTCATGAAAATTTTAAACTTTTTTGAAGCCGAATTTCTTCATGAAAATTTTCAACTTTTTTGAAGCCTAAATACTTCATGAAAATTTTCAACTTTTTTGAAGCCCAAATACTTCATGAAAAATTTCAACTTTTTTGAAGCCGAATTTCTTCATGAATATTTTCAATTGACCCACCCCCCCTCACGAAAAATTTGAAAAAAGAAGAAACACCCCCCCTTGCGAAAACTTTTTTGAAGCCGAATTTCTTCATGAAAATTTTCAACTTTTTTGAAGCTGAATTTCTTCATGAAAATTTTAAACTTTTTTGAAGCCGAATTTCTTCATGAAAATTTTCAACTTTTTTGAAGCCGAATTTCTTCATGAAAATTTTCAACTTTTTTGAAGCCGAATTTCTTCATGAAAATTAAAAAAAAATTTGAATCCCAAATACTTCATGAAAATTTAAAACTTTTTTGAAGCTGAATTTCTTCATGAATACTTTCAATTGACCCACCCCCCTCACGAAAAAGTTGAAAAAAGACGAAACACCCCCCTCTTACGAAAAAGTTGAAAAAAGACGAAACACCCCCCTCTTACGAAAAAGTTGAAAAAAGACGAAACACCCCCCCCTTGCGAAAACTTTTTTGAAGCCGAATTTTTTCATGAAAATTTTCAACTTTTTTGAAGCCCAAATACTTCATGAAAATTTTCAACTTTTTTGAAACCGAATTTCTTCACGAAAATTTTAAACTTTTTTGAAGCCGAATTTCTTCATGAATATTTTCAACTTTTTTGAAGCCCAAATACTTCATGAAAATTTTCAACCTTTTTGAAGCCGAATTTCATCATGAAAATTTTAAACTTTTTTGAAGCCCAAATACTTCATGAAAATTTTCAACTTTTTTGAAGCCGAATTTCTTCATGAATATTTTCAACTTTTTTGAAGCCCAAATACTTCATGAAAATTTTCAACCTTTTTGAAGCCGAATTTCATCATGAAAATTTTCAACTTTTTGAAGCCCAAATATTTCATGAAAATTTTCAACTTTTTTGAAGCCGAATTTCTTCATTAATATTTTCAATTGACCCACCCCCCTCACGAAAAAGTTGAAAAAAGACGAAACACCCCCATCTTACGAAAAAGTTGAAAAAAGACGAAACACCCCCCCCTTACGAAAAAGTTGAAAAAAGACGAAACACCCCCCCCCTTACGAAAAAGTTGAAAAAAGACGAAACACCCCCCCCTTGTGAAAACTTTTTTGAAGCCGAATTTCTTCATGAAAATTTTCAACTTTTTTGAAGCCCAAATACTTCATGAAAATTTTTAACTTTTTTGAAGCCGAATTTCTTCATGAAAGTTTTAAACTTTTTTGAAGCCGAATTTCTTCATGAAAATTTTCAACTTTTTTGAAGCCGAATTTCTTCATGAAAATTTAAAACATTTTTGAAGCCCAAATACTTCATGAAAATTTTCAACTTTTTTGAAGACGAATTTCTTCATGAATATTTTCAACTTTTTTGAAGCCCAAATACTTCATGAAAATTTTAAACTTTTTTGAAGCCGAATTTCTTCATGAATATTTTCAATTGACCCACCCCCTCACGAAAAAGTTGAAAAAAGACGAAACACACCCCTCTTACGAAAAAGTTGAAAAAAGACGAAACACCCCCCCCCTTACGATAAAGTTGAAAAAAGACGAAACACCCCCCCTTGCGAAAACTTTTTTGAAGCCGAATTTCTTCATGAAAATTTACAAAAATTTTCAAGCCCAAATACTTCATGAAAATTTTCAACTTTTTTGAAGCCGAATTTCTTCATGAAAATTTTAAACTTTTTTGAAGCCGAATTTCTTCATGAAAATTTTCAATTGACCCACCCCCCCTCACGAAAAATTTGAAAAAAGACGAAACACCCCCCCTTGCGAAAACTTTTTTGAAGCCGAATTTCTTCATGAAAATTTTCAACTTTTTTGAAGCCCAAATACTTCATGAAAAATTTCAACTTTTTTGAAGCCGAATTTCTTCATGAATAGTTTCAATTGACCCACCCCCCTCACGAAAAAGTTGAAAAAAGACGAAACACCCCCCTCTTATGAAAAAGTTGAAAAAAGACGAAACACCCCCCCCTTACGAAAAAGTTGAAAAAAGACGAAACACCCCCCCTTACGAAAAAGTTGAAAAAAGACGAAACACCCCCCCCTTGCGAAAACTTTTTTGAATCCGAATTTCTTCATGAAAATTTTCAACTTTTTTGAAGCCCAAATACTTCATGAAAATTTTAAACTTTTTTGAATCCGAATTTCTTCATGAATACTTTCAATTGACCCACCCCCCTCACGAAAAAGTTGAAAAAAGACGAAACACCCCCCCTTACGAAAAAGTTGAAAAAAGTTGAAAAAAGACGAAACACCCCCCCTTACGAAAAAGTTGAAAAAAGACGAAACACCCCCCCTCACAAAAAAGTTGAAAAAAGACGAAACACCTCCCCCTTACGAAAACTTTTTTGAAGCCGAATTTCTTCATGAAAATTTTCAACTTTTTTGAAGCCCAAATACTTCATGAAAATTTTCAACTTTTTGAAGCCGAATTTCTTCATGAAAATTTTCAACTTTTTTGAAGCCCAAATACTTCATGAAAATTTTCAACTTTTTTGAAGCCAAATTTCTTCATGAATATTTTCAACTTTTTTGAAGCCCATATACTTCCTGAAAATTTTCAACTTTTTTGAAGCCCAAATACTTCATGAACATTTTCAACTTTTTTGAAGCCCAAATACTTCATGAAAACGTTCAACTTTTTTGAAGCCCAATTTCTTCATGGAAATTTTCATCTTTTTTGAAGCCGAATTTCTACATGAAAATTTTAAACTTTTTTGAAGCCGAATTTCTTCATCAAAATTTAAAACATTTTTGAAGTCCAAATACTTCATGAAAATTTTAAACTTTTTTGAAGCCGAATTTCTTCATGAAAATTTTCAACTTTTTTGAAGCCCAAATACTTCATGAAAATTTTCAACTTTTTTGAAGCCGAATTTCTTCATGAATACTTTCAATTGACCCACCCCCCTCATGAAAAAGTTGAAAAAAGAAGAAACACCCCCCTCTTACGAAAAAGTTGAAAAAAGACGAAACATCCCCCCCTTGCGAAAACTTTTTTGAAGCCGAATTTCTTCATGAAAATTTTCAACTTTTTTGAAGCCGAATTTCTTCATGAATACTTTCAATTGACCCACCCCCCTCATGAAAAAGTTGAAAAAAGAAGAAACACCCCCCTCTTACGAAAAAGTTGAAAAAAGACGAAACATCCCCCCCTTGCGAAAACTTTTTTGAAGCCGAATTTCTTCATGAAAATTTTCAACTTTTTTGAAGCCCAAATACTTCATGAAAATTTTCATCTTTTTTGAAGCCAAATTTCTTCATGAATATTTTCAATTGACCCACCCCCGCTAACGAAAAAGTTGAAAAAAGACGTAACACCCCCCCCTTACGAAAAAGTTGAAAAAAGACGAAACACCCCCCCTCACAAAAAAGTTGAAAAAAGACGAAACACCTCCCCCTTACGAAAACTTTTTTGAAGCCGAATTTCGTCATGAAAATTTTGAACTTTTTTGAAGACTAAATACTTCATGAAAATTTTCAACTTTTTTGATGCCGAATTTCTTCATGAATACTTTCAATTGACCCACCCCCCTCACGAAAAAGTTGAAAAAAGACGAAACACCCCCCCTTACGAAAAAGTTGAAAAAAGACGAAACACCCCCCCTCACGAAAAAGTTGAAAAAAGATGAAACACCTCCCCCTTACGAAAACTTTTTTGAAGCCGAATTTCTTCATGAAAATTTTCAACTTTTTTGAAGCCGAAATACTTCATCAAAATTTTAAACTTTTTTGAAGCCGAATTTCTTCATGAATATTTTCAACCTTTTTGAAGCCGAATTTCTTCATGAAAATTTTAAACTTTTTTGAAGCCCAAATACTTCATGAAAATTTTCAACTTTTTTGAAGCCGAATTTCTTAATGAATACTTTCAATTGACCCACCCCCCTAACGAAAAAGTTGAAAAAAGACGAAACACCCCCCCCTTACGAAAAAGTTGAAAAAAGACGAAACACCCCCTCCTTGCGAAAACTTTTTTGAAGCCGAATTTCTTCATGAAAATTTTCAACTTTTTTGAAGCCCAAATACTTCATGAAAATTTTCAACTTTTTTGAAGCCGAATTTCTTCATGAATATTTTCAATTGACCCACCCCCCTCACGAAAAAGTTGAAAAAAGATGAAACACCCCCCTCTTACGAAAAAGTTGAAAAAAGACGAAACACCCCCCCCTTACGAAACAGTTGAAAAAAGACGAAACACCCCCCCCTTACGAAAAAGTTGAAAAAAGACGAAACACCCCCCCCTTGCGAAAACTTTTTTGAATCCGAATTTCTTCATGAAAATTTTCAACTTTTTTGAAGCCCAAATACTTCATGAAAATTTTAAACTTTTTTGAATCCGAATTTCTTCATGAATACTTTCAATTGACCCACCCCCCTCACGAAAAAGTTGAAAAAAGACGAAACACCCCCCCCTTACGAAAAAGTTGAAAAAAGACGAAACACCCCCCCTTACGAAAAAGTTGAAAAAAGACGAAACACCCCCCCTCACAAAAAAGTTGAAAAAAGACGAAACACCTCCCCCTTACGAAAACTTTTTTGAAGCCGAATTTCGTCATGAAAATTTTCAACTTTTTTGAAGCCTAAATACTTCATGAAAATTTTCAACTTTTTGAAGCCGAATTTCTTCATGAATATTTTCAATTGACCCACCCCCCTCACGAAAAAGTTGAAAAAAGACGAAACACCCCCCTCTTACGAAAAAGTTGAAAAAAGACGAAACACCCCCCTCTTACGAAAAAGTTGAAAAAAGACGAAGCACCCCCCCTCTTGCGAAAACTTTTTTGAAGCCGAATTTCTTCATGAAAATTTTAAACTTTTTTGAAGCCGAATTTCTTCATCAAAATTTAAAACATTTTTGAAGCCCAAATACTTCATGAAAATTTTCAACTTTTTTGAAGCCGAATTTCTTCATGAATATTTTCAATTGACCCACCCCCCCTCACGAAAAAGTTGAAAAAAGACGAAACACCCCACTCTTACGAAAAAGTGAAAAAAAAGACGAAACACCTCCCCCTTACGAAAAAGTTGAAAAAAGACGAAACACCCCCCCCTTACGAAAAAGTTGAAAAAAGACGAAACACCCCCCCCTCGCGAAAACTTTTTTGAAGCCGAATTTCTTCATGAAAATTTTCAACCTTTTTGAAGCCCAAATACTACATGAAAATTTTCAACTTTTTTGAAGCCGAATTTCTTCATGAATACTTTCAATTGACCCACCCCCCTCATGAAAAAGTTGAAAAAAGAAGAAACACCCCCCTCTTACGAAAAAGTTGAAAAAAGACGAAACATCCCCCCCTTGCGAAAACTTTTTTGAAGCCGAATTTCTTCATGAAAATTTTCAACTTTTTTGAAGCCGAATTTCTTCATGAATATTTTCAACTTTTTTGAAGCCCAAATACTTCATGAAAATTTTCAACTTTTTTGAAGCCGAATTTTTTCATGAAAATTTTCAACTTTTTTGAAGCCCAAATACTTCATGAAAATTTTCATCTTTTTTGAAGCCGAATTTCTTCATGAAAATTTTAAACTTTTTTGAAGCCGAATTTCTTCATGAAAATTTAAAACATTTTTGAAGCCCAAATACTTCATGAAAATTTTCAACCTTTTTGAAGCCGAATTTCTTCATGAAATTTTTAAACTTTTTTGAAGCCCAAATACTTCATGAAAATTTTCAACTTTTTTGAAGCCGAATTTCTCCATGAATATTTTCAATTGACCCACCCCCCCTCAAGAAAAAGTTGAAAAAAGACGAAACACCCCCATCTTACGAAAAAGTTGAAAAAAGACGAAACACCCCCTCTTGCGAAAACTTTTTTGAAGCCGAATTTCTTCATGAAAATTTTCAACTTTTTTGAAGCCTAAATACTTCATGAAAATTTTAAACTTTTTTGAAGCCGAATTTCTTCATGAATATTTTCAACCTTTTTGAAGCCGAATTTCTTCATGAATACTTTCAATTGACCCACCCCCCTCACGAAAAAGTTGAAAAAAGACGAAACACCCCCCTCTTACGAAAAAGTTGAAAAAAGACGAAACACCCCCCCCTTTCGAAAAAGTTGAAAAAAGACGAAACACCCCCCCCTTGCGAAAACTTTTTTGAAGCCGAATTTCTTCATGAAAATTTTCAACTTTTTTGAAGCCCAAATACTTCATAAAAATTTTCAACTTTTTTGAAGCCCAAATACTTCATGAAAATTTTCATCTTTTTTGAAGCCAAATTTCTTCATGAATATTTTCAATTGACCCACCCCCGCTAACGAAAAAGTTGAAAAAAGACGTAACACCCCCCCCTTACGAAAAAGTTGAAAAAAGACGAAACACCCCCCCTCACAAAAAAGTTGAAAAAAGACGAAACACCTCCCCCTTACGAAAACTTTTTTGAAGCCGAATTTCGTCATGAAAATTTTCAACTTTTTTGAAGACTAAATACTTCATGAAAATTTTCAACTTTTTTGAAGCCGAATTTCTTCATGAATACTTTCAATTGACCCACCCCCCTCACGAAAAAGTTGAAAAAAGACGAAACACCCCCCCTTACGAAAAAGTTGAAAAAAGACGAAACACCCCCCCTCACGAAAAAGTTGAAAAAAGATGAAACACCTCCCCCTCACGAAAACTTTTTTGAAGCCGAATTTCTTCATGAAAATTTTCAACTTTTTTGAAGCCGAAATACTTCATCAAAATTTTAAACTTTTTTGAAGCTGAATTTCTTCATGAATATTTTCAACTTTTTTGAAGCCGAATTTCTTCATGAAAATTTTCAACTTTTTTGAAGCCCAAATACTTCATGAAAATTTTCAACTTTTTTGAAGCCGAATTTCTTCATGAATATTTTCAATTGACCCACCCCCCTCACGAAAAAGTTGAAAAAAGATGAAACACCCCCCTCTTACGAAAAAGTTGAAAAAAGACGAAACACCCCCCCCTTACGAAACAGTTGAAAAAAGACGAAACACCCCCCCCTTACGAAAAAGTTGAAAAAAGACGAAACACCCCCCCCTTGCGAAAACTTTTTTGAATCCGAATTTCTTCATGAAAATTTTCAACTTTTTTGAAGCCCAAATACTTCATGAAAATTTTAAACTTTTTTGAATCCGAATTTCTTCATGAATACTTTCAATTGACCCACCCCCCTCACGAAAAAGTTGAAAAAAGACGAAACACCCCCCCCTTACGAAAAAGTTGAAAAAAGACGAAACACCCCCCCTTACGAAAAAGTTGAAAAAAGACGAAACACCCCCCCTCACAAAAAAGTTGAAAAAAGACGAAACACCTCCCCCTTACGAAAACTTTTTTGAAGCCGAATTTCGTCATGAAAATTTTCAACTTTTTTGAAGCCTAAATACTTCATGAAAATTTTCAACTTTTTGAAGCCGAATTTCTTCATGAATATTTTCAATTGACCCACCCCCCTCACGAAAAAGTTGAAAAAAGACGAAACACCCCCCTCTTACGAAAAAGTTGAAAAAAGACGAAACACCCCCCTCTTACGAAAAAGTTGAAAAAAGACGAAGCACCCCCCCTCTTGCGAAAACTTTTTTGAAGCCGAATTTCTTCATGAAAATTTTAAACTTTTTTGAAGCCGAATTTCTTCATCAAAATTTAAAACATTTTTGAAGCCCAAATACTTCATGAAAATTTTCAACTTTTTTGAAGCCGAATTTCTTCATGAATATTTTCAATTGACCCACCCCCCCTCACGAAAAAGTTGAAAAAAGACGAAACACCCCACTCTTACGAAAAAGTGAAAAAAAAGACGAAACACCTCCCCCTTACGAAAAAGTTGAAAAAAGACGAAACACCCCCCCCTTACGAAAAAGTTGAAAAAAGACGAAACACCCCCCCCTCGCGAAAACTTTTTTGAAGCCGAATTTCTTCATGAAAATTTTCAACCTTTTTGAAGCCCAAATACTACATGAAAATTTTCAACTTTTTTGAAGCCGAATTTCTTCATGAATACTTTCAATTGACCCACCCCCCTCATGAAAAAGTTGAAAAAAGAAGAAACACCCCCCTCTTACGAAAAAGTTGAAAAAAGACGAAACATCCCCCCCTTGCGAAAACTTTTTTGAAGCCGAATTTCTTCATGAAAATTTTCAACTTTTTTGAAGCCGAATTTCTTCATGAATATTTTCAACTTTTTTGAAGCCCAAATACTTCATGAAAATTTTCAACTTTTTTGAAGCCGAATTTTTTCATGAAAATTTTCAACTTTTTTGAAGCCCAAATACTTCATGAAAATTTTCATCTTTTTTGAAGCCGAATTTCTTCATGAAAATTTTAAACTTTTTTGAAGCCGAATTTCTTCATGAAAATTTAAAACATTTTTGAAGCCCAAATACTTCATGAAAATTTTCAACCTTTTTGAAGCCGAATTTCTTCATGAAATTTTTAAACTTTTTTGAAGCCCAAATACTTCATGAAAATTTTCAACTTTTTTGAAGCCGAATTTCTCCATGAATATTTTCAATTGACCCACCCCCCCTCAAGAAAAAGTTGAAAAAAGACGAAACACCCCCATCTTACGAAAAAGTTGAAAAAAGACGAAACACCCCCTCTTGCGAAAACTTTTTTGAAGCCGAATTTCTTCATGAAAATTTTCAACTTTTTTGAAGCCTAAATACTTCATGAAAATTTTAAACTTTTTTGAAGCCGAATTTCTTCATGAATATTTTCAACCTTTTTGAAGCCGAATTTCTTCATGAATACTTTCAATTGACCCACCCCCCTCACGAAAAAGTTGAAAAAAGACGAAACACCCCCCTCTTACGAAAAAGTTGAAAAAAGACGAAACACCCCCCCCTTTCGAAAAAGTTGAAAAAAGACGAAACACCCCCCCCTTGCGAAAACTTTTTTGAAGCCGAATTTCTTCATGAAAATTTTCAACTTTTTTGAAGCCCAAATACTTCATAAAAATTTTCAACTTTTTTGAAGCCCAAATACTTCATGAAAATTTTCATCTTTTTTGAAGCCAAATTTCTTCATGAATATTTTCAATTGACCCACCCCCGCTAACGAAAAAGTTGAAAAAAGACGTAACACCCCCCCCTTACGAAAAAGTTGAAAAAAGACGAAACACCCCCCCTCACAAAAAAGTTGAAAAAAGACGAAACACCTCCCCCTTACGAAAACTTTTTTGAAGCCGAATTTCGTCATGAAAATTTTCAACTTTTTTGAAGACTAAATACTTCATGAAAATTTTCAACTTTTTTGAAGCCGAATTTCTTCATGAATACTTTCAATTGACCCACCCCCCTCACGAAAAAGTTGAAAAAAGACGAAACACCCCCCCTTACGAAAAAGTTGAAAAAAGACGAAACACCCCCCCTCACGAAAAAGTTGAAAAAAGATGAAACACCTCCCCCTTACGAAAACTTTTTTGAAGCCGAATTTCTTCATGAAAATTTTCAACTTTTTTGAAGCCGAAATACTTCATCAAAATTTTAAACTTTTTTGAAGCTGAATTTCTTCATGAATATTTTCAACCTTTTTGAAGCCGAATTTCTTCATGAAAATTTTAAACTTTTTTGAAGCCCAAATACTTCATGAAAATTTTCAACTTTTTTGAAGCCGAATTTCTTAATGAATACTTTCAATTGACCCACCCCCCTAACGAAAAAGTTGAAAAAAGACGAAACACCCCCCCCTTACGAAAAAGTTGAAAAAAGACGAAACACCCCCTCCTTGCGAAAACTTTTTTGAAGCCGAATTTCTTCATGAAAATTTTCAACTTTTTTGAAGCCCAAATACTTCATGAAAATTTTCAACTTTTTTGAAGCCGAATTTCTTCATGAATATTTTCAATTGACCCACCCCCCTCACGAAAAAGTTGAAAAAAGATGAAACACCCCCCTCTTACGAAAAAGTTGAAAAAAGACGAAACACCCCCCCCTTACGAAACAGTTGAAAAAAGACGAAACACCCCCCCCTTACGAAAAAGTTGAAAAAAGACGAAACACCCCCCCCTTGCGAAAACTTTTTTGAATCCGAATTTCTTCATGAAAATTTTCAACTTTTTTGAAGCCCAAATACTTCATGAAAATTTTAAACTTTTTTGAATCCGAATTTCTTCATGAATACTTTCAATTGACCCACCCCCCTCACGAAAAAGTTGAAAAAAGACGAAACACCCCCCCCTTACGAAAAAGTTGAAAAAAGACGAAACACCCCCCCTTACGAAAAAGTTGAAAAAAGACGAAACACCCCCCCTCACAAAAAAGTTGAAAAAAGACGAAACACCTCCCCCTTACGAAAACTTTTTTGAAGCCGAATTTCGTCATGAAAATTTTCAACTTTTTTGAAGCCTAAATACTTCATGAAAATTTTCAACTTTTTGAAGCCGAATTTCTTCATGAATATTTTCAATTGACCCACCCCCCTCACGAAAAAGTTGAAAAAAGACGAAACACCCCCCTCTTACGAAAAAGTTGAAAAAAGACGAAACACCCCCCTTTTACGAAAAAGTTGAAAAAAGACGAAGCACCCCCCCTCTTGCGAAAACTTTTTTGAAGCCGAATTTCTTCATGAAAATTTTAAACTTTTTTGAAGCCGAATTTCTTCATCAAAATTTAAAACATTTTTGAAGCCCAAATACTTCATGAAAATTTTCAACTTTTTTGAAGCCGAATTTCTTCATGAATATTTTCAATTGACCCACCCCCCCTCACGAAAAAGTTGAAAAAAGACGAAACACCCCCCTCTTACGAAAAATTGAAAAAAAAGATGAAACACCTCCACCTTACGAAAAAGTTGAAAAAAGACGAAACACCCCCCCCTTACGAAAAAGTTGAAAAAAGACGAAACACCCCCCCCTCGCGAAAACTTTTTTGAAGCCGAATTTCTTCATGAAAATTTTCAACCTTTTTGAAGCCCAAATACTACATGAAAATTTTCAACTTTTTTGAAGCCGAATTTCTTCATGAATACTTTCAATTGACCCACCCCCCTCATGAAAAAGTTGAAAAAAGAAGAAACAACCCCCTCTTACGAAAAAGTTGAAAAAAGACGAAACATCCCCCCCTTGCGAAAACTTTTTTGAAGCCGAATTTCTTCATGAAAATTTTCAACTTTTTTGAAGCCGAATTTCTTCATGAATATTTTCAACTTTTTTGAAGCCCAAATACTTCATGAAAATTTTCAACTTTTTTGAAGCCGAATTTTTTCATGAAAATTTTCAACTTTTTTGAAGCCCAAATACTTCATGAAAATTTTCATCTTTTTTGAAGCCGAATTTCTTCATGAAAATTTTAAACTTTTTTGAAGCCGAATTTCTTCATGAAAATTTAAAACATTTTTGAAGCCCAAATACTTCATGAAAATTTTCAACCTTTTTGAAGCCGAATTTCTTCATGAAATTTTTAAACTTTTTTGAAGCCCAAATACTTCATGAAAATTTTCAACTTTTTTGAAGCCGAATTTCTCCATGAATATTTTCAATTGACACACCCCCCCTCAAGAAAAAGTTGAAAAAAGACGAAACACCCCCATCTTACGAAAAAGTTGAAAAAAGACGAAACACCCCCCCTCTTGCGAAAACTTTTTTGAAGCCGAATTTCTTCATGAAAATTTTCAACTTTTTTGAAGCCTAAATACTTCATGAAAATTTTCAACTTTTTTGAAGCCGAATTTCTTCATGAATATTTTCAACCTTTTTGAAGCCGAATTTCTTCATGAATACTTTCAATTGACCCACCCCCTCACGAAAAAGTTGAAAAAAGACGAAACACCCCCCTCTTACGAAAAAGTTGAAAAAAGACGAAACACCCCCCCCTTTCGAAAAAGTTGAAAAAAGACGAAACACCCCCCCCTTGCGAAAACTTTTTTGAAGCCGAATTTCTTCATGAAAATTTTCAACTTTTTTGAAGCCCAAATACTTCATAAAAATTTTCAACTTTTTTGAAGCCGAATTTCTTCATGAAAATTTTAAACTTTTTTGAAGCCCAAATACTTCATGAAAATTTTCAACTTTTTTGAAGCCGAATTTCTTCATGAATATTTTCAACTTTTTTGAAGCCCATATACTTCCTGAAAATTTTCAACTTTTTTGAAGCCCAAATACTTCATGAAAATTTTCAACTTTTTTGAAGCCCAAATACTTCATGAAAACGTTCAACTTTTTTGAAGCCCAATTTCTTCATGAAAATTTTCAACTTTTTTGAAGCCCAAATACTTCATGAAAAATTTCAATTGACCAACCCCCCCTTATGAAAAAGTTGAAAAAAGAGGAAACACCCCCCCTTACGAAAAAGTTGAAAAAAGACGAAACACCCCCCCCCTCGCGAAAACTTTTTTGAAGCCGAATTTCTTCATGAAAATTTTCAACTTTTTTGAAGCCCAAATACTTCATGAAAATTTTCAACTTTTTTGAAGCCGAATTTCTTCATGAATACTTTCAATTGACCCACCCCCCTCATGAAAAAGTTGAAAAAAGACGAAACACCCCCCTCTTACGAAAAAGTTGAAAAAAGACGAAACATCCCCCCCTTGCGAAAACTTTTTTGAAGCCGAATTTCTTCATGAAAATTTTCAACTTTTTTGAAGCCGAATTTCTTCATGAATATTTTCAACTTTTCTGAAGCCCAAATACTTCATGAAAATTTTCAACTTTTTTGAAGCCCAAATACTTCATGAAAATTTTCAACTTTTTTGAAGCCCAAATACTTCATGAAAACGTTCATCTTTTTTGAAGCCGAATTTTTTCATGAAAATTTTCAACTTTTTTGAAGCCCAAATACTTCATGAAAATTTTCATCTTTTTTGAAGCCGAATTTCTTCATGAAAATTTTAAACTTTTTTGAAGCCGAATTTCTTCATGAAAATTTAAAACATTTTTGAAGCCCAAATACTTCATGAAAATTTTCAACCTTTTTGAAGCCGAATTTCTCCATGAATATTTTCAATTGACCCACCCCCCCTCACGAAAAAGTTGAAAAAAGACGAAACACCCCCATCTTACGAAAAAGTTGAAAAAAGACGAAACACCCCCCACCCTTGCGAAAACTTTTTTGAAGCCGAATTTCTTCATGAAAATTTTCAACTTTTTTGAAGCCCAAATACTTCATGAAAATTTTCATCTTTTTTGAAGCCAAATTTCTTCATGAATATTTTCAATTGACCCACCCCCGCTAACGAAAAAGTTGAAAAAAGACGAAACACCCCCCCCTTACGAAAAAGTTGAAAAAAGACGAAACACCCCCCCCTTGCGAAAACTTTTTTGAAGCCGAATTTCTTCATGAAAATTTTTGACTTTTTTGAAGCCCAAATACTTCATGAAAATTTTCAACTTTTTTGAAGCCGAATTTCTTCATGAAAATTTTCAACTTTTTTGAATCCGAATTTCTTCATGAATATTTTCAACTTTTTTGAAGCCCAAATACTTCATGAAAATTTTCAACTTTTTTGAAGCCGAATTTCTTCATGAAAATTTTAAACTTTTTTGAAGCCGAATTTCTTCATGAAAATTTAAAAAAAATTTCAAGCCCAAATACTTCATGAAAATTTTCAACTTTTTTGAAGCCGAATTTCTTCATGAATATTTTCAACTTTTTTGAAGCCCAAATACTTCATGAAAATTTTCAACCTTTTTGAAGCCGTATTTCTTCATGAAAATTTTAAACTTTTTTGAAGCCGAATTTCTTCATGAAAATTTAAAACATTTTTGAAGCCCAAATACTTCATGAAAATTTTCAACTTTTTTGAAACCGAATTTCTTCATGAATATTTTCAATTGACCCAACCCCCCTCACGAAAAAGTTGAAAAAAGACGAAACACCCCCCCTTACGAAAAATTTGAAAAAGACGAAACACCCCCCTCTTGCGAAAACTTTTTTGAAGCCGAATTTCTTCATGAAAATTTTCAACTTTTTTGAAGCCGAATTCCTTCATGAAAATTTAAAAAAATTTTCAAGCCCAAATACTTCATGAAAATCTTCAACTTTTTTGAAGCCAGATTTCTTCATGAATATTTTCAACTTTTTTGAAGCCCAAATACTTCATGAAAATTTTCAACCTTTTGAAGCCGAATTTCTTCATGAAAATTTTAAACTTTTTTGAAGCCGAATTTCTTCATGAATATTTTCAATTGACCCACCCCCGCTAACGAAAAAGTTGAAAAAAGATGAAACACCCCCCTCTTACGAAAAAGTTGAAAAAAGACGAAACACCCCCCCTTACGAAAAAGTTGAAAAAAGACGAAACACCCCCCCCTTACGAAAAAGTTGAAAAAAGACGAAACACCCCCCCCTCGCGAAAACTTTTTTGAAGCCGAATTTCTTCATGAAAATTTTCAATTTTTTTGAAGCCCAAATACTTCATGAAAATTTTCAACTTTTTTGAAGCCGAATTTCTTCATGAAAATTTTCAACTTTTTTGAATCCGAATTTCTTCATGAATATTTTCAACTTTTTTGAAGCCCAAATACTTCATGAAAATTTTCAACTTTTTTGAAGCCGAATTTCTTCATGAAAATTTTAAACTTTTTTGAAGCCGAATTTCTTCATGAAAATTTAAAAAAAATTTCAAGCCCAAATACTTCATGAAAATTTTCAACTTTTTTGAAGCCGAATTTCTTCATGAATATTTTCAACTTTTTTGAAGCCCAAATACTTCATGAAAATTTTCAACCTTTTTGAAGCCGAATTTCTTCATGAAAATTTTAAACTTTTTTGAAGCCGAATTTCTTCATGAAAATTTAAAACATTTTTGAAGCCCAAATACTTCATGAAATTTTTCAACTTTTTTGAAGCCGAATTTCTTCATGAATATTTTCAATTGACCCACCCCCCCTCACGAAAAAGTTGAAAAAGGACGAAACACCCCCCTCACGAAAAAGTTGAAAAAAGACGAAACTCCCCCCTCTTACGAAAAAGTTGAAAAAAGACGAAACACCCCCCCCTTACGAAAAAGTTGAAAAAAGACGAAACACCCCCCCCTTGCGAAAACTTTTTTGAAGCCGAATTTCTTCATGAAAATTTTCAACTGTTTTGAAGCCGAATTTCTTCATGAATATTTTCAACTTTTTTGAAGCCCAAATACTTCATGAAAATTTTCAACTTTTTTGAAGCCAAAATACTTCATGAAAATTTTCATCCTTTTTGAAGCCGAATTTCTTCATGAAAATTTTAAAGTTTTTTGAAGACGAATTTCTTCATGAAAATTTTCAACCTTTTTGAAGCCGAATTTCTTCATGAATATTTTCAATTGACCCACCCCCCCTCACGAAAAAGTTGAAAAAAGACGAAACACCCCCCTCTTACGAAAAAGTTGAAAAAAGACGAAACACCCCCCCTTGCGAAAACTTTTTTGAAGCCGAATTTCTTCATGAAAATTTTCAACTTTTTTGAAGCCCAAATACTTCATGAAAATTTTCATCTTTTTTGAAGCCGAATTTCTTCATGAAAATTTTAAACTTTCTTGAAGCCGAATTTCTTCATGAAAATTTTCAACTTTTTTGAAGCCCAAATACTTCATGAAAATTTTCAACTTTTTTGAAGCCGAATTTCTTCATGAAAATTTAAAAAATTTTTGAAGCCCAAATACTTCATGAAAATTTTTAACTTTTTTGAAACCGAATTTCTTCATGAATATTTTCAATTGACCCAACCCCCCTCACGAAAAAGTTGAAAAAAGACGAAACACCCCCCCTTACGAAAAATTTGAAAAAGACGAAACACCCCCCTCTTGCGAAAACTTTTTTGAAGCCGAATTTCTTCATGAAAATTTTCAACTTTTTTGAAGCCGAATTCCTTCATGAAAATTTAAAAAAATTTTCAAGCCCAAATACTTCATGAAAATCTTCAACTTTTTTGAAGCCAGATTTCTTCATGAATATTTTCAACTTTTTTGAAGCCCAAATACTTCATGAAAATTTTCAACCTTTTGAAGCCGAATTTCTTCATGAAAATTTTAAACTTTTTTGAAGCCGAATTTCTTCATGAATATTTTCAATTGACCCACCCCCGCTAACGAAAAAGTTGAAAAAAGAGGAAACACCCCACTCTTACGAAAAAGTTGAAAAAAGACGAAACACCCCCCCTTACGAAAAAGTTGAAAAAAGACGAAACACCCCCCCCTTACGAAAAAGTTGAAAAAAGACGAAACACCCCCCCCTCGCGAAAACTTTTTTGAAGCCGAATTTCTTCATGAAAATTTTCAATTTTTTTGAAGCCCAAATACTTCATGAAAATTTTCAACTTTTTTGAAGCCGAATTTCTTCATGAATACTTTCAATTGACCCACCCCCTCACGAAAAAGTTGAAAAAAGACGATACAACCCTTACGAAAAAGTTGAAAAAAGACGAAACACCCCCCCCTTGCGAAAACTTTTTTGAAGCCGAATTTCTTCATGAAAATTTTCAACTTTTTTGAAGCCCAAATACTTCATGAAAATTTTCATCTTTTTTGAAGCCAAATTTCTTCATGAATATTTTCAATTGACCCACCCCCGCTAACGGAAAAGTTGAAAAAAAACGAAACACCCCCCCCTTACGAAAAAGTTGAAAAAAGACGAAACACCCCCCCCTTGCGAAAACTTTTTTGAAGCCGAATTTCTTCATGAATATTTTCAATTGACCCACCCCCTCACGAAAAAGTTGAAAAAAGACGAAACACCCCCCCCTTACGAAAAAGTTGAAAAAAGATGAAACACCCCCCCCTTGCGAAAACTTTTTTGAAGCCGAATTTCTTCATGAAAATTTTAAACTTTTTTGAAGCCCAAATACTTCATAAAAATTTTAAACTTTTTTGAAGCCGAATTTCTTCATGAAAATTTTAAACTTTTTTGAAGCCGAATTTCTTCATGAAAATTTAAAAAAAATTTCAAGCCCAAATACTTCATGAAAATTTTCAACTTTTTTGAAGCCGAATTTCTTCATGAAAATTTTCAACTTTTTTGAAGCCCAAATACTTCATGAAAATTTTCAACTTTTTTGAAGCCCAAATACTTCATGAAAATTTTCAACTTTTTTGAAGCCGAATTTCTTCATGAAAATTTTTAACTTTTTTGAAGCCCAAATAATTCATGAAAATTTTCAACGTTTTTGAAGCCGAATTTCTTCATGAAAATTTTCAACTTTTTTGAAGCCCAAATACTTCATGAAAATTTTCAACTTTTTTGAAGTCGAATTTCTTCATGAAAATTTTCAACTTTTTTGTAGCCGAATTTCTTCATGAATATTTTCAACTTTTTTGAAGCCCAAATACTTCATGAAAATTTTCAACTTTTTTGAAGCCGAATTTCTTCATGAATATTTTCAATTGACCCACCCCCCCTCACGAAAAAGTTGAAAAAAGACGAAACACCCCCCTCTTTCGAAAAAGTTGAAAAAAGACGAAACACCCCCCCCTTGCGAAAACTTTTTTTAAGCCGAATTTCTTCATGAAAATTTTCAACTTTTTTGAAGCCCAAATACTTCATGAAAATTTTCATCTTTTTTGAAGCCGAATTTCTTCATGAAAATTTTCAACTTTTTTGAAGCCGAATTTCTTCATGAATATTTTCAATTGACCCACCCCCCCTCACGAAAAAGTTGAAAAAAGACGAAACACCCCCCTCTTTCGAAAAAGTTGAAAAAAGACGAAACACCCCCCCCTTGCGAAAACTTTTTTTAAGCCGAATTTCTTCATGAAAATTTTCAACTTTTTTGAAGCCCAAATACTTCATGAAAATTTTCATCTTTTTTGAAGCCGAATTTCTTCATGAAAATTTTCAACTTTTTTGAAGCCGAATTTCTTCATGAAAATTTTCAACTTTTTTGAAGCAGAATTTCTTCATGAAAATTTAAAAAAATTTTCAAGCCCAAATACTTCATGAAAATTTTCATCTTTTTTGAAGCCGAATTTCTTCATGAAAATTTTAAACTTTTTTGAAGCCGAATTTCTTCATGAAAATTTTCAATTGACCCACCCCCCTCACGAAAAAGTTGAAAAAAGACGAAACACCCCCCTCTTGCGAAAACTTTTTTGAAGCCGAATTTCTTCATGAAAATTTTAAACTTTTTTGAAGCCCAAATACTTCATGAAAATTTTCATCTTTTTTGAAGCCAAATTTCTTCATGAATATTTTCAATTGACCCACCCCCGCTAACGGAAAAGTTGAAAAAAAACGAAACACCCCCCCTTACGAAAAAGTTGAAAAAAGACGAAACACCGCCCCCCTTGCGAAAACTTTTTTGAAGCCGAATTTCTTCATGAATATTTTCAATTGACCCACCCCCTCACGAAAAAATTGAAAAAAGACGAAACACCCCCCCCTTACGAAAAAGTTGAAAAAAGACGAAACACCCCCCCCTTGCGAAAACTTTTTTGAAGCCGAATTTCTTCATGAAAATTTTAAACTTTTTTGAAGCCCAAATACTTCATGAAAATTTTCAACTTTTTTGAAGCCGAATTTCTTCATGAAAATTTTCAACTTTTTTGAAGCCGAATTTCTTCATGAAAATTTAAAAAAATTTTCAAGCCCAAATACTTCATGAAAATTTTCAACTTTTTTGAAGCCGAATTTCTTCATGAAAATTTTAAACTTTTTTGAAGCCCAAATACTTCATGAAAATTTTCAACTTTTTTGAAGCCCAAATACTTCATGAAAATTTTCAACTTTTTTGAAGCCGAATTTCTTCATGAATATTTTCAATTGACCCACCCCCCCTCACGAAAAAGTTGAAAAAAGACGAAACACCCCCCTCTTACGAAAAAGTTGAAAAAAGACGAAACACCCCCCCCTTGCGAAAACTTTTTTGAAGCCGAATTTCTTCATGAAAATTTTCAACTTTTTTGAAGCCCAAATACTTCATGAAAATTTTCAACTTTTTTGAAGCCGAATTTCTTCATGAAAATTTTCAACTTTTTTGAAGCCCAAATACTTCATGAAAATTTTCAACTTTTTTGAAGCCCATATACTTCATGAAAATTTTCAACTTTTTTGAAGCCGAATTTCTTCATGAAAATTTTAAACTTTTTTGAAGACGAAATTCTTCATGAAAATAAAAAAAAAATTTCAAACCCAAATACTTCATGAAAATTTTCATCTTTTTTGAAGCCAAATTTCTTCATGAATATTTTCAATTGACCCACCCCCGCTAACGGAAAAGTTGAAAAAAAACGAAACACCCCCCCTTACGAAAAAGTTGAAAAAAGACGAAACACCGTCCCCCCTTGCGAAAACTTTTTTGAAGCCGAATTTCTTCATGAATATTTTCAATTGACCCACCCCCTCACGAAAAAATTGAAAAAAGACGAAACACCCCCCCCTTACGAAAAAGTTGAAAAAAGACGAAACACCCCCCCCTTGCGAAAACTTTTTTGAAGCCGAATTTCTTCATGAAAATTTTAAACTTTTTTGAAGCCCAAATACTTCATGAAAATTTTCAACTTTTTTGAAGCCGAATTTCTTCATGAAAATTTTCAACTTTTTTGAAGCCGAATTTCTTCATGAAAATTTAAAAAAATTTTCAAGCCCAAATACTTCATGAAAATTTTCAACTTTTTTGAAGCCGAATTTCTTCATGAAAATTTTAAACTTTTTTGAAGCCCAAATACTTCATGAAAATTTTCAACTTTTTTGAAGCTCAAATACTTCATGAAAATTTTCAACTTTTTTGAAGCCGAATTTCTTCATGAATATTTTCAATTGACCCACCCCCCCTCACGAAAAAGTTGAAAAAAGACATAACACCCCCCTCTTACGAAAAAGTTGAAAAAAGACGAAACACCCCCCCCCTTGCGAAAACTTTTTTGAAGCCGAATTTCTTCATGAAAATTTTCAACTTTTTTGAAGCCCAAATACTTCATGAAAATTTTCAACTTTTTTGAAGCCGAATTTCTTCATGAAAATTTTCAACTTTTTTGAAGCCCAAATACTTCATGAAAATTTTCAACTTTTTTGAAGCCCATATACTTCATGAAAATGTTCAACTTTTTTGAAGCCGAATTTCTTCATGAAAATTTTAAACTTTTTTGAAGACGAAATTCTTCATGAAAATTAAAAAAAAATTTCAAACCCAAATACTTCATGAAAATTTTCAACTTTTTTGAAGCCGAATTTCTTCATGAATATTTTCAACTTTTTTGAAGCCCAAATAATTCATGAAAATTTTCAACCTTTTTGAAGCCGAATTTCTTCATGAAAATTTTAAACTTTTTTGAAGCCGAATTTCTTCATGAATATTTTCAACCTTTTTGAAGCCGAATTTCTTCATGAAAATTTTCAACTTTTTTGAAGCCTAAATACTTCATGAAAATTTTCAACTTTTTTGAAGCCCAAATACTTCATGAAAATTTTCAACTTTTTTGAAGCCCAAATACTTCATGAAAACGTTCATCTTTTTTGAAGCCGAATTTCTTCATGAAAATTTTCAAGTTTTTTGAAGCCCAAATACTTCATGAAAATTTTCAACTTTTTTGAAGCCGAATTTGTTCATGAATATTTTCAATTGACCCACCCCCCCTCACGAAAAAGTTGAAAAAAGACGAAACACCCCCCTCTTACGAAAAAGTTGAAAAAAGACGAAACACCCCCCCTTACGAAAAAGTTGAAAAAAGACGAAACACCCCCCCCTCGCGAAAACTTTTTTGAAGCCGAATTTCTTCATGAAAATTTTCAACTTTTTTGAAGCCCAAATACTTCATGAAAATTTTCAACTTTTTTGAAGCCGAATTTCTTCATGAATACTTTCAATTGACCCACCCCCCTCACGAAAAAGTTGAAAAAAGACGAAACTCCCCCCTTACGAAAAAGTTGAAAAAAGACGAAACACCCCCCCCTTACGAAAAAGTTTAAAAAAGACGAAACACCCCCCCTTGCGAAAACTTTTTTGAAACCGAATTTCTTCATGAATATTTTCAATTGACCCACCCCCTCACGAAAAAGTTGAAAAAAGACGAAACACACCCCTCTTACGAAAAAGTTGAAAAAAGACGAAACACCCCCCCCTTACGAAAAAGTTGAAAAAAGACGAAACACCCCCCCCTTGCGAAAACTTTTTTGAAGCCGAATTTCTTCATGAAAATTTTCAACTTTTTTGAAGCCGAATTTCTTCATGAAAATTTTCAACTTTTTTGAAGCCCAAATACTTCATGAAAATTTTCAACTTTTTTGAAGCCGAATTTCTTCATGAAAATTTTCAACTTTTTTGAAGCCCAAATACTTCATGAAAATTGTCATCTTTTTTGAAGCCGAATTTCTTCATGAATATTTTCAATTGACCCACCCCCTCACGAAAAAGTTGAAAAAAGACGAAACACCCCCCTCTTACGAAAAGTTGAAAAAAGACGAAACACCCCCCCTTACGAAAAAGTTGAAAAAAGACGAAACACCCCTCCCTTGCGAAAACTTTTTTGAAGCCGAATTTCTTCATGAAAATTTTCAACTGTTTTGAAGCCGAATTTCTTCATGAATATTTTCAACTTTTTTGAAGCACAAATACTTCATGAAAATTTTCAACTTTTTTGAAGCTGAATTTCTTAATGAAAATTTTCAACTTTTTTGAAGCCCAAATACTTCATGAAAATTTTCAACTTTTTTGAAGCCGAATTTCTTCATGAAAATTTTCAACTTTTTTGAAGCCCAAATACTTCATGAAAATTGTCATCTTTTTTGAAGCCAAATTTCTTCATGAATATTTTCAATTGACCCACCCCCGCTAACGAAAAAGTTGAAAAAAGACGACACACCCCCCCCTTACGAAAAAGTTGAAAAAAGACGAAACACCCCCCCCTTGCGAAAACTTTTTTGAAGCCGAATTTCTTCATGAATATTTTCAATTGACCCACCCCCTCACGAAAAAGTTGAAAAAAGACGAAACACCCCCCTCTTACGAAAAGTTGAAAAAAGACGAAACACCCCCCCTTACGAAAAAGTTGAAAAAAGACGAAACACCCCCCCCTTGCGAAAACTTTTTTGAAGCCGAATTTCTTCATGAAAATTTTCAACTTTTTTGAGCCGAATTTCTTCATGAATATTTTCAACTTTTTTGAAGCACAAATACTTCATGAAAATTTTCAACTTTTTTGAAGCCCAAATACTTCATGAAAATTTTCAACTTTTTTGAACCCCAAATACTTCATGAAAACGTTCATCTTTTTTGAAGCCGAATTTCTTCATGAAAATTTTCAACTTTTTTGAAGCCCAAATACTTCATGAAAATTTTCAACTTTTTTGAAGCCGAATTTCTTCATGAATACTTTCAATTGACCCACCCCCCTCACGAAAAAGTTGAAAAAAGACGAAACTCCCCCCTTACGAAAAAGTTGAAAAAAGACGAAACACCCCCCCCTTGCGAAAACTTTTTTGAAGCCGAATTTCTTCATGAATATTTTCAATTGACCCACCCCCTCACGAAAAAGTTGAAAAAAGACGAAACACACCCCTCTTACAAAAAAGTTGAAAAAAGACGAAACACCCCCCCCTTACGAAAAAGTTGAAAAAAGACGAAACACCCCCCCTTGCGAAAACTTTTTTGAAGCCGAATTTCTTCATGAAAATTTTCAACTGTTTTGAAGCCGAATTTCTTCATGAATATTTTCAACTTTTTTGAAGCACAAATACTTCATGAAAATTTTCAACTTTTTTGAAGCCCAAATACTTCATGAAAATTTTCAACTTTTTTGAAGCCGAATTTCTTCATGAATATTTTCAATTGACCCACCCCCCCTCACGAAAAAGTTGAAAAAAGACGAAACATCCCCCTCTTACGAAAAAGTTGAAAAAAGACGAAACACCCCCCCTTACGAAAAAGTTGAAAAAAGACGAAACACCCCCCCCTTACGAAAAAGTTGAAAAAAGACGAAACACCCCCCCCTCGCGAAAACTTTTTTGAAGCCGAATATCTTCATGAAAATTTTCAACTTTTTTGAAGCCCAAATACTTCATGAAAATTTTCAACTTTTTTGAAGCCGAATTTCTTCATGAAAATGTTCAACTTTTTTGAAGCCGAATTTCTTCATGAAAATTTAAAAAAATTTTCAAGCCCAAATACTTCATGAAAATTTTCAACTTTTTTGAAGCCGAATTTCTTCATGAAAATTTTAAACTTTTTTGAAGCCCAAATACTTCATGAAAATTTTCAACTTTTTTGAAGCCCAAATACTTCATGAAAATTTTCAACTTTTTTGAAGCCCAAATACTTCATGAAAACGTTCATCTTTTTTGAAGCCGAATTTCTTCATGAAAATTTTCAACTTTTTTGAAGCCCAAATACTTCATGAAAATTTTCAACTTTTTTGAAGCCGAATTTCTTCATGAATACTTTCAATTGACCCACCCCCCTCACGAAAAAGTTGAAAAAAGACGAAACTCCCCCCTTACGAAAAAGTTGAAAAAAGACGAAACACCCCCCCCTTGCGAAAACTTTTTTGAAGCCGAATTTCTTCATGAATATTTTCAATTGACCCACCCCCTCACGAAAAAGTTGAAAAAAGACGAAACACACCCCTCTTACAAAAAAGTTGAAAAAAGACGAAACACCCCCCCCTTACGAAAAAGTTGAAAAAAGACGAAACACCCCCCCCTTGCGAAAACTTTTTTGAAGCCGAATTTCTTCATGAAAATTTTCAACTGTTTTGAAGCCGAATTTCTTCATGAATATTTTCAACTTTTTTGAAGCACAAATACTTCATGAAAATTTTCAACTTTTTTGAAGCCCAAATACTTCATGAAAATTTTCAACTTTTTTGAAGCCGAATTTCTTCATGAATATTTTCAATTGACCCACCCCCCCTCACGAAAAAGTTGAAAAAAGACGAAACATCCCCCTCTTACGAAAAAGTTGAAAAAAGACGAAACACCCCCCCTTACGAAAAAGTTGAAAAAAGACGAAACACCCCCCCCTTACGAAAAAGTTGAAAAAAGACGAAACACCCCCCCCTCGCGAAAACTTTTTTGAAGCCGAATATCTTCATGAAAATGTTCAACTTTTTTGAAGCCCAAATACTTCATGAAAATTTTCAACTTTTTTGAAGCCGAATTTCTTCATGAAAATTTTCAACTTTTTTGAAGCCGAATTTCTTCATGAAAATTTAAAAAAATTTTCAAGCCCAAATACTTCATGAAAATTTTCAACTTTTTTGAAGCCGAATTTCTTCATGAAAATTTTAAACTTTTTTGAAGCCCAAATACTTCATGAAAATTTTCAACTTTTTTGAAGCCCAAATACTTCATGAAAATTTTCAACTTTTTTGAAGCCGAATTTCTTCATGAATATTTTCAATTGACCCACCCCCCCTCACGAAAAAGTTGAAAAAAGACGAAACACCCCCCTCTTACGAAAAAGTTGAAAAAAGACGAAACACCCCCCCTTACGAAAAAGTTGAAAAAAGACGAAACACCCCCCCCTCGCGAAAACTTTTTTGAAGCCGAATTTCTTCATGAAAATTTTCAACTTTTTTGAAGCCCAAATACTTCATGAAAATTTTCAACTTTTTTGAAGCCGAATTTCTTCATGAATACTTTCAATTGACCCACCCCCCTCACGAAAAAGTTGAAAAAAGACGAAACTCCCCCCTTACGAAAAAGTTGAAAAAAGACGAAACACCCCCCCCTTACGAAAAAGTTTAAAAAAGACGAAACACCCCCCCTTGCGAAAACTTTTTTGAAACCGAATTTCTTCATGAATATTTTCAATTGACCCACCCCCTCACGAAAAAGTTGAAAAAAGACGAAACACACCCCTCTTACGAAAAAGTTGAAAAAAGACGAAACACCCCCCCCTTACGAAAAAGTTGAAAAAAGACGAAACACCCCCCCCTTGCGAAAACTTTTTTGAAGCCGAATTTCTTCATGAAAATTTTCAACTTTTTTGAAGCCGAATTTCTTCATGAAAATTTTCAACTTTTTTGAAGCCCAAATACTTCATGAAAATTTTCAACTTTTTTGAAGCCGAATTTCTTCATGAAAATTTTCAACTTTTTTGAAGCCCAAATACTTCATGAAAATTGTCATCTTTTTTGAAGCCGAATTTCTTCATGAATATTTTCAATTGACCCACCCCCTCACGAAAAAGTTGAAAAAAGACGAAACACCCCCCTCTTACGAAAAGTTGAAAAAAGACGAAACACCCCCCCTTACGAAAAAGTTGAAAAAAGACGAAACACCCCTCCCTTGCGAAAACTTTTTTGAAGCCGAATTTCTTCATGAAAATTTTCAACTGTTTTGAAGCCGAATTTCTTCATGAATATTTTCAACTTTTTTGAAGCACAAATACTTCATGAAAATTTTCAACTTTTTTGAAGCTGAATTTCTTAATGAAAATTTTCAACTTTTTTGAAGCCCAAATACTTCATGAAAATTTTCAACTTTTTTGAAGCCGAATTTCTTCATGAAAATTTTCAACTTTTTTGAAGCCCAAATACTTCATGAAAATTGTCATCTTTTTTGAAGCCAAATTTCTTCATGAATATTTTCAATTGACCCACCCCCGCTAACGAAAAAGTTGAAAAAAGACGACACACCCCCCCCTTACGAAAAAGTTGAAAAAAGACGAAACACCCCCCCCTTGCGAAAACTTTTTTGAAGCCGAATTTCTTCATGAATATTTTCAATTGACCCACCCCCTCACGAAAAAGTTGAAAAAAGACGAAACACCCCCCTCTTACGAAAAGTTGAAAAAAGACGAAACACCCCCCCTTACGAAAAAGTTGAAAAAAGACGAAACACCCCCCCCTTGCGAAAACTTTTTTGAAGCCGAATTTCTTCATGAAAATTTTCAACTTTTTTGAGCCGAATTTCTTCATGAATATTTTCAACTTTTTTGAAGCACAAATACTTCATGAAAATTTTCAACTTTTTTGAAGCCCAAATACTTCATGAAAATTTTCAACTTTTTTGAACCCCAAATACTTCATGAAAACGTTCATCTTTTTTGAAGCCGAATTTCTTCATGAAAATTTTCAACTTTTTTGAAGCCCAAATACTTCATGAAAATTTTCAACTTTTTTGAAGCCGAATTTCTTCATGAATACTTTCAATTGACCCACCCCCCTCACGAAAAAGTTGAAAAAAGACGAAACTCCCCCCTTACGAAAAAGTTGAAAAAAGACGAAACACCCCCCCCTTGCGAAAACTTTTTTGAAGCCGAATTTCTTCATGAATATTTTCAATTGACCCACCCCCTCACGAAAAAGTTGAAAAAAGACGAAACACACCCCTCTTACAAAAAAGTTGAAAAAAGACGAAACACCCCCCCCTTACGAAAAAGTTGAAAAAAGACGAAACACCCCCCCTTGCGAAAACTTTTTTGAAGCCGAATTTCTTCATGAAAATTTTCAACTGTTTTGAAGCCGAATTTCTTCATGAATATTTTCAACTTTTTTGAAGCACAAATACTTCATGAAAATTTTCAACTTTTTTGAAGCCCAAATACTTCATGAAAATTTTCAACTTTTTTGAAGCCGAATTTCTTCATGAATATTTTCAATTGACCCACCCCCCCTCACGAAAAAGTTGAAAAAAGACGAAACATCCCCCTCTTACGAAAAAGTTGAAAAAAGACGAAACACCCCCCCTTACGAAAAAGTTGAAAAAAGACGAAACACCCCCCCCTTACGAAAAAGTTGAAAAAAGACGAAACACCCCCCCCTCGCGAAAACTTTTTTGAAGCCGAATATCTTCATGAAAATTTTCAACTTTTTTGAAGCCCAAATACTTCATGAAAATTTTCAACTTTTTTGAAGCCCAAATACTTCATGAAAATTTTCAACTTTTTTGAAGCCCAAATACTTCATGAAAATTTTCAACTTTTTTGAAGCCCAAATACTTCATGAAAACGTTCATCTTTTTTGAAGCCGAATTTCTTCATGAAAATTTTCAACTTTTTTGAAGCCCAAATACTTCATGAAAATTTTCAACTTTTTTGAAGCCGAATTTCTTCATGAATACTTTCAATTGACCCACCCCCCTCACGAAAAAGTTGAAAAAAGACGAAACTCCCCCCTTACGAAAAAGTTGAAAAAAGACGAAACACCCCCCCCTTGCGAAAACTTTTTTGAAGCCGAATTTCTTCATGAATATTTTCAATTGACCCACCCCCTCACGAAAAAGTTGAAAAAAGACGAAACACACCCCTCTTACAAAAAAGTTGAAAAAAGACGAAACACCCCCCCCTTACGAAAAAGTTGAAAAAAGACGAAACACCCCCCCCTTGCGAAAACTTTTTTGAAGCCGAATTTCTTCATGAAAATTTTCAACTGTTTTGAAGCCGAATTTCTTCATGAATATTTTCAACTTTTTTGAAGCACAAATACTTCATGAAAATTTTCAACTTTTTTGAAGCCCAAATACTTCATGAAAATTTTCAACTTTTTTGAAGCCGAATTTCTTCATGAATATTTTCAATTGACCCACCCCCCCTCACGAAAAAGTTGAAAAAAGACGAAACATCCCCCTCTTACGAAAAAGTTGAAAAAAGACGAAACACCCCCCCTTACGAAAAAGTTGAAAAAAGACGAAACACCCCCCCCTTACGAAAAAGTTGAAAAAAGACGAAACACCCCCCCCTCGCGAAAACTTTTTTGAAGCCGAATATCTTCATGAAAATTTTCAACTTTTTTGAAGCCCAAATACTTCATGAAAATTTTCAACTTTTTTGAAGCCGAATTTCTTCATGAAAATTTTCAACTTTTTTGAAGCCGAATTTCTTCATGAAAATTTAAAAAAATTTTCAAGCCCAAATACTTCATGAAAATTTTCAACTTTTTTGAAGCCGAATTTCTTCATGAAAATTTTAAACTTTTTTGAAGCCCAAATACTTCATGAAAATTTTCAACTTTTTTGAAGCCCAAATACTTCATGAAAATTTTCAACTTTTTTGAAGCCGAATTTCTTCATGAATATTTTCAATTGACCCACCCCCCCTCACGAAAAAGTTGAAAAAAGACGAAACACCCCCCTCTTACGAAAAAGTTGAAAAAAGACGAAACACCCCCCCCTTGCGAAAACTTTTTTGAAGCCGAATTTCTTCATGAAAATTTTCAACTTTTTTGAAGCCCAAATACTTCATGAAAATTTTCAACTTTTTTGAAGCCGAATTTCTTCATGAAAATTTTCAACTTTTTTGAAGCCCAAATACTTCATGAAAATTTTCAACTTTTTTGAAGCCCATATACTTCATGAAAATTTTCAACTTTTTTGAAGCCGAATTTCTTCATGAAAATTTTAAACTTTTTTGAAGACGAAATTCTTCATGAAAATTAAAAAAAAATTTCAAACCCAAATACTTCATGAAAATTTTCAACTTTTTTGAAGCCGAATTTCTTCATGAATATTTTCAACTTTTTTGAAGCCCAAATAATTCATGAAAATTTTCAACCTTTTTGAAGCCGAATTTCTTCATGAAAATTTTAAACTTTTTTGAAGCCGAATTTCTTCATGAATATTTTCAACCTTTTTGAAGCCGAATTTCTTCATGAAAATTTTCAACTTTTTTGAAGCCTAAATACTTCATGAAAATTTTCAACTTTTTTGAAGCCCAAATACTTCATGAAAATTTTCAACTTTTTTGAAGCCCAAATACTTCATGAAAACGTTCATCTTTTTTGAAGCCGAATTTCTTCATGAAAATTTTCAAGTTTTTTGAAGCCCAAATACTTCATGAAAATTTTCAACTTTTTTGAAGCCGAATTTCTTCATGAATATTTTCAATTGACCCACCCCCCCTCACGAAAAAGTTGAAAAAAGACGAAACACCCCCCTCTTACGAAAAAGTTGAAAAAAGACGAAACACCCCCCCTTACGAAAAAGTTGAAAAAAGACGAAACACCCCCCCCTCGCGAAAACTTTTTTGAAGCCGAATTTCTTCATGAAAATTTTCAACTTTTTTGAAGCCCAAATACTTCATGAAAATTTTCAACTTTTTTGAAGCCGAATTTCTTCATGAATACTTTCAATTGACCCACCCCCCTCACGAAAAAGTTGAAAAAAGACGAAACTCCCCCCTTACGAAAAAGTTGAAAAAAGACGAAACACCCCCCCCTTACGAAAAAGTTTAAAAAAGACGAAACACCCCCCCTTGCGAAAACTTTTTTGAAACCGAATTTCTTCATGAATATTTTCAATTGACCCACCCCCTCACGAAAAAGTTGAAAAAAGACGAAACACACCCCTCTTACGAAAAAGTTGAAAAAAGACGAAACACCCCCCCCTTACGAAAAAGTTGAAAAAAGACGAAACACCCCCCCCTTGCGAAAACTTTTTTGAAGCCGAATTTCTTCATGAAAATTTTCAACTTTTTTGAAGCCGAATTTATTCATGAAAATTTTCAACTTTTTTGAAGCCCAAATACTTCATGAAAATTTTCAACTTTTTTGAAGCCGAATTTCTTCATGAAAATTTTCAACTTTTTTGAAGCCCAAATACTTCATGAAAATTGTCATCTTTTTTGAAGCCGAATTTCTTCATGAATATTTTCAATTGACCCACCCCCTCACGAAAAAGTTGAAAAAAGACGAAACACCCCCCTCTTACGAAAAGTTGAAAAAAGACGAAACACCCCCCCTTACGAAAAAGTTGAAAAAAGACGAAACACCCCTCCCTTGCGAAAACTTTTTTGAAGCCGAATTTCTTCATGAAAATTTTCAACTGTTTTGAAGCCGAATTTCTTCATGAATATTTTCAACTTTTTTGAAGCACAAATACTTCATGAAAATTTTCAACTTTTTTGAAGCTGAATTTCTTAATGAAAATTTTCAACTTTTTTGAAGCCCAAATACTTCATGAAAATTTTCAACTTTTTTGAAGCCGAATTTCTTCATGAAAATTTTCAACTTTTTTGAAGCCCAAATACTTCATGAAAATTGTGATCTTTTTTGAAGCCAAATTTCTTCATGAATATTTTCAATTGACCCACCCCCGCTAACGAAAAAGTTGAAAAAAGACGACACACCCCCCCCTTACGAAAAAGTTGAAAAAAGACGAAACACCCCCCCCTTGCGAAAACTTTTTTGAAGCCGAATTTCTTCATGAATATTTTCAATTGACCCACCCCCTCACGAAAAAGTTGAAAAAAGACGAAACACCCCCCTCTTACGAAAAGTTGAAAAAAGACGAAACACCCCCCCTTACGAAAAAGTTGAAAAAAGACGAAACACCCCCCCCTTGCGAAAACTTTTTTGAAGCCGAATTTCTTCATGAAAATTTTCAACTGTTTTGAGCCGAATTTCTTCATGAATATTTTCAACTTTTTTGAAGCACAAATACTTCATGAAAACGTTCATCTTTTTTGAAGCCGAATTTCTTCATGAAAATTTTCAACTTTTTTGAAGCCCAAATACTTCATGAAAATTTTCAACTTTTTTGAAGCCGAATTTCTTCATGAAAATTTTCAACTTTTTTGAAGCCCAAATACTTCATGAAAATTGTCATCTTTTTTGAAGCCGAATTTCTTCATGAATATTTTCAATTGACCCACCCCCTCACGAAAAAGTTGAAAAAAGACGAAACACCCCCCTCTTACGAAAAGTTGAAAAAAGACGAAACACCCCCCCTTACGAAAAAGTTGAAAAAAGACGAAACACCCCTCCCTTGCGAAAACTTTTTTGAAGCCGAATTTCTTCATGAAAATTTTCAACTGTTTTGAAGCCGAATTTCTTCATGAATATTTTCAACTTTTTTGAAGCCCAAATACTTCATGAAAATTTTCAACTTTTTTGAAGCTGAATTTCTTAATGAAAATTTTCAACTTTTTTGAAGCCCAAATACTTCATGAAAATTTTCAACTTTTTTGAAGCCGAATTTCTTCATGAAAATTTTCAACTTTTTTGAAGCCCAAATACTTCATGAAAATTGTGATCTTTTTTGAAGCCAAATTTCTTCATGAATATTTTCAATTGACCCACCCCCGCTAACGAAAAAGTTGAAAAAAGACGACACACCCCCCCCTTACGAAAAAGTTGAAAAAAGACGAAACACCCCCCCCTTGCGAAAACTTTTTTGAAGCCGAATTTCTTCATGAATATTTTCAATTGACCCACCCCCTCACGAAAAAGTTGAAAAAAGACGAAACACCCCCCTCTTACGAAAAGTTGAAAAAAGACGAAACACCCCCCCTTACGAAAAAGTTGAAAAAAGACGAAACACCCCCCCCTTGCGAAAACTTTTTTGAAGCCGAATTTCTTCATGAAAATTTTCAACTGTTTTGAGCCGAATTTCTTCATGAATATTTTCAACTTTTTTGAAGCACAAATACTTCATGAAAACGTTCATCTTTTTTGAAGCCGAATTTCTTCATGAAAATTTTCAACTTTTTTGAAGCCCAAATACTCCATGAAAATTTTCAACTTTTTTGAAGCCGAATTTCTTCATGAATACTTTCAATTGACCCACCCCCCTCACGAAAAAGTTGAAAAAAGACGAAACTCCCCCCTTACGAAAAAGTTGAAAAAAGACGAAACACCCCCCCTTGCGAAAACTTTTTTGAAGCCGAATTTCTTCATGAATATTTTCAATTGACCCACCCCCTCACGAAAAAGTTGAAAAAAGACGAAACACACCCCTCTTACAAAAAAGTTGAAAAAAGACGAAACACCCCCCCCTTACGAAAAAGTTGAAAAAAGACGAAACACCCCCCCCTTGCGAAAACTTTTTTGAAGCCGAATTTCTTCATGAAAATTTTCAACTGTTTTGAAGCCGAATTTCTTCATGAATATTTTCAACTTTTTTGAAGCACAAATACTTCATGAAAATTTTCAACTTTTTTGAAGCCGAATTTCTTCATGAATATTTTCAATTGACCCACCCCCCCTCACGAAAAAGTTGAAAAAAGACGAAACATCCCCCTCTTACGAAAAAGTTGAAAAAAGACGAAACACCCCCCCTTACGAAAAAGTTGAAAAAAGACGAAACACCCCCCCCTTACGAAAAAGTTGAAAAAAGACGAAACACCCCCCCCTCGCGAAAACTTTTTTGAAGCCGAATATCTTCATGAAAATTTTCAACTTTTTTGAAGCCCAAATACTTCATGAAAACGTTCAACTTTTTTGAAGCCGAATTTCTTCATGAATATTTTCAATTGACCCACCCCCCCTCACGAAAAAGTTGAAAAAAGACGAAACACCCCCCTCTTACGAAAAAGTTGAAAAAAGACGAAACACCCCCCCTTACGAAAAAGTTGAAAAAAGACGAAACACCCCCCCCTTACGAAAAAGTTGAAAAAAGACGAAACACCCCCCCCTCGCGAATACTTTTTTGAAGCCGAATTTCTTCATGAAAATTTTCAACTGTTTTGAAGCCGAATTTCTTCATGAATATTTTCAACTTTTTTGAAGCACAAATACTTCATGAAAATTTTCAACTTTTTTGAAGGTGAATTTCTTAATGAAAATTTTCAACTTTTTTGAAGCCCAAATACTTCATGAAAATTTTCAACTTTTTTGAAGCCGAATTTCTTCATGAAAATTTTCAACTTTTTTGAAACCCAAATACTTCATGAAAATTGTCATCTTTTTTGAAGCCAAATTTCTTCATGAATATTTTCAATTGACCCACCCCCGCTAACGAAAAAGTTGAAAAAAGACGACACACCCCCCCCTTACGAAAAAGTTGAAAAAAGACGAAACACCCCCCCCTTGCGAAAACTTTTTTGAAGCCGAATTTCTTCATGAATATTTTCAATTGACCCACCCCCTCACGAAAAAGTTGAAAAAAGACGAAACACCCCCCTCTTACGAAAAGTTGAAAAAAGACGAAACACCCCCCCTTACGAAAAAGTTGAAAAAAGACGAAACACCCCCCCCTTGCGAAAACTTTTTTGAAGCCGAATTTCTTCATGAAAATTTTCAACTGTTTTGAGCCGAATTTCTTCATGAATATTTTCAACTTTTTTGAAGCACAAATACTTCATGAAAATTTTCAACTTTTTTGAAGCCCAAATACTTCATGAAAATTTTCAACTTTTTTGAAGCCCAAATACTTCATGAAAACGTTCATCTTTTTTGAAGCCGAATTTCTTCATGAAAATTTTCAACTTTTTTGAAGCCCAAATACTTCATGAAAATTTTCAACTTTTTTGAAGCCGAATTTCTTCATGAATACTTTCAATTGACCCACCCCCTCACGAAAAAGTTGAAAAAAGACGAAACTCCCCCCTTACGAAAAAGTTGAAAAAAGACGAAACACCCCCCCCTTGCGAAAACTTTTTTGAAGCCGAATTTCTTCATGAATATTTTCAATTGACCCACCCCCTCACGAAAAAGTTGAAAAAAGACGAAACACACCCCTCTTACAAAAAAATTGAAAAAAGACGAAACACCCCCCCTTACGAAAAAGTTGAAAAAAGACGAAACACCCCCCCCTTGCGAAAACTTTTTTGAAGCCGAATTTCTTCATGAAAATTTTCAACTGTTTTGAAGCCGAATTTCTTCATGAATATTTTCAACTTTTTTGAAGCACAAATACTTCATGAAAATTTTCAACTTTTTTGAAGCCCAAATACTTCATGAAAATTTTCAACTTTTTTGAAGCCGAATTTCTTCATGAATATTTTCAATTGACCCACCCCCCCTCACGAAAAAGTTGAAAAAAGACGAAACATCCCCCTCTTACGAAAAAGTTGAAAAAAGACGAAACACCCCCCCTTACGAAAAAGTTGAAAAAAGACGAAACACCCCCCCCTTACGAAAAAGTTGAAAAAAGACGAAACACCCCCCCCTCGCGAAAACTTTTTTGAAGCCGAATTTCTTCATGAAAATTTACAACTTTTTTGAAGCCCAAATACTTCATGAAAACGTTCATCTTTTTTGAAGCCGAATTTCTTCATGAAAATTTTCAACTTTTTTGAAGCCCAAATACTTCATGAAAATTTTCAACTTTTTTGAAGCCGAATTTCTTCATGAATATTTTCAATTGACCCACCCCCCCTCACGAAAAAGTTGAAAAAAGACGAAACACCCCCCTCTTACGAAAAAGTTGAAAAAAGACGAAACACCCCCCCTTACGAAAAAGTTGAAAAAAGACGAAACACCCCCCCCTTACGAAAAAGTTGAAAAAAGACGAAACACCCCCCCCTCGCGAAAACTTTTTTGAAGCCGAATTTCTTCATGAAAATTTTCAACTTTTTTGAAGCCCAAATACTTCATGAAAATTTTCAACTTTTTTGAAGCCGAATTTCTTCATGAATACTTTCAATTGACCCACCCCCCTCACGAAAAAGTTGAAAAAAGACGAAACTCCCCCCTTACGAAAAAGTTGAAAAAAGACGAAACACCCCCCCCTTACGAAAAAGTTGAAAAAAGACGAAACACCCCCCCCTTGCGAAAACTTTTTTGAAACCGAATTTCTTCATGAATATTTTCAATTGACCCACCCCCTCACGAAAAAGTTGAAAAAAGACGAAACACACCCCTCTTACGAAAAAGTTGAAAAAAGACGAAACACCCCCCCCTTACGAAAAAGTTGAAAAAAGACGAAACACCCCCCCCTTGCGAAAACTTTTTTGAAGCCGAATTTCTTCATGAAAATTTTCAACTTTTTGGAAGCCGAATTTCTTCATGAAAATTTTCAACTTTTTTGAAGCCCAAATACTTCATGAAAATTTTCAACTTTTTTGAAGCCGAATTTCTTCATGAAAATTTTCAACTTTTTTGAAGCCCAAATACTTCATGAAAATTGTCATCTTTTTTGAAGCCGAATTTCTTCATGAATATTTTCAATTGACCCACCCCCTCACGAAAAAGTTGAAAAAAGACGAAACACCCCCCTCTTACGAAAAGTTGAAAAAAGACGAAACACCCCCCCTTACGAAAAAGTTGAAAAAAGACGAAACACCCCTCCCTTGCGAAAACTTTTTTGAAGCCGAATTTCTTCATGAAAATTTTCAACTGTTTTGAAGCCGAATTTCTTCATGAATATTTTCAACTTTTTTGAAGCACAAATACTTCATGAAAATTTTCAACTTTTTTGAAGCTGAATTTCTTAATGAAAATTTTCAACTTTTTTGAAGCCCAAATACTTCATGAAAATTTTCAACTTTTTTGAAGCCGAATTTCTTCATGAAAATTTTCAACTTTTTTGAAGCCCAAATACTTCATGAAAATTTTCAACTTTTTTGAAGCCGAATTTCTTCATGAATATTTTCAATTGACCCACCCCCCCTCACGAAAAACTTGAAAAAAGACGAAACACCCCCCTCTTACGAAAAAGTTGAAAAAAGACGAAACACCCCCCCTTACGAAAAAGTTGAAAAAAGACGAAACACCCCCCCCTTACGAAAAAGTTGAAAAAAGACGAAACACCCCCCCCTCGCGAATACTTTTTTGAAGCCGAATTTCTTCATGAAAATTTTCAACTGTTTTGAAGCCGAATTTCTTCATGAATATTTTCAACTTTTTTGAAGCACAAATACTTCATGAAAATTTTCAACTTTTTTGAAGCTGAATTTCTTAATGAAAATTTTCAACTTTTTTGAAGCCCAAATACTTCATGAAAATTTTCAACTTTTTTGAAGCCGAATTTCTTCATGAAAATTTTCAACTTTTTTGAAGCCCAAATACTTCATGAAAATTGTCATCTTTTTTGAAGCCAAATTTCTTCATGAATATTTTCAATTGACCCACCCCCGCTAACGAAAAAGTTGAAAAAAGACGACACACCCCCCCCTTACGAAAAAGTTGAAAAAAGACGAAACACCCCCCCCTTGCGAAAACTTTTTTGAAGCCGAATTTCTTCATGAATATTTTCAATTGACCCACCCCCTCACGAAAAAGTTGAAAAAAGACGAAACACCCCCCTCTTACGAAAAGTTGAAAAAAGACGAAACACCCCCCCTTACGAAAAAGTTGAAAAAAGACGAAACACCCCCCCCTTGCGAAAACTTTTTTGAAGCCGAATTTCTTCATGAAAATTTTCAACTGTTTTGAGCCGAATTTCTTCATGAATATTTTCAACTTTTTTGAAGCACAAATACTTCATGAAAATTTTCAACTTTTTTGAAGCCCAAATACTTCATGAAAATTTTCAACTTTTTTGAAGCCCAAATACTTCATGAAAACGTTCATCTTTTTTGAAGCCGAATTTCTTCATGAAAATTTTCAACTTTTTTGAAGCCCAAATACTTCATGAAAATTTTCAACTTTTTTGAAGCCGAATTTCTTCATGAATACTTTCAATTGACCCACCCCCCTCACGAAAAAGTTGAAAAAAGACGAAACTCCCCCCTTACGAAAAAGTTGAAAAAAGACGTAACACCCCCCCCTTGCGAAAACTTTTTTGAAGCCGAATTTCTTCATGAATATTTTCAATTGACCCACCCCCTCACGAAAAAGTTGAAAAAAGACGAAACACACCCCTCTTACGAAAAAGTTGAAAAAAGACGAAACACCCCCCCCTTGCGAAAACTTTTTTGAAGCCGAATTTCTTCATGAAAATTTTCAACTGTTTTGAAGCCGAATTTCTTCATGAATATTTTCAACTTTTTTGAAGCACAAATACTTCATGAAAATTTTCAACTTTTTTGAAGCCCAAATACTTCATGAAAATTTTCAACTTTTTTGAAGCCGAATTTCTTCATGAATATTTTCAATTGACCCACCCCCCCTCACGAAAAAGTTGAAAAAAGACGAAACATCCCCCTCTTACGAAAAAGTTGAAAAAAGACGAAACACCCCCCCTTACGAAAAAGTTGAAAAAAGACGAAACACCCCCCCCTTACGAAAAAGTTGAAAAAAGACGAAACACCCCCCCCTCGCGAAAACTTTTTTGAAGCCGAATTTCTTCATGAAAATTTTCAACTTTTTTGAAGCCCAAATACTTCATGAAAACGTTCATCTTTTTTGAAGCCGAATTTCTTCATGAAAATTTTCAACTTTTTTGAAGCCCAAATACTTCATGAAAATTTTCAACTTTTTTGAAGCCGAATTTCTTCATGAATATTTTCAATTGACCCACCCCCCCTCACGAAAAAGTTGAAAAAAGACGAAACACCCCCCTCTTACGAAAAAGTTGAAAAAAGACGAAACACCCCCCCTTACGAAAAAGTTGAAAAAAGACGAAACACCCCCCCCTTACGAAAAAGTTGAAAAAAGACGAAACACCCCCCCTCGCGAAAACTTTTTTGAAGCCGAATTTCTTCATGAAAATTTTCAACTTTTTTGAAGCCCAAATACTTCATGAAAATTTTCAACTTTTTTGAAGCCGAATTTCTTCATGAATACTTTCAATTGACCCACCCCCCTCACGAAAAAGTTGAAAAAAGACGAAACTCCCCCCTTACGAAAAAGTTGAAAAAAGACGAAACACCCCCCCCTTACGAAAAAGTTGAAAAAAGACGAAACACCCCCCCCTTGCGAAAACTTTTTTGAAACCGAATTTCTTCATGAATATTTTCAATTGACCCACCCCCTCACGAAAAAGTTGAAAAAAGACGAAACACACCCCTCTTACGAAAAAGTTGAAAAAAGACGAAACACCCCCCCCTTGCGAAAACTTTTTTGAAGCCGAATTTCTTCATGAAAATTTTCAACTTTTTGGAAGCCGAATTTCTTCATGAAAATTTTCAACTTTTTTGAAGCCCAAATACTTCATGAAAATTTTCAACTTTTTTGAAGCCGAATTTCTTCATGAAAATTTTCAACTTTTTTGAAGCCCAAATACTTCATGAAAATTGTCATCTTTTTTGAAGCCGAATTTCTTCATGAATATTTTCAATTGACCCACCCCCTCACGAAAAAGTTGAAAAAAGACGAAACACCCCCCTCTTACGAAAAGTTGAAAAAAGACGAAACACCCCCCCTTACGAAAAAGTTGAAAAAAGACGAAACACCCCTCCCTTGCGAAAACTTTTTTGAAGCCGAATTTCTTCATGAAAATTTTCAACTGTTTTGAAGCCGAATTTCTTCATGAATATTTTCAACTTTTTTGAAGCACAAATACTTCATGAAAATTTTCAACTTTTTGGAAGCCGAATTTCTTCATGAAAATTTTCAACTTTTTTGAAGCCCAAATACTTCATGAAAATTTTCAACTTTTTTGAAGCCGAATTTCTTCATGAAAATTTTCAACTTTTTTGAAGCCCAAATACTTCATGAAAATTGTCATCTTTTTTGAAGCCGAATTTCTTCATGAATATTTTCAATTGACCCACCCCCTCACGAAAAAGTTGAAAAAAGACGAAACACCCCCCTCTTACGAAAAGTTGAAAAAAGACGAAACACCCCCCCTTAAGAAAAAGTTGAAAAAAGACTAAACACCCCTCCCTTGCGAAAACTTTTTTGAAGCCGAATTTCTTCATGAAAATTTTCAACTGTTTTGAAGCCGAATTTCTTCATGAATATTTTCAACTTTTTTGAAGCACAAATACTTCATGAAAATTTTCAACTTTTTTGAAGCTGAATTTCTTAATGAAAATTTTCAACTTTTTTGAAGCCCAAATACTTCATGAAAATTTTCAACTTTTTTGAAGCCGAATTTCTTCATGAAAATTTTCAACTTTTTTGAAGCCCAAATACTTCATGAAAATTATCATCTTTTTTGAAGCCGAATTTCTTCATGAATATTTTCAATTGACCCACCCCCTCACGAAAAAGTTGAAAAAAGACGAAACACCCCCCTCTTACGAAAAGTTGAAAAAAGACGAAACACCCCCCCTTACGAAAAAGTTGAAAAAAGACGAAACACCCCTCCCTTGCGAAAACTTTTTTGAAGCCGAATTTCTTCATGAAAATTTTCAACTGTTTTGAAGCCGAATTTCTTCATGAATATTTTCAACTTTTTTGAAGCACAAATACTTCATTAAAATTTTCAACTTTTTGGAAGCCGAATTTCTTCATGAAAATTTTCAACTTTTTTGAAGCCCAAATACTTCATGAAAATTTTCAACTTTTTTGAAGCCGAATTTCTTCATGAAAATTTTCAACTTTTTTGAAGCCCAAATACTTCATGAAAATTGTCATCTTTTTTGAAGCCGAATTTCTTCATGAATATTTTCAACTTTTTTGAAGCACAAATACTTCATGAAAATTTTCAACTTTTTTGAAGCCCAAATACTTCATGAAAATTTTCAACTTTTTTGAAGCCGAATTTCTTCATGAATATTTTCAATTGACCCACCCCCCCTCACGAAAAAGTTGAAAAAAGACGAAACATCCCCCTCTTACGAAAAAGTTGAAAAAAGACGAAACACCCCCCCTTACGAAAAAGTTGAAAAAAGACGAAACACCCCCCCCTTACGAAAAAGTTGAAAAAAGACGAAACACCCCCCCCTCGCGAAAACTTTTTTGAAGCCGAATTTCTTCATGAAAATTTTCAACTTTTTTGAAGCCCAAATACTTCATGAAAACGTTCATCTTTTTTGAAGCCGAATTTCTTCATGAAAATTTTCAACTTTTTTGAAGCCCAAATACTTCATGAAAATTTTCAACTTTTTTGAAGCCGAATTTCTTCATGAATATTTTCAATTGACCCACCCCCCCTCACGAAAAAGTTGAAAAAAGACGAAACACCCCCCTCTTACGAAAAAGTTGAAAAAAGACGAAACACCCCCCCTTACGAAAAAGTTGAAAAAAGACGAAACACCCCCCCTTACGAAAAAGTTGAAAAAAGACGAAACACCCCCCCCTCGCGAAAACTTTTTTGAAGCCGAATTTCTTCATGAAAATTTTCAACTTTTTTGAAGCCCAAATACTTCATGAAAATTTTCAACTTTTTTGAAGCCGAATTTCTTCATGAATACTTTCAATTGACCCACCCCCCTCACGAAAAAGTTGAAAAAAGACGAAACTCCCCCCTTACGAAAAAGTTGAAAAAAGACGAAACACCCCCCCCTTACGAAAAAGTTTAAAAAAGACGAAACACCCCCCCCTTGCGAAAACTTTTTTGAAACCGAATTTCTTCATGAATATTTTCAATTGACCCACCCCCTCACGAAAAAGTTGAAAAAAGACGAAACACACCCCTCTTACGAAAAAGTTGAAAAAAGACGAAACACCCCCCCCTTGCGAAAACTTTTTTGAAGCCGAATTTCTTCATGAAAATTTTCAACTTTTTGGAAGCCGAATTTCTTCATGAAAATTTTCAACTTTTTTGAAGCCCAAATACTTCATGAAAATTTTCAACTTTTTTGAAGCCGAATTTCTTCATGAAAATTTTCAACTTTTTTGAAGCCCAAATACTTCATGAAAATTGTCATCTTTTTTGAAGCCGAATTTCTTCATGAATATTTTCAATTGACCCACCCCCTCACGAAAAAGTTGAAAAAAGACGAAACACCCCCCTCTTACGAAAAGTTGAAAAAAGACGAAACACCCCCCCTTACGAAAAAGTTGAAAAAAGACGAAACACCCCTCCCTTGCGAAAACTTTTTTGAAGCCGAATTTCTTCATGAAAATTTTCAACTGTTTTGAAGCCGAATTTCTTCATGAATATTTTCAACTTTTTTGAAGCACAAATACTTCATGAAAATTTTCAACTTTTTGGAAGCCGAATTTCTTCATGAAAATTTTCAACTTTTTTGAAGCCCAAATACTTCATGAAAATTTTCAACTTTTTTGAAGCCGAATTTCTTCATGAAAATTTTCAACTTTTTTGAAGCCCAAATACTTCATGAAAATTGTCATCTTTTTTGAAGCCGAATTTCTTCATGAATATTTTCAATTGACCCACCCCCTCACGAAAAAGTTGAAAAAAGACGAAACACCCCCCTCTTACGAAAAGTTGAAAAAAGACGAAACACCCCCCCTTAAGAAAAAGTTGAAAAAAGACGAAACACCCCTCCCTTGCGAAAACTTTTTTGAAGCCGAATTTCTTCATGAAAATTTTCAACTGTTTTGAAGCCGAATTTCTTCATGAATATTTTCAACTTTTTTGAAGCACAAATACTTCATGAAAATTTTCAACTTTTTTGAAGCTGAATTTCTTAATGAAAATTTTTAACTTTTTTGAAGCCCAAATACTTCATGAAAATTTTCAACTTTTTTGAAGCCGAATTTCTTCATGAAAATTTTCAACTTTTTTGAAGCCCAAATACTTCATGAAAATTATCATCTTTTTTGAAGCCGAATTTCTTCATGAATATTTTCAATTGACCCACCCCCTCACGAAAAAGTTGAAAAAAGACGAAACACCCCCCTCTTACGAAAAGTTGAAAAAAGACGAAACACCCCCCCTTACGAAAAAGTTGAAAAAAGACGAAACACCCCTCCCTTGCGAAAACTTTTTTGAAGCCGAATTTCTTCATGAAAATTTTCAACTGTTTTGAAGCCGAATTTCTTCATGAATATTTTCAACTTTTTTGAAGCACAAATACTTCATGAAAATTTTCAACTTTTTGGAAGCCGAATTTCTTCATGAAAATTTTCAACTTTTTTGAAGCCCAAATACTTCATGAAAATTTTCAACTTTTTTGAAGCCGAATTTCTTCATGAAAATTTTCAACTTTTTTGAAGCCCAAATACTTCATGAAAATTGTCATCTTTTTTGAAGCCGAATTTCTTCATGAATATTTTCAATTGACCCACCCCCTCATGAAAAAGTTGAAAAAAGACGAAACACCCCCCTCTTACGAAAAGTTGAAAAAAGACGAAACACCCCCCCTTAAGAAAAAGTTGAAAAAAGATGAAACACCCCTCCCTTGCGAAAACTTTTTTGAAGCCGAATTTCTTCATGAAAATTTTCAACTGTTTTGAAGCCGAATTTCTTCATGAATATTTTCAACTTTTTTGAAGCACAAATACTTCATGAAAATTTTCAACTTTTTTGAAGCTGAATTTCTTAATGAAAATTTTCAACTTTTTTGAAGCCCAAATACTTCATGAAAATTTTCAACTTTTTTGAAGCCGAATTTCTTCATGAAAATTTTCAACTTTTTTGAAGCCCAAATACTTCATGAAAATTGTCATCTTTTTTGAAGCCAAATTTCTTCATGAATATTTTCAATTGACCCACCCCCTTACGAAAAAGTTGAAAAAAGACGACACACCCCCCCCTTACGAAAAAGTTGAAAAAAGACGAAACACCCCCCCCTTGCGAAAACTTTTTTGAAGCCGAATTTCTTCATGAATATTTTCAATTGACCCACCCCCTCACGAAAAAGTTGAAAAAAGACGAAACACCCCCCTCTTACGAAAAGTTGAAAAAAGACGAAACACCCCCCCTTACGAAAAAGTTGAAAAAAGACGAAACACCCCCCCCTTGCGAAAACTTTTTTGAAGCCGAATTTCTTCATGAAAATTTTCAACTGTTTTGAGCCGAATTTCTTCATGAATATTTTCAACTTTTTTGAAGCACAAATACTTCATGAAAATTTTCAACTTTTTTGAAGCCCAAATACTTCATGAAAATTTTCAACTTTTTTGAAGCCCAAATACTTCATGAAAACGTTCATCTTTTTTGAAGCCGAATTTCTTCATGAAAATTTTCAACTTTTTTGAAGCCCAAATACTTCATGAAAATTTTCAACTTTTTTGAAGCCGAATTTCTTCATGAATACTTTCAATTGACCCACCCCCCTCACGAAAAAGTTGAAAAAAGACGAAACTCCCCCCTTACGAAAAAGTTGAAAAAAGACGAAACACCCCCCCCTTGCGAAAACTTTTTTGAAGCCGAATTTCTTCATGAATATTTTCAATTGACCCACCCCCTCACGAAAAAGTTGAAAAAAGACGAAACACACCCCTCTTACAAAAAAGTTGAAAAAAGACGAAACACCCCCCCCTTACGAAAAAGTTGAAAAAAGACGAAACACCCCCCCCTTGCGAAAACTTTTTTGAAGCCGAATTTCTTCATGAAAATTTTCAACTGTTTTGAAGCCGAATTTCTTCATGAATATTTTCAACTTTTTTGAAGCACAAATACTTCATGAAAATTTTCAACTTTTTTGAATCCCAAATACTTCATGAAAATTTTCAACTTTTTTGAAGCCGAATTTCTTCATGAATATTTTCAATTGACCCACCCCCTCACGAAAAAGTTGAAAAAAGACGAAACACCCCCCTCTTACGAAAAAGTTGAAAAAAGACGAAACACCCCCCTCTTACGAAAAAGTTGAAAAAAGACGAAACACCCCCCCTTACGAAAAAGTTGAAAAAAGACGAAACACCCACCCCTTACGAAAAAGTTGAAAAAAGACGAAACACCCCCCCCTTACGAAAAAGTTGAAAAAAGACGAAACACCCCCCCCTTGCGAAAACTTTTTTGAAGCCGAACTTCTTCATGAAAATTTTCAACTGTTTTGAAGCCGAATTTCTTCATGAATATTTTCAACTTTTTTGAAGCCCAAATACTTCATGAAAATTTTCAACTTTTTTGAAGCCCAAATACTTCATGAAAATTTTCAACTTTTTTGAAGCCCAAATACTTCATGAAAACGTTCATCTTTTTTGAAGCCGAATTTCTTCATGAAAATTTTCAACTTTTTTGAAGCCCAAATACTTTATGAAAATTTTCAACTTTTTTGAAGCCGAATTTCTTCATGAATATTTTCAATTGACCCACCCCCCCTCGCGAAAAAGTTGAAAAAAGATGAAACACCCCCCCCTCGCGAAAACTTTTTTGAAGCCGAATTTCTTCATGAAAATTTTCAACTTTTTTGAAGCCCAAATACTTCATGAAAATTTTCAACTTTTTTGAAGCCGAATTTCTTCATGAATACTTTCAATTGACCCACCCCCCTCACGAAAAAGTTGAAAAAAGACGAAACTCCCCCCTCTTACGAAAAATTTGAAAAAAGACGAAACACCCCCCCTTACGAAAAAGTTGAAAAAAGACGAAACACCCCCCCCTTGCGAAAACTTTTTTGAAGCCGAATTTCTTCATGAATATTTTCAATTGACCCACCCCCTCACGAAAAAGTTGAAAAAAGACGAAACACACCCCTCTTACGAAAAAGTTGAAAAAAGACGAAACACCCCCCCCTTACGAAAAAGTTGAAAAAAGACGAAACACCCCCCCCTTGCGAAAACTTTTTTGAAGCCGAATTTCTTCATGAAAATTTTCAACTTTTTTGAAGCCCAAATACTTCATGAAAATTTTCAACTGTTTTGAAGCCGAATTTCTTCATGAAAATTTTAAACTTTTTTGAAGCCGAATTTCTTCATGAAAATTTAAAAAAATTTTCAAGCCCAAATACTTCATGAAAATTTTCAACTTTTTTGAAGCCGAATTTCTTCATGAAAATTTTAAACTTTTTTGAAGCAGAATTTCTTAATGAAAATTTTCAACTTTTTTGAAGCCCAAATACTTCATGAAAATTTTCAACTTTTTTGAAGCCGAATTTCTTCATGAAAATTTTCAACTTTTTTGAAGCCAAATTTCTTCATGAATATTTTCAATTGACCCACCGCCGCAAACGAAAAAGTAGAAAAAAGACGAAACACACCCCCCTTACGAAAAAGTTGAAAGAAGACGAAACACCCCCCCTTGCGAAAACTTTTTTGAAGCCGAATTTCTTCATAAATATTTTCAATTGACCCACCCCCTCACGAAAAAGTTGAAAAAAGACGAAACACACCCCTCTTACGAAAAAGTTGAAAAATGACGAAACACCCCCCCCTTGCGAAAAAGTTGAAAAAAGACGAAACACCCCCCCCTTGCGAAAACTTTTTTGAAGCCGAATTTCTTCATGAAAATTTTCAACTTTTTTGAAGCCCAAATACTTCATGAAAATTTTCAACTGTTTTGAAGCCGAATTTCTCCATGAAAATTTTAAACTTTTTTGAAGCCGAATTTCTTCATGAAAATTTAAAAAAAAATTTCAAGCCCAAATACTTCATGAAAATTTTCAACTTTTTTGAAGCCGAATTTCTTCATGAAAATTTTAAACTTTTTTGAAGCCGAATTTCTTAATGAAAATTTTCAACTTTTTTGAAGCCCAAATACTTCATGAAAATTTTCAACTTTTTTGAAGCCGAATTTCTTCATGAAAATTTTCAACTTTTTTGAAGCCGAATTTCTTCATGAAAATTTAAAAAAAATTTCAAGCCCAAATACTTCATGAAAATTTTCAACTTTTTTGAAGCCGAATTTCTTCATGAAAATTTTAAACTTTTTTGAAGCCGAATTTCTTCATGAAAATTTTCAACTTTTTTGAAGCCGAATTTCTTCATGAATATTTTCAATTGACCCACCCCCTTACGAAAAAGTTGAAAAAAGACGAAACACCCCCCCCCTTGCGAAACCTTTTTTGAAGCCGAATTTCTTCATGAATATTTTCAATTGACCCACCCCCTCACGAAAAAGTTGAAAAAAGACGAAACACACCCCTCTTACGAAAAAGTTGAAAAAAGACGAAACACCCCCCCTTACGAAAAAGTTGAAAAAAGACGAAACACCCCCCCCTTGCGAAAACTTTTTTGAAGCCCAAATACTTCATGAAAATGTTCAACTTTTTTGAAGCCGAATTTCTTCATGAATATTTTCAATTGACCCACCCCCCCTCACGAAAAAGTTCAAAAAAGACGAAACACCCCCCTCTTACGAAAAAGTTGAAAAAAGACGAAACACCCCCCCTTACGAAAAAGTTGAAAAAAGACGAAACACCCCCCCCTTACGAAAAAGTTGAAAAAAGACGAAACACCCCCCCCTCGCGAAAACTTTTTTGAAGCCGAATTTCTTCATGAAAATGTTCAACTTTTTTGAAGCCCAAATACTTCATGAAAATTTTCAACTTTTTTGAAGCCGAATTTCTTCATGAATACTTTCAATTGACCCACCCCCCTCACGAAAAAGTTAAAAAAAAAAGACGAAACTCCCCCCTCTTACGAAAAAGTTGAAAAAAGACGAAACACCCCCCTCTTACGAAAAAGTTGAAAAAAGACGAAACACCCCCCCTTACGAAAAAGTTGAAAAAAGACGAAACACCCACCCCTTACGAAAAAGTTGAAAAAAGACGAAACACCCCCCCCTTACGAAAAAGTTGAAAAAAGACGAAACACCCCCCCCTTGCGAAAACTTTTTTGAAGCCGAACTTCTTCATGAAAATTTTCAACTGTTTTGAAGCCGAATTTCTTCATGAATATTTTCAACTTTTTTGAAGCCCAAATACTTCATGAAAATTTTCAACTTTTTTGAAGCCCAAATACTTCATGAAAATTTTCAACTTTTTTGAAGCCCAAATACTTCATGAAAACGTTCATCTTTTTTGAAGCCGAATTTCTTCATGAAAATTTTCAACTTTTTTGAAGCCCAAATACTTTATGAAAATTTTCAACTTTTTTGAAGCCGAATTTCTTCATGAATATTTTCAATTGACCCACCCCCCCTCGCGAAAAAGTTGAAAAAAGATGAAACACCCCCCCCTCGCGAAAACTTTTTTGAAGCCGAATTTCTTCATGAAAATTTTCAACTTTTTTGAAGCCCAAATACTTCATGAAAATTTTCAACTTTTTTGAAGCCGAATTTCTTCATGAATACTTTCAATTGACCCACCCCCCTCACGAAAAAGTTGAAAAAAGACGAAACTCCCCCCTCTTACGAAAAATTTGAAAAAAGACGAAACACCCCCCCTTACGAAAAAGTTGAAAAAAGACGAAACACCCCCCCCTTGCGAAAACTTTTTTGAAGCCGAATTTCTTCATGAATATTTTCAATTGACCCACCCCCTCACGAAAAAGTTGAAAAAAGACGAAACACACCCCTCTTACGAAAAAGTTGAAAAAAGACGAAACACCCCCCCCTTACGAAAAAGTTGAAAAAAGACGAAACACCCCCCCCTTGCGAAAACTTTTTTGAAGCCGAATTTCTTCATGAAAATTTTCAACTTTTTTGAAGCCCAAATACTTCATGAAAATTTTCAACTGTTTTGAAGCCGAATTTCTTCATGAAAATTTTAAACTTTTTTGAAGCCGAATTTCTTCATGAAAATTTAAAAAAATTTTCAAGCCCAAATACTTCATGAAAATTTTCAACTTTTTTGAAGCCGAATTTCTTCATGAAAATTTTAAACTTTTTTGAAGCAGAATTTCTTAATGAAAATTTTCAACTTTTTTGAAGCCCAAATACTTCATGAAAATTTTCAACTTTTTTGAAGCCGAATTTCTTCATGAAAATTTTCAACTTTTTTGAAGCCGAATTTCTTCATGAAAATTAAAAAAAAATTTCAAGCCCAAATACTTCATGAAAATTTTCAACTTTATTGAAGCCGAATTTCTTCATGAAAATTTTCAACTGTTTTGAAGCCGAATTTCTTCATGAATATTTTCAACTTTTTTGAAGCCCAAATACTTCATGAAAATTTTCAACTTTTTTGAAGCCCAAATACTTCATGAAAATTTTCAACTTTTTTGAAGCCCAAATACTTCATGAAAACGTTCATCTTTTTTGAAGCCGAATTTCTTCATGAAAATTTTCAACTTTTTTGAAGCCCAAATACTTCATGAAAATTTTCAACTTTTTTGAAGCCGAATTTCTTCATGAATATTTTCAATTGACCCACCCCCCCTCACGAAAAAGTTGAAAAAAGACGAAACACCCCCCTCTTACGAAAAAGTTGAAAAAAGACGAAACACCCCCCCTTACGAAAAAAGTTGAAAAAAGACGAAACACCCCCCCCTTACGAAAAAGTTGAAAAAAGACGAAACACCCCCCCCTCGCGAAAACTTTTTTGAAGCCGAATTTCTTCATGAAAATTTTCAACTTTTTTGAAGCCCAAATACTTCATGAAAATTTTCAACTTTTTTGAAGCCGAATTTCTTCATGAATACTTTCAATTGACCCACCCCCCTCACGAAAAAGTTGAAAAAAGACGAAACTCCCCCCTCTTACGAAAAAGTTGAAAAAAGACGAAACACCCCCCCCTTGCGAAAACTTTTTTGAAGCCGAATTTCTTCATGAATATTTTCAATTGACCCACCCCCTCACGAAAAAGTTGAAAAAAGACGAAACACACCCCTCTTACGAAAAAGTTGAAAAAAGACGAAACACCCCCCCCTTACGAAAAAGTTGAAAAAAGACGAAACACCCCCCCCTTGCAAAAACTTTTTTGAAGCCGAATTTCTTCATGAAAATTTTCAACTTTTTTGAAGCCCAAATACTTCATGAAAATTTTCAACTGTTTTGAAGCCGAATTTCTTCATGAATACTTTCAATTGACCCACCCCCCTCACGAAAAAGTTGAAAAAAGACGAAACACCCCCCTCTTACGAAAAAGTTGAAAAAAGACGAAACACCCCCCTCTTACGAAAAAGTTGAAAAAAGACGAAACACCCCCCCCTTACGAAAAAGTTGAAAAAAGACGAAACACCCCCCCCTTGCGAAAACTTTTTTGAAGCCGAATTTCTTCATGAAAATTTTCAACTGTTTTGAAGCCAAATTTCTTCATGAAAATTTTCAACTTTTTTGAAGCCGAATTTCTTCATGAAAATTTTAAACTTTTTTGAAGCCCAAATACTTCATGAAAATTTTCAACTTTTTTGAAGCCGAATTTCTTCATGAATACTTTCAATTGACCCACCCCCCTCACGAAAAAGTTGAAAAAAGACGAAACTCCCCCCTCTTACGAAAAATTTGAAAAAAGACGAAACTCCCCCCTCTTACGAAAAAGTTGAAAAAAGACGAAACACCCCCCCCTTGCGAAAACTTTTTTGAAGCCGAATTTCTTCATGAATATTTTCAATTGACCCACCCCCTCACGAAAAAGTTGAAAAAAGACGAAACACACCCCTCTTACGAAAAAGTTGAAAAAAGACGAAACACCCCCCCCTTACGAAAAAGTTGAAAAAAGACGAAACACCCCCCCCTTGCAAAAACTTTTTTGAAGCCGAATTTCTTCATGAAAATTTTCAACTTTTTTGAAGCCCAAATACTTCATGAAAATTTTCAACTGTTTTGAAGCCGAATTTCTTCATGAATACTTTCAATTGACCCACCCCCCTCACGAAAAAGTTGAAAAAAGACGAAACACCCCCCTCTTACGAAAAAGTTGAAAAAAGACGAAACACCCCCCTCTTACGAAAAAGTTGAAAAAAGACGAAACACCCCCCCCTTACGAAAAAGTTGAAAAAAGACGAAACACCCCCCCCTTGCGAAAACTTTTTTGAAGCCGAATTTCTTCATGAAAATTTTCAACTGTTTTGAAGCCAAATTTCTTCATGAAAATTTTCAACTTTTTTGAAGCCGAATTTCTTCATGAAAATTTTAAACTTTTTTGAAGCCCAAATACTTCATGAAAATTTTCAACTTTTTTGAAGCCGAATTTCTTCATGAATACTTTCAATTGACCCACCCCCCTCACGAAAAAGTTGAAAAAAGACGAAACTCCCCCCTCTTACGAAAAATTTGAAAAAAGACGAAACACCCCCCCTTACGAAAAAGTTGAAAAAAGACGAAACACCCCCCCCTTGCGAAAACTTTTTTGAAGCCGAATTTCTTCATGAATATTTTCAATTGACCCACCCCCTCACGAAAAAGTTGAAAAAAGACGAAACACACCCCTCTTACGAAAAAGTTGAAAAAAGACGAAACACCCCCCCCTTACGAAAAAGTTGAAAAAAGACGAAACACCACCCCCTTGCGAAAACTTTTTTGAAGCCGAATTTCTTCATGAAAATTTTCAACTTTTTTGAAGCCCAAATACTTCATGAAAATTTTCAACTGTTTTGAAGCCGAATTTCTTCATGAAAATTTTAAACTTTTTTGAAGCCGAATTTCTTCATGAAAATTTTAAACTTTTTTGAAGCAGAATTTCTTAATGAAAATTTTCAACTTTTTTGAAGCCCAAATACTTCATGAAAATTTTCAACTTTTTTGAAGCCGAATTTCTTCATGAAAATTTTCAACTTTTTTGAAGCCGAATTTCTTCATGAAAATTAAAAAAAAATTTCAAGCCCAAATACTTCATGAAAATTTTCAACTTTATTGAAGCCGAATTTCTTCATGAAAATTTTCACCTGTTTTGAAGCCGAATTTCTTCATGAATATTTTCAACTTTTTTGAAGCCCAAATACTTCATGAAAATTTTCAACTTTTTTGAAGCCGAATTTCTTCATGAAAATTTTAAACTTTTTTGAAGCAGAATTTCTTAATGAAAATTTTCAACTTTTTTGAAGCCCAAATACTTCATGAAAATTTTCAACTTTTTTGAAGCCGAATTTCTTCATGAAAATTTTCAACTTTTTTGAAGCCGAATTTCTTCATGAAAATTAAAAAAAAATTTCAAGCCCAAATACTTCATGAAAATTTTCAACTTTATTGAAGCCGAATTTCTTCATGAAAATTTTCAACTGTTTTGAAGCCGAATTTCTTCATGAATATTTTCAACTTTTTTGAAGCCCAAATACTTCATGAAAATTTTCAACTTTTTTGAAGCCCAAATACTTCATGAAAATTTTCAACTTTTTTGAAGCCCAAATACTTCATGAAAACGTTCATCTTTTTTGAAGCCGAATTTCTTCATGAAAATTTTCAACTTTTTTGAAGCCCAAATACTTCATGAAAATTTTCAACTTTTTTGAAGCCGAATTTCTTCATGAATATTTTCAATTGACCCACCCCCCCTCACGAAAAAGTTGAAAAAAGACGAAACACCCCCCTCTTACGAAAAAGTTGAAAAAAGACGAAACACCCCCCCTTACGAAAAAAGTTGAAAAAAGACGAAACACCCCCCCCTTACGAAAAAGTTGAAAAAAGACGAAACACCCCCCCCTCGCGAAAACTTTTTTGAAGCCGAATTTCTTCATGAAAATTTTCAACTTTTTTGAAGCCCAAATACTTCATGAAAATTTTCAACTTTTTTGAAGCCGAATTTCTTCATGAATACTTTCAATTGACCCACCCCCCTCACGAAAAAGTTGAAAAAAGACGAAACTCCCCCCTCTTACGAAAAAGTTGAAAAAAGACGAAACACTCCCCCCTTACGAAAAAGTTGAAAAAAGACGAAACACCCCCCCCTTGCGAAAACTTTTTTGAAGCCGAATTTCTTCATGAATATTTTCAATTGACCCACCCCCTCACGAAAAAGTTGAAAAAAGACGAAACACACCCCTCTTACGAAAAAGTTGAAAAAAGACGAAACACCCCCCCTTACGAAAAAGTTGAAAAAAGACGAAACACCCCCCCCTTGCAAAAACTTTTTTGAAGCCGAATTTCTTCATGAAAATTTTCAACTTTTTTGAAGCCAAAATACTTCATGAAAATTTTCAACTGTTTTGAAGCCGAATTTCTTCATGAATACTTTCAATTGACCCACCCCCCTCACGAAAAAGTTGAAAAAAGACGAAACACCCCCCTCTTACGAAAAAGTTGAAAAAAGACGAAACACCCCCCCCTTACGAAAAAGTTGAAAAAAGACGAAACACCCCCCCCTTGCGAAAACTTTTTTGAAGCCGAATTTCTTCATGAAAATTTTCAACTGTTTTGAAGCCAAATTTCTTCATGAAAATTTTCAACTTTTTTGAAGCCGAATTTCTTCATGAAAATTTTAAACTTTTTTGAAGCCCAAATACTTCATGAAAATTTTCAACTTTTTTGAAGCCGAATTTCTTCATGAAAATTTAAAAAAATTTTGAAGCCCAAATACTTCATGAAAATTTTCAACTTTTTTGAAGCCGAATTTCTTCATGAATATTTTCAACTTTTTTGAAGCCCAAATACTTCATGAAAATTTTCAACTTTTTTGAAGCCCAAATACTTCATGAAAACGTTCAACTTTTTTGAAGCCGAATTTCTTCATGAAAATTTTCAACTTTTTTGAAGCCCAAATACTTCATGAAAATTTTCAACTGTTTTGAAGCCGAATTACTTCATGAAAATTTTAAACTTTTTTGAAGCCGAATTTCTTCATGAAAATTTAAAAAAATTTTCAAGCCCAAATACTTCATGAAAATTTTCAACTTTTTTGAAGCCGAATTTCTTTATGAAAATTTTCAACTTTTTTGAAGCCCAAATACTTCATGAAAATTTTCAACTTTTTTGAAGCCGAATTTCTTCATGAAAATTTTCAACTTTTTTGAAGCTGAATTTCTTCATGAATACTTTCAATTGACCCACCCCCCTCACGAAAAAGTTGAAAAAAGACGAAACACCCCCCTCTTACGAAAAAGTTGAAAAAAGACGAAACACCCCCCCCTTACGAAAAAGTTGAAAAAAGATGAAACACCCCCCCCCTTGCGAAAACTTTTTTGAAGCCGAATTTCTTCATGAAAATTTTCAACTGTTTTGAAGCCAAATTTCTTCATGAAAATTTTCAACTTTTTTGAAGCCGAATTTCTTCATGAAAATTTTAAACTTTTTTGAAGCCCAAATACTTCATGAAAATTTTCAACTTTTTTGAAGCCGAATTTCTTCATGAATATTTTCAATTGACCCACCCCCGCTAACGAAAAAGTTGAAAAAAGACGACACACCCCCCCCTTACGAAAAAGTTGAAAAAAGACGAAACACCCCCCCCTTGCGAAAACTTTTTTGAAGCCGAATTTCTTCATGAATATTTTCAATTGACCCACCCCCTCACGAAAAAGTTGAAAAAAGACGAAACACCCCCCTCTTACGAAAAGTTGAAAAAAGACGAAACACCCCCCCTTACGAAAAAGTTGAAAAAAGACGAAACACCCCCCCCTTGCGAAAACTTTTTTGAAGCCGAATTTCTTCATGAAAATTTTCAACTGTTTTGAGCCGAATTTCTTCATGAATATTTTCAACTTTTTTGAAGCACAAATACTTCATGAAAATTTTCAACTTTTTTGAAGCCCAAATACTTCATGAAAATTTTCAACTTTTTTGAAGCCCAAATACTTCATGAAAACGTTCATCTTTTTTGAAGCCGAATTTCTTCATGAAAATTTTCAACTTTTTTGAAGCCCAAATACTTCATGAAAATTTTCAACTTTTTTGAAGCCGAATTTCTTCATGAATACTTTCAATTGACCCACCCCCCTCATGAAAAAGTTGAAAAAAGACGAAACTCCCCCCTTACGAAAAAGTTGAAAAAAGACGAAACACCCCCCCCTTGCGAAAACTTTTTTGAAGCCGAATTTCTTCATGAATATTTTCAATTGACCCACCCCCTCACGAAAAAGTTGAAAAAAGACGAAACACACCCCTCTTACAAAAAAGTTGAAAAAAGACGAAACACCCCCCCCTTACGAAAAAGTTGAAAAAAGACGAAACACCCCCCCCTTGCGAAAACTTTTTTGAAGCCGAATTTCTTCATGAAAATTTTCAACTGTTTTGAAGCCGAATTTCTTCATGAATATTTTCAACTTTTTTGAAGCACAAATACTTCATGAAAATTTTCAACTTTTTTGAAGCCCAAATACTTCATGAAAATTTTCAACTTTTTTGAAGCCGAATTTCTTCATGAATATTTTCAATTGACCCACCCCCTCACGAAAAAGTTGAAAAAAGACGAAACACCCCCCTCTTACGAAAAGTTGAAAAAAGACGAAACACCCCCCCTTACGAAAAAGTTGAAAAAAGACGAAACACCCCCCCCTTACGAAAAAGTTGAAAAAAGACGAAACACCCCCCCCTCGCGAAAACTTTTTTGAAGCCGAATTTCTTCATGAAAATTTTCAACTTTTTTGAAGCCCAAATACTTCATGAAAATTTTCAACTTTTTTGAAGCCGAATTTCTTCATGAATACTTTCAATTGACCCACCCCCCTCACGAAAAAGTTGAAAAAAGACGAAACTCCCCCCTTACGAAAAAGTTTAAAAAAGACGAAACACCCCTGCCTTACGAAAAAGTTTAAAAAAGACGAAACACCCCCCCCTTGCGAAAACTTTTTTGAAGCCGAATTTCTTCATGAATATTTTCAATTGACCCACCCCCTCACGAAAAAGTTGAAAAAAGACGAAACACACCCCTCTTACGAAAAAGTTGAAAAAAGACGAAACACCCCCCCTTGCGAAAACTTTTTTGAAGCCGAATTTCTTCATGAAAATTTTCAACTTTTTTGGAGCCCAAATACTTCATGAAAATTTTCAACTGTTTTGAAGCCGAATTTCTTCATGAAAATTTTCAACTTTTTTGAAGCCGAATTTCTTCATGAAAATTTAAAAAAATTTTCAAGCCCAAATACTTCATGAAAATTTTCAACTTTTTTGAAGCCGAATTTCTTCATGAAAATTTTAAACTTTTTTGAAGCCGAATTTCTTAATGAAAATTTTCAACTTTTTTGAAGCCCAAATACTTCATGAAAATTTTCAACTTTTTTGAAGCCGAATTTCTTCATGAAAATTTTCAACTTTTTTGAAGCCGAATTTCTTCATGAAAATTTAAAAAAAATTTCAAGCCCAAATACTTCATGAAAATTTTCAACTTTTTTGAAGCCGAATTTCTTCATGAATACTTTCAATTGACCCACCCCCCTCACGAAAAAGTTGAAAAAAGACGAAACACCCCCCTCTTACGAAAAAGTTGAAAAAAGACGAAACTTTTTTGAAGCCGAATTTCTTCATGAAAATTTTCAACTTTTTTGAAGCCCAAATACTTCATGAAAATTTTCAACTTTTTTGAAGCCCAAATACTTCATGAAAAATTTCAATTGACCAACCCCCCCATATGAAAAAGTTGAAAAAAGAGGAAACACCCCCCTCACGAAAAAGTTGAAAAAAGACGAAACACCCCCCCTTGCGAAAACTTTTTTGAAGACGAATTTCTTCATTAAAATTTTCAACTTTTTCGAAGCCCAAATACTTCATGAAAATTTTCATCTTTTTTGAAGCCGAATTTCTTCATGAAAATTTTCAACTTTTTTGAAGCCGAATTTCTTCATGAATACTTTCAATTGACCCACCCCCCTCACGAAAAAGTTGAAAAAAGACGAAATACCCCCCTCTTACGAAAAAGTTGAAAAAAGACGATACAACCCTTACGAAAAAGTTGAAAAAAGACGAAACACCCCCCCCTTGCGAAAACTTTTTTGAAGCCGAATTTCTTCATGAAAATTTTCAACTTTTTTGAAGCCCAAATACTTCATGAAAATTTTCATCTTTTTTGAAGCCAAATTTCTTCATGAATATTTTCAATTGACCCACCGCCGCAAACGAAAAAGTAGAAAAAAGACGAAACACACCCCCCTTACGAAAAAGTTGAAAGAAGACGAAACACCCCCCCTTGCGAAAACTTTTTTGAAGCCGAATTTCTTCATGAATATTTTCAATTGACCCACCCCCTCACGAAAAAGTTGAAAAAAGACGAAACACACCCCTCTTACGAAAAAGTTGAAAAATGACGAAACACCCCCCCCTTGCGAAAAAGTTGAAAAAAGACGAAACACCCCCCCCTTGCGAAAACTTTTTTGAAGCCGAATTTCTTCATGAAAATTTTCAACTTTTTTGAAGCCCAAATACTTCATGAAAATTTTCAACTGTTTTGAAGCCGAATTTCTCCATGAAAATTTTAAACTTTTTTGAAGCCGAATTTCTTCATGAAAATTTAAAAAAAAAATTCAAGCCCAAATACTTCATGAAAATTTTCAACTTTTTTGAAGCCGAATTTCTTCATGAAAATTTTCAACTTTTTTGAAGCCCAAATACTTTATGAAAATTTTCAACTTTTTTGAAGCCGAATTTCTTCATGAATATTTTCAATTGACCCACCCCCCCTCGCGAAAAAGTTGAAAAAAGACGAAACACCCCCCCTTACGAAAAAGTTGAAAAAAGATGAAACACCCCCCCCTCGCGAAAACTTTTTTGAAGCCGAATTTCTTCATGAAAATTTTCAACTTTTTTGAAGCCCAAATACTTCATGAAAATTTTCAACTTTTTTGAAGCCGAATTTCTTCATGAATACTTTCAATTGACCCACCCCCCTCACGAAAAAGTTGAAAAAAGACGAAACTCCCCCCTCTTACGAAAAATTTGAAAAAAGACGAAACACCCCCCCTTACGAAAAAGTTGAAAAAAGACGAAACACCCCCCCCTTGCGAAAACTTTTTTGAAGCCGAATTTCTTCATGAATATTTTCAATTGACCCACCCCCTCACGAAAAAGTTGAAAAAAGACGAAACACACCCCTCTTACGAAAAAGTTGAAAAAAGACGAAACACCCCCCCCTTACGAAAAAGTTGAAAAAAGACGAAACACCCCCCCCTTGCGAAAACTTTTTTGAAGCCGAATTTCTTCATGAAAATTTTCAACTTTTTTGAAGCCCAAATACTTCATGAAAATTTTCAACTGTTTTGAAGCCGAATTTCTTCATGAAAATTTTAAACTTTTTTGAAGCCGAATTTCTTCATGAAAATTTAAAAAAATTTTCAAGCCCAAATACTTCATGAAAATTTTCAACTTTTTTGAAGCCGAATTTCTTCATGAAAATTTTAAACTTTTTTGAAGCAGAATTTCTTAATGAAAATTTTCAACTTTTTTGAAGCCCAAATACTTCATGAAAATTTTCAACTTTTTTGAAGCCGAATTTCTTCATGAAAATTTTCAACTTTTTTGAAGCCGAATTTCTTCATGAAAATTAAAAAAAAATTTCAAGCCCAAATACTTCATGAAAATTTTCAACTTTATTGAAGCCGAATTTCTTCATGAAAATTTTCAACTGTTTTGAAGCCGAATTTCTTCATGAATATTTTCAACTTTTTTGAAGCCCAAATACTTCATGAAAATTTTCAACTTTTTTGAAGCCCAAATACTTCATGAAAATTTTCAACTTTTTTGAAGCCCAAATACTTCATGAAAACGTTCATCTTTTTTGAAGCCGAATTTCTTCATGAAAATTTTCAACTTTTTTGAAGCCGAATTTCTTCATGAATATTTTCAATTGACCCACCCCCCCTCACGAAAAAGTTGAAAAAAGACGAAACACCCCCCTCTTACGAAAAAGTTGAAAAAAGACGAAACACCCCCCCTTACGAAAAAAGTTGAAAAAAGACGAAACACCCCCCCCTTACGAAAAAGTTGAACAAAGACGAAACACCCCCCCCTCGCGAAAACTTTTTTGAAGCCGAATTTCTTCATGAAAATTTTCAACTTTTTTGAAGCCCAAATACTTCATGAAAATTTTCAACTTTTTTGAAGCCGAATTTCTTCATGAATACTTTCAATTGACCCACCCCCCTCACGAAAAAGTTGAAAAAAGACGAAACTCCCCCCTCTTACGAAAAAGTTGAAAAAAGACGAAACACCCCCCCCTTGCGAAAACTTTTTTGAAGCCGAATTTCTTCATGAATATTTTCAATTGACCCACCCCCTCACGAAAAAGTTGAAAAAAGACGAAACACACCCCTCTTACGAAAAAGTTGAAAAAAGACGAAACACCCCCCCCTTACGAAAAAGTTGAAAAAAGACGAAACACCCCCCCCTTGCAAAAACTTTTTTGAAGCCGAATTTCTTCATGAAAATTTTCAACTTTTTTGAAGCCCAAATACTTCATGAAAATTTTCAACTGTTTTGAAGCCGAATTTCTTCATGAATACTTTCAATTGACCCACCCCCCTCACGAAAAAGTTGAAAAAAGACGAAACACCCCCCTCTTACGAAAAAGTTGAAAAAAGACGAAACACCCCCCTCTTACGAAAAAGTTGAAAAAAGACGAAACACCCCCCCCTTACGAAAAAGTTGAAAAAAGACGAAACACCCCCCCCTTGCGAAAACTTTTTTGAAGCCGAATTTCTTCATGAAAATTTTCAACTGTTTTGAAGCCAAATTTCTTCATGAAAATTTTCAACTTTTTTGAAGCCGAATTTCTTCATGAAAATTTTAAACTTTTTTGAAGCCCAAATACTTCATGAAAATTTTCAACTTTTTTGAAGCCGAATTTCTTCATGAATACTTTCAATTGACCCACCCCCCTCACGAAAAAGTTGAAAAAAGACGAAACTCCCCCCTCTTACGAAAAATTTGAAAAAAGACGAAACACCCCCCCTTACGAAAAAGTTGAAAAAAGACGAAACACCCCCCCCTTGCGAAAACTTTTTTGAAGCCGTATTTCTTCATGAATATTTTCAATTGACCCACCCCCTCACGAAAAAGTTGAAAAAAGACGAAACACACCCCTCTTACGAAAAAGTTGAAAAAAGACGAAACACCCCCCCCTTACGAAAAAGTTGAAAAAAGACGAAACACCACCCCCTTGCGAAAACTTTTTTGAAGCCGAATTTCTTCATGAAAATTTTCAACTTTTTTGAAGCCCAAATACTTCATGAAAATTTTCAACTGTTTTGAAGCCGAATTTCTTCATGAAAATTTTAAACTTTTTTGAAGCCGAATTTCTTCATGAAAATTTAAAAAAAATTTCAAGCCCAAATACTTCATGAAAATTTTCAACTTTTTTGAAGCCGAATTTCTTCATGAAAATTTTAAACTTTTTTGAAGCAGAATTTCTTAATGAAAATTTTCAACTTTTTTGAAGCCCAAATACTTCATGAAAATTTTCAACTTTTTTGAAGCCGAATTTCTTCATGAAAATTTTCAACTTTTTTGAAGCCGAATTTCTTCATGAAAATTAAAAAAAAATTTCAAGCCCAAATACTTCATGAAAATTTTCAACTTTATTGAAGCCGAATTTCTTCATGAAAATTTTCAACTGTTTTGAAGCCGAATTTCTTCATGAATATTTTCAACTTTTTTGAAGCCCAAATACTTCATGAAAATTTTCAACTTTTTTGAAGCCCAAATACTTCATGAAAATTTTCAACTTTTTTGAAGCCCAAATACTTCATGAAAACGTTCATCTTTTTTGAAGCCGAATTTCTTCATGAATATTTTCAATTGACCCACCCCCCCTCACGAAAAAGTTGAAAAAAGACGAAACACCCCCCTCTTACGAAAAAGTTGAAAAAAGACGAAACACCCCCCCTTACGAAAAAAGTTGAAAAAAGACGAAACACCCCCCCCTTACGAAAAAGTTGAAAAAAGACGAAACACCCCCCCATCGCGAAAACTTTTTTGAAGCCGAATTTCTTCATGAAAATTTTCAACTTTTTTGAAGCCCAAATACTTCATGAAAATTTTCAACTTTTTTGAAGCCGAATTTCTTCATGAATACTTTCAATTGACCCACCCCCCTCACGAAAAAGTTGAAAAAAGACGAAACTCCCCCCTCTTACGAAAAAGTTGAAAAAAGACGAAACACCCCCCCCTTACGAAAAAGTTGAAAAAAGACGAAACACCCCCCCCTTGCGAAAACTTTTTTGAAGCCGAATTTCTTCATGAATATTTTCAATTGACCCACCCCCTCACGAAAAAGTTGAAAAAAGACGAAACACACCCCTCTTACGAAAAAGTTGAAAAAAGACAAAACACCCCCCCTTACGAAAAAGTTGAAAAAAGATGAAACACCCCCCCCTTGCAAAAACTTTTTTGAAGCCGAATTTCTTCATGAAAATTTTCAACTTTTTTGAAGCCAAAATACTTCATGAAAATTTTCAACTGTTTTGAAGCCGAATTTCTTCATGAATACTTTCAATTGACCCACCCCCCTCACGAAAAAGTTGAAAAAAGACGAAACACCCCCCTCTTACGAAAAAGTTGAAAAAAGACGAAACATCCCCTCTTACGAAAAAGTTGAAAAAAGACGAAACACCCCCCCCTTACGAAAAAGTTGAAAAAAGACGAAACACCCCCCCCTTGCGAAAACTTTTTTGAAGCCGAATTTCTTCATGAAAATTTTCAACTGTTTTGAAGCCAAATTTCTTCATGAAAATTTTCAACTTTTTTGAAGCCGAATTTCTTCATGAAAATTTTAAACTTTTTTGAAGCCCAAATACTTCATGAAAATTTTCAACTTTTTTGAAGCCGAATTTCTTCATGAAAATTTAAAAAAATTTTGAAGCCCAAATACTTCATGAAAATTTTCAACTTTTTTGAAGCCGAATTTCTTCATGAATATTTTCAACTTTTTTGAAGCCCAAATACTTCATGAAAATTTTCAACTTTTTTGAAGCCCAAATACTTCATGAAAACGTTCAACTTTTTTGAAGCCGAATTTCTTCATGAAAATTTTCAACTTTTTTGAAGCCCAAATACTTCATGAAAATTTTCAACTGTTTTGAAGCCGAATTACTTCATGAAAATTTTAAACTTTTTTGAAGCCGAATTTCTTCATGAAAATTTAAAAAATTTTTCAAGCCCAAATACTTCATGAAAATTTTCAACTTTTTTGAAGCCGAATTTCTTTATGAAAATTTTCAACTTTTTTGAAGCCCAAATACTTCATGAAAATTTTCAACTTTTTTGAAGCCGAATTTCTTCATGAAAATTTTCAACTTTTTTGAAGCTGAATTTCTTCATGAATACTTTCAATTGACCCACCCCCCTCACGAAAAAGTTGAAAAAAGACGAAACACCCCCCTCTTACGAAAAAGTTGAAAAAAGACGAAACACCCCCCCCTTAAGAAAAAGTTGAAAAAAGACGAAACACCCCCCCCCTTGCGAAAACTTTTTTGAAGCCGAATTTCTTCATGAAAATTTTCAACTGTTTTGAAGCCAAATTTCTTCATGAAAATTTTCAACTTTTTTGAAGCCGAATTTCTTCATGAAAATTTTAAACTTTTTTGAAGCCCAAATACTTCATGAAAATTTTCAACTTTTTTGAAGCCGAATTTCTTCATGAAAATTTAAAAAAATTTTGAAGCCCAAATACTTCATGAAAATTTTCAACTTTTTTGAAGCCGAATTTCTTCATGAAAATTTTAAACTTTTTTGAAGCCGAATTTCTTAATGAAAATTTTCAACTTTTTTGAAGCCCAAATACTTCATGAAAATTTTCAACTTTTTTGAAGCCGAATTTCTTCATGAAAATTTTCAACTTTTTTGAAGCTGAATTTCTTCATGAATACTTTCAATTGACCCACCCCCCTCACGAAAAAGTTGAAAAAAGACGAAACACCCCCCTCTTACGAAAAAGTTGAAAAAAGACGAAACACCCCCCCCTTACGAAAAAGTTGAAAAAAGACGAAACACCCCCCCCTTGCGAAAACTTTTTTGAAGCCGAATTTCTTCATGAAAATTTTCAACTGTTTAGAAGCCAAATTTCTTCATGAAAATTTTCAACTTTTTTGAAGCCGAATTTCTTCATGAAAATTTTAAACTTTTTTGAAGCCCAAATACTTCATGAAAATTTTAAACTTTTTTGAAGCCGAATTTCTTCATGAAAATTTAAAAAAATTTTGAAGCCCAAATACTTCATGAAAATTTTCAACTTTTTTGAAGCCGAATTTCTTCATGAATATTTTCAACTTTTTTGAAGCCCAAATACTTCATGAAAATTTTCAACTTTTTTGAAGCCCAAATACTTCATGAAAACGTTCAACTTTTTTGAAGCCGAATTTCTTCATGAAAATTTTCAACTTTTTTGAAGCCCAAATACTTCATGAAAATTTTCAACTGTTTTGAAGCCGAATTACTTCATGAAAATTTTAAACTTTTTTGAAGCCGAATTTCTTCATGAAAATTTAAAAAAAATTTCAAGCCCAAATACTTCATGAAAATTTTCAACTTTTTTGAAGCCGAATTTCTTCATGAAAATTTAAAAAAATTTTCAAGCCCAAATACTTCATGAAAATTTTCAACTTTTTTGAAGCCGAATTTCTTCATGAAAATTTTAAACTTTTTTGAAGCAGAATTTCTTAATGAAAATTTTCAACTTTTTTGAAGCCCAAATACTTCATGAAAATTTTCAACTTTTTTGAAGCCGAATTTCTTCATGAAAATTTTCAACTTTTTTGAAGCCGAATTTCTTCATGAAAATTAAAAAAAAATTTCAAGCCCAAATACTTCATGAAAATTTTCAACTTTATTGAAGCCGAATTTCTTCATGAAAATTTTCAACTGTTTTGAAGCCGAATTTCTTCATGAATATTTTCAACTTTTTTGAAGCCCAAATACTTCATGAAAATTTTCAACTTTTTTGAAGCCCAAATACTTCATGAAAATTTTCAACTTTTTTGAAGCCCAAATACTTCATGAAAACGTTCATCTTTTTTGAAGCCGAATTTCTTCATGAAAATTTTCAACTTTTTTGAAGCCGAATTTCTTCATGAATATTTTCAATTGACCCACCCCCCCTCACGAAAAAGTTGAAAAAAGACGAAACACCCCCCTCTTACGAAAAAGTTGAAAAAAGACGAAACACCCCCCCTTACGAAAAAAGTTGAAAAAAGACGAAACACCCCCCCCTTACGAAAAAGTTGAACAAAGACGAAACACCCCCCCCTCGCGAAAACTTTTTTGAAGCCGAATTTCTTCATGAAAATTTTCAACTTTTTTGAAGCCCAAATACTTCATGAAAATTTTCAACTTTTTTGAAGCCGAATTTCTTCATGAATACTTTCAATTGACCCACCCCCTCACGAAAAAGTTGAAAAAAGACGAAACTCCCCCCTCTTACGAAAAAGTTGAAAAAAGACGAAACACCCCCCCCTTGCGAAAACTTTTTTGAAGCCGAATTTCTTCATGAATATTTTCAATTGACCCACCCCCTCACGAAAAAGTTGAAAAAAGACGAAACACACCCCTCTTACGAAAAAGTTGAAAAAAGACGAAACACCCCCCCCTTACGAAAAAGTTGAAAAAAGACGAAACACCCCCCCCTTGCAAAAACTTTTTTGAAGCCGAATTTCTTCATGAAAATTTTCAACTTTTTTGAAGCCCAAATACTTCATGAAAATTTTCAACTGTTTTGAAGCCGAATTTCTTCATGAATACTTTCAATTGACCCACCCCCCTCACGAAAAAGTTGAAAAAAGACGAAACACCCCCCTCTTACGAAAAAGTTGAAAAAAGACGAAACACCCCCCTCTTACGAAAAAGTTGAAAAAAGACGAAACACCCCCCCCTTACGAAAAAGTTGAAAAAAGACGAAACACCCCCCCCTTGCGAAAACTTTTTTGAAGCCGAATTTCTTCATGAAAATTTTCAACTGTTTTGAAGCCAAATTTCTTCATGAAAATTTTCAACTTTTTTGAAGCCGAATTTCTTCATGAAAATTTTAAACTTTTTTGAAGCCCAAATACTTCATGAAAATTTTCAACTTTTTTGAAGCCGAATTTCTTCATGAATACTTTCAATTGACCCACCCCCCTCACGAAAAAGTTGAAAAAAGACGAAACTCCCCCCTCTTACGAAAAATTTGAAAAAAGACGAAACACCCCCCCTTACGAAAAAGTTGAAAAAAGACGAAACACCCCCCCCTTGCGAAAACTTTTTTGAAGCCGTATTTCTTCATGAATATTTTCAATTGACCCACCCCCTCACGAAAAAGTTGAAAAAAGACGAAACACACCCCTCTTACGAAAAAGTTGAAAAAAGACGAAACACCCCCCCCTTACGAAAAAGTTGAAAAAAGACGAAACACCACCCCCTTGCGAAAACTTTTTTGAAGCCGAATTTCTTCATGAAAATTTTCAACTTTTTTGAAGCCCAAATACTTCATGAAAATTTTCAACTGTTTTGAAGCCGAATTTCTTCATGAAAATTTTAAACTTTTTTGAAGCCGAATTTCTTCATGAAAATTTAAAAAAAATTTCAAGCCCAAATACTTCATGAAAATTTTCAACTTTTTTGAAGCCGAATTTCTTCATGAAAATTTTAAACTTTTTTGAAGCAGAATTTCTTAATGAAAATTTTCAACTTTTTTGAAGCCCAAATACTTCATGAAAATTTTCAACTTTTTTGAAGCCGAATTTCTTCATGAAAATTTTCAACTTTTTTGAAGCCGAATTTCTTCATGAAAATTAAAAAAAAATTTCAAGCCCAAATACTTCATGAAAATTTTCAACTTTATTGAAGCCGAATTTCTTCATGAAAATTTTCAACTGTTTTGAAGCCGAATTTCTTCATGAATATTTTCAACTTTTTTGAAGCCCAAATACTTCATGAAAATTTTCAACTTTTTTGAAGCCCAAATACTTCATGAAAATTTTCAACTTTTTTGAAGCCCAAATACTTCATGAAAACGTTCATCTTTTTTGAAGCCGAATTTCTTCATGAATATTTTCAATTGACCCACCCCCCCTCACGAAAAAGTTGAAAAAAGACGAAACACCCCCCTCTTACGAAAAAGTTGAAAAAAGACGAAACACCCCCCCTTACGAAAAAAGTTGAAAAAAGACGAAACACCCCCCCCTTACGAAAAAGTTGAAAAAAGACGAAACACCCCCCCCTCGCGAAAACTTTTTTGAAGCCGAATTTCTTCATGAAAATTTTCAACTTTTTTGAAGCCCAAATACTTCATGAAAATTTTCAACTTTTTTGAAGCCGAATTTCTTCATGAATACTTTCAATTGACCCACCCCCCTCACGAAAAAGTTGAAAAAAGACGAAACTCCCCCCTCTTACGAAAAAGTTGAAAAAAGACGAAACACCCCCCCCTTACGAAAAAGTTGAAAAAAGACGAAACACCCCCCCCTTGCGAAAACTTTTTTGAAGCCGAATTTCTTCATGAATATTTTCAATTGACCCACCCCCTCACGAAAAAGTTGAAAAAAGACGAAACACACCCCTCTTACGAAAAAGTTGAAAAAAGACAAAACACCCCCCCTTACGAAAAAGTTGAAAAAAGACGAAACACCCCCCCCTTGCAAAAACTTTTTTGAAGCCGAATTTCTTCATGAAAATTTTCAACTTTTTTGAAGCCAAAATACTTCATGAAAATTTTCAACTGTTTTGAAGCCGAATTTCTTCATGAATACTTTCAATTGACCCACCCCCCTCACGAAAAAGTTGAAAAAAGACGAAACACCCCCCTCTTACGAAAAAGTTGAAAAAAGACGAAACATCCCCTCTTACGAAAAAGTTGAAAAAAGACGAAACACCCCCCCCTTACGAAAAAGTTGAAAAAAGACGAAACACCCCCCCCTTGCGAAAACTTTTTTGAAGCCGAATTTCTTCATGAAAATTTTCAACTGTTTTGAAGCCAAATTTCTTCATGAAAATTTTCAACTTTTTTGAAGCCGAATTTCTTCATGAAAATTTTAAACTTTTTTGAAGCCCAAATACTTCATGAAAATTTTCAACTTTTTTGAAGCCGAATTTCTTCATGAAAATTTAAAAAAATTTTGAAGCCCAAATACTTCATGAAAATTTTCAACTTTTTTGAAGCCGAATTTCTTCATGAATATTTTCAACTTTTTTGAAGCCCAAATACTTCATGAAAATTTTCAACTTTTTTGAAGCCCAAATACTTCATGAAAACGTTCAACTTTTTTGAAGCCGAATTTCTTCATGAAAATTTTCAACTTTTTTGAAGCCCAAATACTTCATGAAAATTTTCAACTGTTTTGAAGCCGAATTACTTCATGAAAATTTTAAACTTTTTTGAAGCCGAATTTCTTCATGAAAATTTAAAAAATTTTTCAAGCCCAAATACTTCATGAAAATTTTCAACTTTTTTGAAGCCGAATTTCTTTATGAAAATTTTCAACTTTTTTGAAGCCCAAATACTTCATGAAAATTTTCAACTTTTTTGAAGCCGAATTTCTTCATGAAAATGTTCAACTTTTTTGAAGCTGAATTTCTTCATGAATACTTTCAATTGACCCACCCCCCTCACGAAAAAGTTGAAAAAAGACGAAACACCCCCCTCTTACGAAAAAGTTGAAAAAAGACGAAACACCCCCCCCTTAAGAAAAAGTTGAAAAAAGACGAAACACCCCCCCCCTTGCGAAAACTTTTTTGAAGCCGAATTTCTTCATGAAAATTTTCAACTGTTTTGAAGCCAAATTTCTTCATGAAAATTTTCAACTTTTTTGAAGCCGAATTTCTTCATGAAAATTTTAAACTTTTTTGAAGCCCAAATACTTCATGAAAATTTTCAACTTTTTTGAAGCCGAATTTCTTCATGAAAATTTAAAAAAATTTTGAAGCCCAAATACTTCATGAAAATTTTCAACTTTTTTGAAGCCGAATTTCTTCATGAAAATTTTAAACTTTTTTGAAGCCGAATTTCTTAATGAAAATTTTCAACTTTTTTGAAGCCCAAATACTTCATGAAAATTTTCAACTTTTTTGAAGCCGAATTTCTTCATGAAAATTTTCAACTTTTTTGAAGCTGAATTTCTTCATGAATACTTTCAATTGACCCACCCCCCTCACGAAAAAGTTGAAAAAAGACGAAACACCCCCCTCTTACGAAAAAGTTGAAAAAAGACGAAACACCCCCCCCTTACGAAAAAGTTGAAAAAAGACGAAACACCCCCCCCTTGCGAAAACTTTTTTGAAGCCGAATTTCTTCATGAAAATTTTCAACTGTTTAGAAGCCAAATTTCTTCATGAAAATTTTCAACTTTTTTGAAGCCGAATTTCTTCATGAAAATTTTAAACTTTTTTGAAGCCCAAATACTTCATGAAAATTTTAAACTTTTTTGAAGCCGAATTTCTTCATGAAAATTTAAAAAAATTTTGAAGCCCAAATACTTCATGAAAATTTTCAACTTTTTTGAAGCCGAATTTCTTCATGAATATTTTCAACTTTTTTGAAGCCCAAATACTTCATGAAAATTTTCAACTTTTTTGAAGCCCAAATACTTCATGAAAACGTTCAACTTTTTTGAAGCCGAATTTCTTCATGAAAATTTTCAACTTTTTTGAAGCCCAAATACTTCATGAAAATTTTCAACTGTTTTGAAGCCGAATTACTTCATGAAAATTTTAAACTTTTTTGAAGCCGAATTTCTTCATGAAAATTTAAAAAAAATTTCAAGCCCAAATACTTCATGAAAATTTTCAACTTTTTTGAAGCCGAATTTCTTCATGAAAATTTTCAACTTTTTTGAAGCCCAAATACTTCATGAAAATTTTCAACTTTTTTGAAGCCGAATTTCTTCATGAAAATTTTCAACTTTTTTGAAGCTGAATTTCTTCATGAATACTTTCAATTGACCCACCCCCCTCACGAAAAAGTTGAAAAAAGACGAAACACCCCCCTCTTACGAAAAAGTTGAAAAAAGACGAAACACCCCCCCCTTGCGAAAACTTTTTTGAAGCCGAATTTCTTCATGAAAATTTTCAACTGTTTTGAAGCCAAATTTCTTCATGAAAATTTTCAACTTTTTTGAAGCCGAATTTCTTCATGAAAATTTTAAACTTTTTTGAAGCCCAAATACTTCATGAAAATTTTCAACTTTTTTGAAGCCGAATTTCTTCATGAAAATTTAAAAAAATTTTGAAGCCCAAATACTTCATGAAAATTTTCAACTTTTTTGAAGCCGAATTTCTTCATGAAAATTTTCAACTTTTTTGAAGCTGAATTTCTTCATGAATACTTTCAATTGACCCACCCCCCTCACGAAAAAGTTGAAAAAAGACGAAACACCCCCCTCTTACGAAAAAGTTGAAAAAAGACGAAACACCCCCCCCTTACGAAAAAGTTGAAAAAAGACGAAACACCCCCCCCTTGCGAAAACTTTTTTGAAGCCGAATTTCTTCATGAAAATTTTCAACTTTTTTGAAGCCGAATTTCTTCATGAAAATTTTAAACTTTTTTGAAGCCCAAATACTTCATGAAAATTTTCAACTTTTTTGAAGCCGAATTTCTTCATGAAAATTTAAAAAAATTTTGAAGCCCAAATACTTCATGAAAATTTTCAACTTTTTTGAAGCCGAATTTCTTCATGAATATTTTCAACTTTTTTGAAGCCCAAATACTTCATGAAAATGTTCAACTTTTTTGAAGCCCAAATACTTCATGAAAACGTTCAACTTTTTTGAAGCCGAATTTCTTCATGAAAATTTTCAACTTTTTTGAAGCCCAAATACTTCATGAAAATTTTCAACTGTTTTGAAGCCGAATTACTTCATGAAAATTTTAAACTTTTTTGAAGCCGAATTTCTTCATGAAAATTTAAAAAAATTTTCAAGCCCAAATACTTCATGAAAATTTTCAACTTTTTTGAAGCCGAATTTCTTCATGAAAATTTTCAACTTTTTTGAAGCCCAAATACTTCATGAAAATTTTCAACTTTTTTGAAGCCGAATTTCTTCATGAAAATTTTCAACTTTTTTGAAGCTGAATTTCTTCATGAATACTTTCAATTGACCCACCCCCCTCACGAAAAAGTTGAAAAAAGACGAAACACCCCCTCTTACGAAAAAGTTGAAAAAAGACGAAACACCCCCCCTTACGAAAAAGTTGAAAAAAGACGAAACACCCCCCCCTTGCGAAAACTTTTTTGAAGCCGAATTTCTTCATGAAAATTTTCAACTTTTTTGAAGCCGAATTTCTTCATGAAAATTTTAAACTTTTTTGAAGCCCAAATACTTCATGAAAATTTTCAACTTTTTTGAAGCCGAATTTCTTCATGAAAATTTAAAAAAATTTTGAAGCCCAAATACTTCATGAAAATTTTCAACTTTTTTGAAGCCGAATTTCTTCATGAATATTTTCAACTTTTTTGAAGCCCAAATACTTCATGAAAATGTTCAACTTTTTTGAAGCCCAAATACTTCATGAAAACGTTCAACTTTTTTGAAGCCGAATTTCTTCATGAAAATTTTCAACTTTTTTGAAGCCCAAATACTTCATGAAAATTTTCAACTGTTTTGAAGCCGAATTACTTCATGAAAATTTTAAACTTTTTTGAAGCCGAATTTCTTCATGAAAATTTAAAAAAATTTTCAAGCCCAAATACTTCATGAAAATTTTCAACTTTTTTGAAGCCGAATTTCTTCATGAAAATTTTCAACTTTTTTGAAGCCCAAATACTTCATGAAAATTTTCAACTTTTTTGAAGCCGAATTTCTTCATGAAAATTTTCAACTTTTTTGAAGCTGAATTTCTTCATGAATACTTTCAATTGACCCACCCCCCTCACGAAAAAGTTGAAAAAAGACGAAACACCCCCTCTTACGAAAAAGTTGAAAAAAGACGAAACACCCCCCCTTACGAAAAAGTTGAAAAAAGACGAAACACCCCCCCCTTGCGAAAACTTTTTTGAAGCCGAATTTCTTCATGAAAATTTTCAACTGTTTTGAAGCCAAATTTCTTCATGAAAATTTTCAACTTTTTTGAAGCCGAATTTCTTCATGAAAATTTTAAACTTTTTTGAAGCCCAAATACTTCATGAAAATTTTAAACTTTTTTGAAGCCGAATTTCTTCATGAAAATTTAAAAAAATTTTGAAGCCCAAATACTTCATGAAAATTTTCAACTTTTTTGAAGCCGAATTTCTTCATGAATATTTTCAACTTTTTTGAAGCCCAAATACTTCATGAAAATTTTCAACTTTTTTGAAGCCCAAATACTTCATGAAAACGTTCAACTTTTTTGAAGCCGAATTTCTTCATGAAAATTATCAACTTTTTTGAAGCCCAAATACTTCATGAAAATTTTCAACTGTTTTGAAGCCGAATTACTTCATGAAAATTTTAAACTTTTTTGAAGCCGAATTTCTTCATGAAAATTTAAAAAAAATTTCAAGCCCAAATACTTCATGAAAATTTTCAACTTTTTTGAAGCCGAATTTCTTCATGAAAATTTTAAACTTTTTTGAAGCCGAATTTCTTCATGAAAATTTTAAACTTTTTTGAAGCTGAATTTCTTCATGAAAATTTAAAAAAAATTTCAAGCCCAAATACTTCATGAAAATTTTCAACTTTTTTGAAGCCCAAATACTTCATGAAAATTTTCAACTTTTTTGAAGCCGAATTTCTTCATGAAAATTTTAAACTTTTTTGAAGCCGAATTTCTTCATGAAAATTTTCAACTTTTTTGAAGCTGAATTTCTTCATGAAAATTTAAAAAAAATTTCAAGCCCAAATACTTCATGAAAATTTTCAACTTTTTTGAAGCCGAATTTCTTCATGAAAATTTTAAACTTTTTTGAAGCCGAATTTCTTAATGAAAATTTTCAACTTTTTTGAAGCCCAAATACTTCATGAAAATTTTCAACTTTTTTGAAGCCGAATTTCTTCATGAAAATTTTCAACTTTTTTGAAGCCGAATTTCTTCATGAATACTTTCAATTGACCCACCCCCCTCACGAAAAAGTTGAAAAAAGACGAAACACCCCCCTCTTACGAAAAAGTTGAAAAAAGACGAAACACCCCCCCCTTACGAAAAAGTTGAAAAAAGACGAAACACCCCCACCTTGCGAAAACTTTTTTGAAGCCGAATTTCTTCATGAATATTTTCAACTTTTTTGAAGCCCAAATACTTCATTAAAATTTTCAACTTTTTTGAAGCCCAAATACTTCATGAAAATTTTCAACTTTTTTGAAGCCGAATTTCTTCATGAAAATTTAAAAAAATTTTGAAGCCCAAATACTTCATGAAAATTTTCAACTTTTTTGAAGCCGAATTTCTTCATGAATATTTTCAACTTTTTTGAAGCCCAAATACTTCATGAAAATTTTCAACTTTTTTGAAGCCCAAATACTTCATGAAAATTTTCAACTTTTTTGAAGCCGAATTTCTTCATGAATATTTTCAACTTTTTTGAAGCCCAAATACTTCATGAAAATTTTCAACTTTTTTGAAGCCCAAATACTTCATGAAAACGTTCAACTTTTTTGAAGCCGAATTTCATCATGAAAATTTTCAACTTTTTTGAAGCCCAAATACTTCATGAAAATTTTCAACTTTTTTGAAGCCCAAATACTTCATGAAAAATTTCAATTGACCAACCCCCCCATATGAAAAAGTTGAAAAAAGAGGAAACACCCCCCCTCACGAAAAAGTTGAAAAAAGACGAAACACCCCCCTTGCGAAAACTTTTTTGAAGACGAATTTCTTCATTAAAATTTTCAACTTTTTCGAAGCCCAAATACTTCATGAAAATGTTCATCTTTTTTGAAGCCGAATTTCTTCATGAATACTTTCAATTGACCCACCCCCCTCACGAAAAAGTTGAAAAAAGACGAAACACCCCCCTCTTACGAAAAAGTTGAAAAAAGACGAAACACCCCCCCCTTACGAAAAAGTTGAAAAAAGACGAAACACCCCCCCCTTGCGAAAACTTTTTTGAAGCCGAATTTCTTCATGAAAATTTTCAATTGTTTTGAAGCCAAATTTCTTCATGAATATTTTCAACTTTTTTGAAGCCCAAATACTTCATGAAAATTTTCAACTTTTTTGAAGCCCAAATACTTCATGAAAATTTTCAACTTTTTTGAAGCCGAATTTCTTCATGAAAATTTAAAAAAATTTTGAAGCCCAAATACTTCATGAAAATTTTCAACTTTTTTGAAGCCGAATTTCTTCATGAATATTTTCAACTTTTTTGAAGCCCAAATACTTCATGAAAATTTTCAACTTTTTTGAAGCCCAAATACTTCATGAAAATTTTCAACTTTTTTGAAGCCGAATTTCTTCATGAATATTTTCAACTTTTTTGAAGCCCAAATACTTCATGAAAATTTTCAACTTTTTTGAAGCCCAAATACTTCATGAAAACGTTCAACTTTTTTGAAGCCGAATTTCTTCATGAAAATTTTCAACTTTTTTGAAGCCCAAATACTTCATGAAAATTTTCAACTTTTTTGAAGCCCAAATACTTCATGAAAATTTCAATTGACCAACCCCCCCATATGAAAAAGTTGAAAAAAGAGGAAACACCCCCCCTCACGAAAAAGTTGAAAAAAGACGAAACACCCCCCCTTGCGAAAACTTTTTTGAAGACGAATTTCTTCATTAAAATTTTCAACTTTTTCGAAGCCCAAATACTTCATGAAAATGTTCATCTTTTTTGAAGCCGAATTTCTTCATGAATACTTTCAATTGACCCACCCCCCTCACGAAAAAGTTGAAAAAAGACGAAACACCCCCCTCTTACGAAAAAGTTGAAAAAAGACGAAACACCCCCCCCTTACGAAAAAGTTGAAAAAAGACGAAACACCCCCCCCTTGCGAAAACTTTTTTGAAGCCGAATTTCTTCATGAAAATTTTCAACTGTTTTGAAGCCAAATTTCTTCATGAAAATTTTCAACTTTTTTGAAGCCGAATTTCTTCATGAAAATTTTAAACTTTTTTGAAGCCCAAATACTTCATGAAAATTTTAAACTTTTTTGAAGCCGAATTTCTTCATGAAAATTTAAAAAAATTTTGAAGCCCAAATACTTCATGAAAATTTTCAACTTTTTTGAAGCCGAATTTCTTCATGAATATTTTCAACTTTTTTGAAGCCCAAATACTTCATGAAAATTTTCAACTTTTTTGAAGCCCAAATACTTCATGAAAACGTTCAACTTTTTTGAAGCCGAATTTCTTCATGAAAATTATCAACTTTTTTGAAGCCCAAATACTTCATGAAAATTTTCAACTGTTTTGAAGCCGAATTACTTCATGAAAATTTTAAACTTTTTTGAAGCCGAATTTCTTCATGAAAATTTAAAAAAAATTTCAAGCCCAAATACTTCATGAAAATTTTCAACTTTTTTGAAGCCGAATTTCTTCATGAAAATTTTAAACTTTTTTGAAGCCGAATTTCTTCATGAAAATTTTAAACTTTTTTGAAGCTGAATTTCTTCATGAAAATTTAAAAAAAATTTCAAGCCCAAATACTTCATGAAAATTTTCAACTTTTTTGAAGCCCAAATACTTCATGAAAATTTTCAACTTTTTTGAAGCCGAATTTCTTCATGAAAATTTTAAACTTTTTTGAAGCCGAATTTCTTCATGAAAATTTTCAACTTTTTTGAAGCTGAATTTCTTCATGAAAATTTAAAAAAAATTTCAAGCCCAAATACTTCATGAAAATTTTCAACTTTTTTGAAGCCGAATTTCTTCATGAAAATTTTAAACTTTTTTGAAGCCGAATTTCTTAATGAAAATTTTCAACTTTTTTGAAGCCGAATTTCTTCATGAATACTTTCAATTGACCCACCCCCCTCACGAAAAAGTTGAAAAAAGACGAAACACCCCCCTCTTACGAAAAAGTTGAAAAAAGACGAAACACCCCCCCCTTACGAAAAAGTTGAAAAAAGACGAAACACCCCCACCTTGCGAAAACTTTTTTGAAGCCGAATTTCTTCATGAATATTTTCAACTTTTTTGAAGCCCAAATACTTCATTAAAATTTTCAACTTTTTTGAAGCCCAAATACTTCATGAAAATTTTCAACTTTTTTGAAGCCGAATTTCTTCATGAAAATTTAAAAAAATTTTGAAGCCCAAATACTTCATGAAAATTTTCAACTTTTTTGAAGCCGAATTTCTTCATGAATATTTTCAACTTTTTTGAAGCCCAAATACTTCATGAAAATTTTCAACTTTTTTGAAGCCCAAATACTTCATGAAAATTTTCAACTTTTTTGAAGCCGAATTTCTTCATGAATATTTTCAACTTTTTTGAAGCCCAAATACTTCATGAAAATTTTCAACTTTTTTGAAGCCCAAATACTTCATGAAAACGTTCAACTTTTTTGAAGCCGAATTTCATCATGAAAATTTTCAACTTTTTTGAAGCCCAAATACTTCATGAAAATTTTCAACTTTTTTGAAGCCCAAATACTTCATGAAAAATTTCAATTGACCAACCCCCCCATATGAAAAAGTTGAAAAAAGAGGAAACACCCCCCCTCACGAAAAAGTTGAAAAAAGACGAAACACCCCCCTTGCGAAAACTTTTTTGAAGACGAATTTCTTCATTAAAATTTTCAACTTTTTCGAAGCCCAAATACTTCATGAAAATGTTCATCTTTTTTGAAGCCGAATTTCTTCATGAATACTTTCAATTGACCCACCCCCCTCACGAAAAAGTTGAAAAAAGACGAAACACCCCCCTCTTACGAAAAAGTTGAAAAAAGACGAAACACCCCCCCCTTACGAAAAAGTTGAAAAAAGACGAAACACCCCCCCCTTGCGAAAACTTTTTTGAAGCCGAATTTCTTCATGAAAATTTTCAATTGTTTTGAAGCCAAATTTCTTCATGAATATTTTCAACTTTTTTGAAGCCCAAATACTTCATGAAAATTTTCAACTTTTTTGAAGCCCAAATACTTCATGAAAATTTTCAACTTTTTTGAAGCCGAATTTCTTCATGAAAATTTAAAAAAAATTTGAAGCCCAAATACTTCATGAAAATTTTCAACTTTTTTGAAGCCGAATTTCTTCATGAATATTTTCAACTTTTTTGAAGCCCAAATACTTCATGAAAATTTTCAACTTTTTTGAAGCCCAAATACTTCATGAAAATTTTCAACTTTTTTGAAGCCGAATTTCTTCATGAATATTTTCAACTTTTTTGAAGCCCAAATACTTCATGAAAATTTTCAACTTTTTTGAAGCCCAAATACTTCATGAAAACGTTCAACGTTTTTGAAGCCGAATTTCTTCATGAAAATTTTCAACTTTTTTGAAGCCCAAATACTTCATGAAAATTTTCAACTTTTTTGAAGCCCAAATACTTCATGAAAATTTCAATTGACCAACCCCCCCATATGAAAAAGTTGAAAAAAGAGGAAACACCCCCCCTCACGAAAAAGTTGAAAAAAGACGAAACACCCCCCCTTGCGAAAACTTTTTTGAAGACGAATTTCTTCATTAAAATTTTCAACTTTTTCGAAGCCCAAATACTTCATGAAAATGTTCATCTTTTTTGAAGCCGAATTTCTTCATGAATACTTTCAATTGACCCACCCCCCTCACGAAAAAGTTGAAAAAAGACGAAACACCCCCCTCTTACGAAAAAGTTGAAAAAAGACGAAACACCCCCCCCTTACGAAAAAGTTGAAAAAAGACGAAACACCCCCCCCTTGCGAAAACTTTTTTGAAGCCGAATTTCTTCATGAAAATTTTCAACTGTTTTGAAGCCAAATTTCTTCATGAATATTTTCAACTTTTTTGAAGCCCAAATACTTCATGAAAATTTTCAACTTTTTTGAAGCCCAAATACTTCATGAAAATTTTCAACTTTTTTGAAGCCGAATTTCTTCATGAAAATTTAAAAAAATTTTGAAGCCCAAATACTTCATGAAAATTTTCAACTTTTTTGAAGCCGAATTTCTTCATGAATATTTTCAACTTTTTTGAAGCCCAAATACTTCATGAAAATTTTCAACTTTTTTGAAGCCCAAATACTTCATGAAAATTTTAAACTTTTTTGAAGCCGAATTTCTTCATGAATATTTTCAACTTTTTTGGAGCCCAAATACTTCATGAAAATTTTCAACTTTTTTGAAGCCCAAATACTTCATGAAAACGTTCAACTTTTTTGAAGCCGAATTTCTTCATGAAAATTTTCAACTTTTTTGAAGCCCAAATACTTCATGAAAAATTTCAATTGACCAACCCCCCCATATGAAAAAGTTGAAAAAAGAGGAAACACCCCCCCTCACGAAAAAGTTGAAAAAAGACGAAACACCCCCCCTTGCGAAAACTTTTTTGAAGACGAATTTCTTCATTAAAATTTTCAACTTTTTCGAAGCCCAAATACTTCATGAAAATGTTCATCTTTTTTGAAGCCGAATTTCTTCATGAAAATTTTAAACTTTTTTGAAGCCTCAATACTTCATGAAAATTTTAAACTTTTTTGAAGCCGAATTTCTTCATGAATATTTTCAACCTTTTTGAAGCCGAATTTCTTCATGAAAATTTTCAACTTTTTTGAAGCCTAAATACTACATGAAAATTTTAATTTTTTTTGAAGCTGAATTTCTTTATGAATATTTTCAACCTTTTTGAAGCCGAATTTCTTCATGAAAATTTTAAACTTTTTTGAAGCCCAAATACTTCATGAAAATTTTCAACTTTTTTGAAGCCGAATTTCTTCATGAATATTTTCAATTGACCCACCCCCCCTCACGAAAAAGTTGAAAAAAGACGAAACACCCCCCTCTTACGAAAAAGTTGAAAAAAGACGAAACACACCCCCTTTACGAAAAAGTTGAAAAAAGACGAAACACCCCCCCCTTGCGAAAACTTTTTTGAAGCCGAATTTCTTCATGAATACTTTCAATTGACCCACCCCCCTCACGAAAAAGTTGAAAAAAGACGAAACACCCCCCCTCACGAAAAAGTTGAAAAAAGATGAAACACCTCCCCCTTACGAAAACTTTTTTGAAGCCGAATTTCTTCATGAAAATTTTCAACTTTTTTGAAGCCGAAATACTTCATCAAAATTTTAAACTTTTTTGAAGCCGAATTTCTTCATGAATATTTTCAACCTTTTTAAAGCCGAATTTCTTCATGAAAATTTTAAACTTTTTTGAAGCACAAATACTTCATGAAAATTTTAAACTTTTTTGAAGCCGAATTTCTTCATGAATATTTTCAACTTTTTTGAAGCCCATATACTTCCTGAAAATTTTCAACTTTTTTGAAGCCCAAATACTTCATGAAAAATTTCAATTGACCAACCCCCCCTTATGAAAAAGTTGAAAAAAGACGAAACACCCCCCCCTCGCGAAAACTTTTTTGAAGCCGAATTTCTTCATGAAAATTTTAAACTTTTTTGAAACCGAATTTCTTAATGAAAATTTTCAACTTTTTTGAAGCCCAAATACTTCATGAAAATTTTCAACTTTTTTGAAGCCGAATTTCTTCATGAAAATTTTCAACTTTTTTGAAGCCGAATTTCTTCATGAAAATTTTAAAAAAATTTGAAGCCCAAATACTTCATGAAAATTTTCAACTTTTTTGAAGCCGAATTTCTTCATGAAAATTTTAAACTTTTTTGAAGCCGAATTTCTTCATGAATACTTTCAATTGACCCACCCCCTCACGAAAAAGTTGAAAAAAGACGAAACACCCCCCTCTTACGAAAAAGTTGAAAAAAGACGAAACACCCCCCTCTTACGAAAAAGTTGAAAAAAGACGAAACACCCCCCCCTTACAAAAAAGTTGAAAAAAGACGAAACACCCCCCCCCTTACGAAAAAGTTGAAAAAAGACGAAACACCCCCCCTCACGAAAAAGTTGAAAAAAGACGAAACACTTCCCCCTTACGAAAACTTTTTTGAAGCCGAATTTCTTCATGAAAATTTTCAACTTTTTTGAAACCTAAATACTTCATGAAAATTTTCAACTTTTTTGAAGCCGAATTTCTTCATGAATATTTTCAATTTACCCACCCCCCTCACGAAAAAGTTGAAAAAAGACGAAACACCCCCCCTTACGAAAAAGTTGAAAAAAGACGAAACACCCCCCCTCACGAAAAAGTTGAAAAAAGATGAAACACCTCCCCCTTACGAAAACTTTTTTGAAGCCGAATTTCTTCATGAATATTTTCAACTTTTTTGAAGCCCAAATACTTCATGAAAATTTTCAACTTTTTTGAAGCCGAATTTCTTCATGAAAATTTTCAACTTTTTTGAAGCCGAATTTCTTCATGAAAATTTTAAAAAAATTTGAAGCCCAAATACTTCATGAAAATTTTCAACTTTTTTGAAGCCGAATTTCTTCATGAAAATTTTAAACTTTTTTGAAGCCGAATTTCTTCATGAATACTTTCAATTGACCCACCCCCTCACGAAAAAGTTGAAAAAAGACGAAACACCCCCCTCTTACGAAAAAGTTGAAAAAAGACGAAACACCCCCCTCTTACGAAAAAGTTGAAAAAAGACGAAACACCCCCCCCTTACAAAAAAGTTGAAAAAAGACGAAACACCCCCCCCCTTACGAAAAAGTTGAAAAAAGACGAAACACCCCCCCTCACGAAAAAGTTGAAAAAAGACGAAACACTTCCCCCTTACGAAAACTTTTTTGAAGCCGAATTTCTTCATGAAAATTTTCAACTTTTTTGAAACCTAAATACTTCATGAAAATTTTCAACTTTTTTGAAGCCGAATTTCTTCATGAATATTTTCAATTGACCCACCCCCCTCACGAAAAAGTTGAAAAAAGACGAAACACCCCCCTCTTACGAAAAAGTTGAAAAAAGACGAAACACCCCCCTCTTACGAAAAAGTTGAAAAAAGACGAAACACCCCCCCCTTACAAAAAAGTTGAAAAAAGACGAAACACCCCCCCCCTTACGAAAAAGTTGAAAAAAGACGAAACACCCCCCCTCACGAAAAAGTTGAAAAAAGACGAAACACTTCCCCCTTACGAAAACTTTTTTGAAGCCGAATTTCTTCATGAAAATTTTCAACTTTTTTGAAACCTAAATACTTCATGAAAATTTTCAACTTTTTTGAAGCCGAATTTCTTCATGAATATTTTCAATTGACCCACCCCCCTCACGAAAAAGTTGAAAAAAGACGAAACACCCCCCTCTTACGAAAAAGTTGAAAAAAGACGAAACACCCCCCTCTTACGAAAAAGTTGAAAAAAGACTAAACACCCCCCCTTACGAAAAAGTTGAAAAAAGACGAAACACCACCCCCCTTGCGAAAACTTTTTTGAAGCCGAATTACTTCATGAAAATTTTCAACTTTTTTGAAGCCCAAATACTTCATGAAAATTTTCAACTTTTTTGAAGCCGAATTTCTTCATGAATACTTTCAATTGACCCACCCCCCTCACGAAAAAGTTGAAAAAAGACGAAACACCCCCCCTTACGAAAAAGTTGAAAAAAGACGAAACACCCCCCCTCACGAAAAAGTTGAAAAAAGATGAAACACCTCCCCCTTACGAAAACTTTTTTGAAGCCGAATTTCTTCATGAATATTTTCAACTTTTTTGAAGCCCAAATACTTCATCAAAATTTTCAACTTTTTTAAAGCCGAATTTCTTCATGAATATTTTCAACCTTTTAGAAGCCGAATTTCTTCATGAAAATTTTAAAATTTTTTGAAGCCCAAATACTTCATGAAAATTTTAAACTTTTTTGAAGCCGAATTTCTTCATGAATATTTTCAATTGACCCACCCCCGCTTACGAAAAAGCTGAAAAAAGACGAAACACCCCCCCTTACGAAAAAGTTGAAAAAAGACGAAACACCCCCCTCACGAAAAAGTTGAAAAAAGACGAAACACCTCCCCCTTACGAAAACTTTTTTGAAGCCGAATTTCTTCATGAAAATTTTCAACTTTTTTGAAGCCTAAATACTTCATAAAAATTTTAATCTTTTTTGAAGCCGAATTTCTTCATGAAAATTTTCAACGTTTTTGAAGCCGAATTTCTTCATGAAAATTTTAAACTTTTTTGAAGCCCAAATACTTCATGAAAATTTTCAACTTTTTTGAAGCCGAATTTCTTCATGAATATTTTCAATTGACCCACCCCCCTCACGAAAAAGTTGAAAAAAGACGAAACACCCCCCCTTTAATAAAAAGTTGAAAAAAGACGAAACACCCCCCCCCTTACGAAAAAGTTGAAAAGAGACGAAACACCCCCCCCTTGCGAAAACTTTTTTGAAGCCGAATTTCTTCATGAATACTTTCAATTGACCCACCCCCCTCACGAAAAAGTTGAAAAAAGACGAAACACCCCCCCTCACGAAAAAGTTGAAAAAAGACGAAACACCTCCCCCTTTCGAAAACTTTTTTGAAGCCGAATTTCTTCATGAAAATTTTAAACTTTTTTGAAGCCTCAATACTTCATGAAAATTTTAAACTTTTTTGAAGCCGAATTTCTTCATGAATATTTTCAACCTTTTTGAAGCCGAATTTCTTCACCAAAATTTTCAACTTTTTTGAAGCCGAATTTCTTCATGAATATTTTCAATTGACCCACCCCCCCTTACGAAAAAGTTGAAAAAAGACGAAACACCCCCCTCTTTCGAAAAAGTTGAAAAAAGACGAAACACCCCCCCCTTACGAAAAAGTTGAAAAAAGACGATACACCCCCCCCTTACGAAAAAGTTGAAAAAAGACGAAACACCCCCCCCTTGCGAAAACTTTTTTGAAGCCGAATTTCTTCATGAAATTTTCAACTTTTTTGAAGCCCAAATACTTCATGAAAATCTTCAACTTTTTTGAAGCCGAATTTCTTCATGAATACTTTCAATTGACCCACCCCCCTCACGAAAAAGTTGAAAAAAGACGAAACATCCCCTCTTACGAAAAAGTTGAAAAAAGACGAAACACCCCCCCTCACGAAAAAGTTGAAAAAAGACGAAACACCCCCCCCTTGCGAAAACTTTTTTGAAGCCGAATTTCTTCATGAAAATTTTCAACTTTTTTGAAGCCCAAATACTTCATGAAAATCTTCAACTTTTTTGAAGCCGAATTTCTTCATGAATACTTTCAATTGACCCACCCCCCTCACGAAAAAGTTGAAAGAAGACGAAACATCCCCTCTTACGAAAAAGTTGAAAAAAGACGAAACACCCCCCCTCACGAAAAAGTTGAAAAAAGACGAAACACCCCCCCCTTGCGAAAACTTTTTTGAAGCCGAATTACTTCATGAAAATTTTCAACGTTTTTGAAGCCCAAATACTTCATGAAAATTTTCAACTTTTTTGAAGCCGAATTTCTTCATGAAAATTTTCAACTTTTTTGAAGCCCAAATACTTCATGAAAATTTTCAACTTTTTTGAAGCCGAATTTCTTCATGAATATTTTCAACTTTTTTGAAGCCCATATACTTCCTGAAAATTTTCAACTTTTTTGAAGCCCAAATACTTCATGAAAATTTTCAACTTTTTTGAAGCCCAAATACTTCATGAAAACGTTCAACTTTTTTGAAGCCCAATTTCTTCATGAAAATTTTAAACTTTTTTGAAGCCGAATTTCTTCATCAAAATTTAAAACATTTTTGAAGTCCAAATACTTCATGAAAATTTTAAACTTTTTTGAAGCCGAATTTCTTCATGAAAATTTAAAACATTTTTGAAGCCCAAATACTTCATGAAAATTTTCAACTTTTTTGAAGCCGAATTTCTTCATGAATATTTTCAATTGAACCACCCCCCCTCACGAAAAAGTTGAAAAAAGACGAAACACCCCCCCCTTACGGAAAAGTTGAAAAAAGACGAAACACCCCCCCCTCGCGAAAACTTTTTTGAAGCCGAATTTCTTCATGAAAATTTTCAACTTTTTTGAAGCCCAAATACTTCATGAAAATTTTCAACTTTTTTGAAGCCGAATTTCTTCATGAATACTTTCAATTGACCCACCCCCCTCATGAAAAAGTTGAAAAAAGACGAAACACCCCCCTCTTACGAAAAAGTTGAAAAAAGACGAAACATCCCCCCCTTGCGAAAACTTTTTTGAAGCCGAATTTCTTCATGAAAATTTTCAACTTTTTTGAAGCCGAATTTCTTCATGAATATTTTCAACTTTTTTGAAGCCCAAATACTTCATGAAAATTTTCAACTTTTTTGAAGCCCAAATACTTCATGAAAATTTTCAACTTTTTTGAAGCCGAATTTATTCATGAAAATTTTCAACTTTTTTGAAGCCCAAATACTTCATGAAAATTTTCATCTTTTTCGTAAGGGGGGGGGTGTTTCGTCTTTTTTCAACTTTTTCGTTAGCGGGGGTGGGTCAATTGAAAATATTCATGAAGAAATTCGGCTTCAAAAAAGTTTTCGCAAGGGGGGGGGGGGTGTTTCGTCTTTTTTCAACTTTTTCGTAAGATTTCGTAAGAATTTCTTCATGAAAATTTTCAACTTTTTTGAAGCCCAAATACTTCATGAAAATTTTCAACTTTTTTGAAGCCGAATTTCTTCATGAATACTTTCAATTGACCCACCCCCCTCATGAAAAAGTTGAAAAAAGACGAAACACCCCCCTCTTACGAAAAAGTTGAAAAAAGACGAAACATCCCCCCCTTGCGAAAACTTTTTTGAAGCCCAAATACTTCATGAAAATTTTAAACTTTTTTGAAGCCGAATTTCTTCATGAATATTTTCAATTGACCCACCCCCGCTTACGAAAAAGCTGAAAAAAGACGAAACACCCCCCCTTACGAAAAAGTTGAAAAAAGACGAAACACCCCCCCTCACGAAAAAGTTGAAAAAAGACGAAACACCTCCCCCTTACGAAAACTTTTTTGAAGCCGAATTTCTTCATGAAAATTTTCAACTTTTTTGAAGCCTAAATACTTCATAAAAATTTTAATCTTTTTTGAAGCCGAATTTCTTCATGAAAATTTTCAACGTTTTTGAAGCCGAATTTCTTCATGAAAATTTTAAACTTTTTTGAAGCCCAAATACTTCATGAAAATTTTCAACTTTTTTGAAGCCGAATTTCTTCATGAATATTTTCAATTGACCCACCCCCCTCACGAAAAAGTTGAAAAAAGACGAAACACCCCCCCTTTAATAAAAAGTTGAAAAAAGACGAAACACCCCCCCCCTTACGAAAAAGTTGAAAAGAGACGAAACACCCCCCCCTTGCGAAAACTTTTTTGAAGCCGAATTTCTTCATGAATACTTTCAATTGACCCACCCCCCTCACGAAAAAGTTGAAAAAAGACGAAACACCCCCCCTCACGAAAAAGTTGAAAAAAGACGAAACACCTCCCCCTTTCGAAAACTTTTTTGAAGCCGAATTTCTTCATGAAAATTTTAAACTTTTTTGAAGCCTCAATACTTCATGAAAATTTTAAACTTTTTTGAAGCCGAATTTCTTCATGAATATTTTCAACCTTTTTGAAGCCGAATTTCTTCACCAAAATTTTCAACTTTTTTGAAGCCGAATTTCTTCATGAATATTTTCAATTGACCCACCCCCCCTTACGAAAAAGTTGAAAAAAGACGAAACACCCCCCTCTTTCGAAAAAGTTGAAAAAAGACGAAACACCCCCCCCTTACGAAAAAGTTGAAAAAAGACGATACACCCCCCCCTTACGAAAAAGTTGAAAAAAGACGAAACACCCCCCCCTTGCGAAAACTTTTTTGAAGCCGAATTTCTTCATGAAATTTTCAACTTTTTTGAAGCCCAAATACTTCATGAAAATCTTCAACTTTTTTGAAGCCGAATTTCTTCATGAATACTTTCAATTGACCCACCCCCCTCACGAAAAAGTTGAAAAAAGACGAAACATCCCCTCTTACGAAAAAGTTGAAAAAAGACGAAACACCCCCCCTCACGAAAAAGTTGAAAAAAGACGAAACACCCCCCCCTTGCGAAAACTTTTTTGAAGCCGAATTTCTTCATGAAAATTTTCAACTTTTTTGAAGCCCAAATACTTCATGAAAATCTTCAACTTTTTTGAAGCCGAATTTCTTCATGAATACTTTCAATTGACCCACCCCCCTCACGAAAAAGTTGAAAGAAGACGAAACATCCCCTCTTACGAAAAAGTTGAAAAAAGACGAAACACCCCCCCTCACGAAAAAGTTGAAAAAAGACGAAACACCCCCCCCTTGCGAAAACTTTTTTGAAGCCGAATTACTTCATGAAAATTTTCAACGTTTTTGAAGCCCAAATACTTCATGAAAATTTTCAACTTTTTTGAAGCCGAATTTCTTCATGAAAATTTTCAACTTTTTTGAAGCCCAAATACTTCATGAAAATTTTCAACTTTTTTGAAGCCGAATTTCTTCATGAATATTTTCAACTTTTTTGAAGCCCATATACTTCCTGAAAATTTTCAACTTTTTTGAAGCCCAAATACTTCATGAAAATTTTCAACTTTTTTGAAGCCCAAATACTTCATGAAAACGTTCAACTTTTTTGAAGCCCAATTTCTTCATGAAAATTTTAAACTTTTTTGAAGCCGAATTTCTTCATCAAAATTTAAAACATTTTTGAAGTCCAAATACTTCATGAAAATTTTAAACTTTTTTGAAGCCGAATTTCTTCATGAAAATTTAAAACATTTTTGAAGCCCAAATACTTCATGAAAATTTTCAACTTTTTTGAAGCCGAATTTCTTCATGAATATTTTCAATTGAACCACCCCCCCTCACGAAAAAGTTGAAAAAAGACGAAACACCCCCCCCTTACGAAAAAGTTGAAAAAAGACGAAACACCCCCCCCTCGCGAAAACTTTTTTGAAGCCGAATTTCTTCATGAAAATTTTCAACTTTTTTGAAGCCCAAATACTTCATGAAAATTTTCAACTTTTTTGAAGCCGAATTTCTTCATGAATACTTTCAATTGACCAACCCCCCTCATGAAAAAGTTGAAAAAAGACGAAACACCCCCCTCTTACGAAAAAGTTGAAAAAAGACGAAACATCCCCCCCTTGCGAAAACTTTTTTGAAGCCGAATTTCTTCATGAAAATTTTCAACTTTTTTGAAGCCGAATTTCTTCATGAATATTTTCAACTTTTTTGAAGCCCAAATACTTCATGAAAATTTTCAACTTTTTTGAAGCCCAAATACTTCATGAAAATTTTCAACTTTTTTGAAGCCGAATTTATTCATGAAAATTTTCAACTTTTTTGAAGCCCAAATACTTCATGAAAATTTTCATCTTTTTCGTAAGGGGGGGGGTGTTTCGTCTTTTTTCAACTTTTTCGTTAGCGGGGGTGGGTCAATTGAAAATATTCATGAAGAAATTCGGCTTCAAAAAAGTTTTCGCAAGGGGGGGGGGGGTGTTTCGTCTTTTTTCAACTTTTTCGTAAGATTTCGTAAGAATTTCTTCATGAAAATTTTCAACTTTTTTGAAGCCCAAATACTTCATGAAAATTTTCAACTTTTTTGAAGCCGAATTTCTTCATGAATACTTTCAATTGACCCACCCCCCTCATGAAAAAGTTGAAAAAAGACGAAACACCCCCCTCTTACGAAAAAGTTGAAAAAAGACGAAACATCCCCCCCTTGCGAAAACTTTTTTGAAGCCGAATTTGTTCATGAAAATTTTCAACTTTTTTGAAGCCGAATTTCTTCATGAATATTTTCAACTTTTTTGAAGCCCAAATACTTCATGAAAATTTTCAACTTTTTTGAAGCCCAAATACTTCATGAAAACGTTCATCTTTTTTGAAGCCGAATTTTTTCATGAAAATTTTCAACTTTTTTGAAGCCCAAATACTTCATGAAAATTTTCATCTTTTTTGAAGCCGAATTTCTTCATGAAAATTTTAAACTTTTTTGAAGCCGAATTTCTTCATGAAAATTTAAAATATTTTTGAAGCCCAAATAATTCATGAAAATTTTCAACCTTTTTGAAGCCGAATTTCTTCATGAAATTTTTAAACTTTTTTGAAGCCCAAATACTTCATGAATATTTTCAATTGACCCACCCCCCCTCACGAAAAAGTTGAAAAAAGACGAAACACCCCCATCTTTCGAAAAAGTTGAAAAAAGACGAAACACCCCCCCCCTTGCGAAAACTTTTTTGAAGCCGAATTTCTTCATGAAAATTTTCAACTTTTTTGAAGCCCAAATACTTCATGAAAATTTTCATCTTTTTTGAAGCCAAATTTCTTCATGAATATTTTCAATTGACCCACCCCCGCTAACGAAAAAGTTGAAAAAAGACGAAACACCCCCCCCTTACAAAAAAGTTGAAAAAAGACGAAACACCCCCCCCCTTGCGAAAACTTTTTTGAAGCCGAATTTGTTCATGAAAATTTTCAACTTTTTTGAAGCTCAAATACTTCATGAAAATTTTCAACTTTTTTGAAGCCGAATTTCTTCATGAAAATTTTCAACTTTTTTGAAGCCGAATTTCTTCATGAATATTTTCAACTTTTTTGAAGCCCAAATACTTCATGAAAATGTTCAACTTTTTTGAAGCCGAATTTCTTCATGAATATTTTAAACTTTTTTGAAGCCGAATTTCTTCATGAATATTTTCAATTGACCCACCCACCCTCACGAAAAAGTTGAAAGAAAAGACGAAACACCCCCCTCTTACGAAAAAGTTGAAAAAAGACGAAACACCCCCCCTTGCGAAAACTTTTTTGAAGCCGAATTTCTTCATGAATATTTTCAACTTTTTTGAAGCCCAAATACTTCATGAAAATTTTCAACTTTTTTGAAGCCCAAATACTTCATGAAAACGTTCAACTTTTTTGAAGCCGAATTTCTTCATGAAAATTTTCAACTTTTTTGAAACCCAAATACTTCATGAAAATTTTCAACTTTTTTGAAGCCCAAATACTTCATGAAAAATTTCAATTGACCAACCCCCCCATATGAAAAAGTTGAAAAAAGAGAAAACACCCCCCCTTACGAAAAAGTTGAAAAAAGACAAAACACCCCCCCTTGCGAAAACTTTTTTGAAGACGAATTTCTTCATTAAAATTTTCAACTTTTTCGAAGCCCAAATACTTCATGAAAATTTTCATCTTTTTTGAAGCCGAATTTCTTCATTAAAATTTTAAACTTTTTTGAAGCCGAATTTCTTCATGAAAATTTAAAACATTTTTGAAGCCCAAATACTTCATGAAAATTTTCAACTTTTTTGAAGCCGAATTTCTTCATGAATATTTTCAATTGACCCACCCCCCCTCACGAAAAAGTTGAAAAAGGACGAAACACCCCCCTCTTACGAAAAAGTTGAAAAAAGACGAAACACCCCCCCCTTACGAAAAAGTTGAAAAAAGACGAAACACCCCCCCCTTACGAAAAAGTTAAAAAACGACGAAACACCCCCCCCTGGTGAAAACTTTTTTGAAGCCGAATTTCTTCATGAAAATTTTCAACTTTTTTGAAGCCCAAATACTTCATGAAAATTTTCAACTTTTTTGAAGCCGAATTTCTTCATGAAAATTTAAAAAAAATTTGAAGCCCAAATACTTCATGAAAATTTTCAACTTTTTTGAAGCCGAATTTCTTCATGAATATTTTCAACTTTTTTGAAGCCCAAATACTTCATGAAAATTTTCAACTTTTTTGAAGCCCAAATACTTCATGAAAACGTTCAACTTTTTTGAAGCCGAATTTCTTCATGAAAATTTTCAACTTTTTTGAAGCCCAAATACTTCATGAAAATTTTCAACTTTTTTGAAGCCCAAATACTTCATGAAAAATTTCAATTGACCAACCCCCCCATATGAAAAAGTTGAAAAAAGAGGAAACACCCCCCCTTACGAAAAAGTTGAAAAAAGACGAAACACCCCCCCCTTACGAAAAAGTTGAAAAAAGACGAAACACCCCCCCCTTGCGAAAACTTTTTTGAAGCCGAATTTCTTCATGAAAATTTTCAACTGTTTTGAAGCCGAATTTCTTCATGAATATTTTCAACTTTTTTGAAGCCGAATTTCTTCATGAATACTTTCAACTTTTTTGAAGCCAAAATACTTCATGAAAATTTTCAAATTTTTTGAAGCCCAAATACTTCATGAAAACGTTCATCTTTTTTGAAGCCGAATTTCTTCATGAAAATTTTCAACTTTTTTGAAGCCGAATTTCTTCATGAAAATTTTAAAGTTTTTTGAAGCCGAATTTCTTCATGAAAATTTAAAACATTTTTGAAGCCCAAATACTTCATGAAAATTTTCAACCTTTTTGAAGCCGAATTTCTTCATGAATATTTTCAATTGACCCACCCCGCCTCACGAAAAAGTTGAAAAAAGACGAAACACCCCCCTCTTACGAAAAAGTTGAAAAAAGACGAAACACCCCCCCCTTACGAAAAAGTTGAAAAAAGACAAAATACCCCCTCTTGCGAAAACTTTTTTGAAGCCGAATTTCTTCATGAAAATTTTCAACTTTTTTGAAGCCGAATTTCTTCATGAAAATTTAAAACATTTTTGAAGCCCAAATACTTCATGAAAATTTTCGACTTTTTTGAAGCCGAATTTCTTCATGAATATTTTCAATTGACCAACCCCCCCTCACGAAAAAGTTGAAAAAAGACGAAACACCCCCCTCTTACGAAAAAGTTGAAAAAAGACGAAACACCCCCCCTTACGAAAAAGTTGAAAAAAAGACGAAACACCCCCCCCTTACGAAAAAGTTGAAAAAAGACGAAACACCCCCCCCTCGCGAAAACTTTTTTGAAGCCGAATTTCTTCATGAAAATTTTCAACTTTTTTGAAGCCCAAATACTTCATGAAAATTTTCAACTTTTTTGAAGCCGAATTTCTTCATGAATACTTTCAATTGACCCACCCCCCTCACGAAAAAGTTGAAAAAAGACGAAACTCCCCCCTCTTACGAAAAAGTTGAAAAAAGACGAAACACCCCCCCCTTACGAAAAAGTTGAAAAAAGACGAAACACCCCCCCCTTGCGAAAACTTTTTTGAAGCCGAATTTCTTCATGAAAATTTTCAACTGTTTTGAAGCCGAATTTCTTCATGAATATTTTCAACTTTTTTGAAGCCCAAATACTTCATGAAAATTTTCAACTTTTTTGAAGCCCAAATACTTCATGAAAATTTTCAACTTTTTTGAAGCCGAATTTCTTCATGAAAATTTTCAACTTTTTTGAAGCCCAAATACTTCATGAAAATTTTCATCTTTTTTGAAGCTGAATTTCTTCATGAAAATTTTAAAGTTTTTTGAAGCCGAATTTCTTCATGAAAATTTAAAACATTTTTGAAGCCCAAATACTTCATGAAAATTTTCAACCTTTTTGAAGCCGAATTTCTTCATGAATATTTTCAATTGACCCACCCCCCCTCACGAAAAAGTTGAAAAAAGACGAAACACCCCCCCCCTTACGAAAAAGTTGAAAAAAGACGAAACACCCCCCCTTGCGAAAACTTTTTTGAAGCCGAATTTCTTCATGAATACTTTCAATTGACCCACCCCCCTCACGAAAAAGTTGAAAAAAGACGAAACACCCCCCCTTACGAAAAAGTTGAAAAAAGACGAAACACCCCCCTTGCGAAAACTTTTTTGAAGCCGAATTTCTTCATGAAAATTTTCAACTTTTTTGAAGCCCAAATACTTCATGAAAATTTTCAACTTTTTTGAAGCCGAATTTCTTCATGAATACTTTCAATTGACCCACCCCCTCACGAAAAAGTTGAAAAAAGACGAAACACCCCCCTCTTACGAAAAAGTTGAAAAAAGACGAAACACCCCCCCTTACGAAAAAGTTGAAAAAAGACGAAACACCCCCCCCTTGCGAAAACTTTTTTGAAGCCGAATTTCTTCATGAAAATTTTCAACTTTTTTGAAGCCCAAATACTTCATGAAAATTTTCAACTTTTTTGAAGCCGAATTTCTTCATGAAAATTTAAAAAAATTTTGAAGCCCAAATACTTCATGAAAATTTTCAAGTTTTTTGAAGCCGAATTTCTTCATGAATATTTTCAACTTTTTTGAAGCCCAAATACTTCATGAAAATTTTCAACTTTTTTGAAGCCCAAATACTTCATGAAAACGTTCAACTTTTTTGAAGCCGAATTTCTTCATGAAAATTTTCAACTTTTTTGAAGCCCAAATACTTCATGAAAATTTTCAACTTTTTTGAAACCCAAATACTTCATGAAAAATTTCAATTGACCAACCCCCCCATATGAAAAAGTTGAAAAAAGAGGAAACACCCCCCCTTACGAAAAAGTTGAAAAAAGACGAAACACCCCCCCTTGCGAAAACTTTTTTGAAGACGAATTTCTTCATGAATATTTTCAACTTTTTCGAAGCCCAAATACTTCATGAAAATTTTCAACTTTTTTGAAGCCGAATTTCTTCATGAATATTTTCAATTGACCCACCCCCCCTCACGAAAAAGTTGAAAAAAGACGAAACACCCCCCTCTTACGAAAAAGTTGAAAAAAGACGAAACACCCCCCCCTTACGAAAAAGTTGAAAAAAGACGAAACACCCCCCCCTTGCGAAAACTTTTTTGAAGCCGAATTTCTTCATGAAAAATTTCAATTGACCAACCCCCCCATATGAAAAAGTTGAAAAAAGAGGAAACACCCCCCCTTACGAAAAAGTTGAAAAAAGACGAAACACCCCCCCTTGCGAAAACCTTTTTGAAGACGAATTTCTTCATTAAAATTTTCAACTTTTTCGAAGCCCAAATACTTCATGAAAATTTTCATCTTTTTTGAAGCCGAATTTCTTCATGAAAATTTTAAACTTTTTTGAAGCCGAATTTCTTCATGAAAATTTTCAACTTTTTTGAAGTCGAATATCTTCATGAATATTTTCAATTGACCCACCCCCCCTCACGAAAAAGTTGAAAAAAGACGAAACACCCCCCTCTTACGAAAAAGTTGAAAAAAGACGAAACACCCCCCCTTACGAAAAAGTTGAAAAAAGACGAAACACCCCCCCCTTACGAAAAAGTTGAAAAAAGACGAAACACCCCCCCTTGCGAAAACCTTTTTGAAGACGAATTTCTTCATTAAAATTTTCAACTTTTTCGAAGCCCAAATACTTCATGAAAATTTTCATCTTTTTTGAAGCCGAATTTCTTCATGAAAATTTTAAACATTTTTGAAGCCCAAATACTTCATGAAAATTTTCAACTTTTTTGAAGCCGAATATCTTCATGAATATTTTCAATTGACCCACCCCCCCTCTTACGAAAAAGTTGAAAAAAGACGAAACACCCCCCTTTTACAAAAAAGTTGAAAAAAGACGAAACACCCCCCCTTACGAAAAAGTTGAAAAAAGACGAAACACCCCCCCCTTACGAAAAAGTTGAAAAAAGACAAAACACCCCCCCCTCGCGAAAACTTTTTTGAAGCCGAATTTCTTCATGAAAATTTTCAACTTTTTTGAAGCCCAAATACTTCATGAAAATTTTCAACTTTTTTGAAGCCGAATTTCTTCATGAATACTTTCAATTGACCCACCCCCCTCACGAAAAAGTTGAAAAAAGACGAAACTCCCCCCTCTTACGAAAAAGTTGAAAAAAGACGAAACACCCCCCCCTTACGAAAAAGTTGAAAAAAGACGAAACACCCCCCCCTTGCGAAAACTTTTTTGAAGCCGAATTTCTTCATGAAAATTTTCAACTGTTTTGAAGCCGAATTTCTTCATGAATATTTTCAACTTTTTTGAAGCCCAAATACTTCATGAAAATTTTTAACTTTTTTGAAGCCCAAATACTTCATGAAAATTTTTCAACTTTTTTGAAGCCCAAATACTTCATGAAAACGTTCATCTTTTTTGAAGCCGAATTTCTTCATGAAAATTTTAAAGTTTTTTGAAGCCGAATTTCTTCATGAAAATTTAAAACATTTTTGAAGCCCAAATACTTCATGAAAATTTTCAACCTTTTTGAAGCCGAATTTCTTCATGAATATTTTCAATTGACCCACCCCCCCTCACGAAAAAGTTGAAAAAAGACGAAACACCCCCCTCTTACGAAAAAGTTGAAAAAAGACGAAACACCCCCCCCTTACGAAAAAGTTGAAAAAAGACGAAACACCCCCCCTTGCGAAAACTTTTTTGAAGCCGAATTTCTTCATGAAAATTTTCAACTTTTTTGAAGACGAATTTCTTCATGAAAATTTTAAAAAAATTTGAAGCCGAATTTCTTCATTAAAATTTTCAACTTTTTCGAAGACGAATTTCTTCATTAAAATTTTCAACTTTTTCGAAGCCCAAATACTTCATGAAAATTTTCAACCTTTTTGAAGCCGAATTTCTTCATGAAAATTTTAAACTTTTTTGAAGCCGAATTTCTTCATGAATACTTTCAATTGACCCACCCCCCTCACGAAAAAGTTGAAAAAAGACGAAACACCCCCCTCTTACGAAAAAGTTGAAAAAAGACGAAACACCCCCCCCTCGCGAAAACTTTTTTGAAGCCGAATTTCTTCATGAAAATTTTCAACTTTTTTGAAGACGAATTTCTTCATTAAAATTTTCAACTTTTTCGAAGCCCAAATACTTCATGAAAATTTTCAACCTTTTTGAAACCGAATTTCTTCATGAAAATTTTAAACTTTTTTGAAGCCGAATTTCTTCATGAATACTTTCAACTTTTTTGAAGCCCAAATTCTTCATGAAAATTTTCAACTTTGTTGAAGCCCAAATACTTCATGAAAATTTTCAACTTTTTTGAAGCCGAATTTCTTCATGAATATTTTCAATTGACCCACCCCCCCTCACGAAAAAGTTGAAAAAAGACGAAACACCCCCCTCTTACGAAAAAGTTGAAAAAAGACGAAACACCCCCCCTTACGAAAATGTTGAAAAAAGACGAAACACCCCCCCCTTACGAAAAAGTTGAAAAAAGACGAAACACCCCCCCCTCGCGAAAACTTTTTTGAAGCCGAATTTCTTCATGAAAATTTTCAACTTTTTTGAAGACGAATTTCTTCATTAAAATTTTCAACTTTTTCGAAGCCCAAATACTTCATGAAAATTTTCAACCTTTTTGAAGCCGAATTTCTTCATGAAAATTTTAAACTTTTTTGAAGCCGAATTTCTTCATGAATACTTTCAATTGACCCACCCCCCTCACGAAAAAGTTGAAAAAAGACGAAACACCCCCCTCTTACGAAAAAGTTGAAAAAAGACGAAACACCCCCCCCTCGCGAAAACTTTTTTGAAGCCGAATTTCTTCATGAAAATTTTCAACTTTTTTGAAGACGAATTTCTTCATTAAAATTTTCAACTTTTTCGAAGCCCAAATACTTCATGAAAATTTTCAACCTTTTTGAAACCGAATTTCTTCATGAAAATTTTAAACTTTTTTGAAGCCGAATTTCTTCATGAATACTTTCAACTTTTTTGAAGCCCAAATTCTTCATGAAAATTTTCAACTTTGTTGAAGCCCAAATACTTCATGAAAATTTTCAACTTTTTTGAAGCCGAATTTCTTCATGAAAATTTTAAAAAAATTTGAAGCCGAATTTCTTCATTAAAATTTTCAACTTTTTCGAAGCCCAAATACTTCATGAAAATTTTCATCTTTTTTGAAGCCGAATTTCTTCATGAAAATTTTAAACTTTTTTGAAGACGAATTTCTTCATTAAAATTTTAAAATTTTTCGAAGCCCAAATAGTTCATGAAAATTTTCAACTTTTTTGAAGCCGAATTTCTTCATGAATATTTTCAATTGACCCACCCCCCCTCACGAAAAAGTTGAAAAAAGACGAAACACCCCCCTCTTACGAAAAAGTTGAAAAAAGACGAAACACCCCCCCTTTACGAAAAAGTTGAAAAAAGACGAAACACCCCCCCCCTTGCGAAAACTTTTTTGAAGCTGAATTTCTTCAAGAAAATTTTCAACTTTTTTGAAGCCCAAATACTTCATGAAAATTTTCAACTTTTTTGAAGCCGAATTTCTTCATGAATACTTTCAATTGACCCACCCCCCTCACGAAAAAGTTGAAAAAAGACGAAACACCCCCCCTTACGAAAAAGTTGAAAAAAGACGAAACACCCCCCCCTTACGAAAAAGTTGAAAAAACACGAAACACCCCCCCCTTACGAAAAAGTTGAAAAAACACGAAACACCCCCCCTTGCGAAAACTTTTTTGAAGCCGAATTTCTTCATGAAAATTTTCAACTTTTTTGAAGCCCAAATACTTCATGAAAATTTTCAACTTTTTTGAATCCGAATTTCTTCATGAATACTTTCAATTGACCCACCCCCTTACTTAAAAGTTGAAAAAAGACGAAACACCCCCCTCTTACGAAAAAGTTGAAAAAAGACGAAACACCCCCCCTTACGAAAAAGTTGAAAAAAGACGAAACACCCCCCCCTTGCGAAAACTTTTTTGAAGCCGAATTTCTTCATGAAAATTTTCAACTTTTTTGAAGCCCAAATACTTCATGAAAATTTTCAACTTTTTTGAAGCCGAATTTCTTCATGAAAATTTAAAAAAATTTTGAAGCCCAAATACTTCATGAAAATTTTCAACTTTTTTGAAGCCGAATTTCTTCATGAATACTTTCAATTGACCCACCCCCCCTCACGAAAAAGTTGAAAAAAGACGAAACACCCCCCCTTACGAAAAAGTTGAAAAAAGACGAAACACCCCCCCTTACGATAAAGTTGAAAAAAGACGAAACACCCTCCCCTCGCGAAAACTTTTTTGAAGCCGAATTTCTTCATGAAAATTTTCAACTTTTTTGAAGCCCAAATACTTCATGAAAATTTTCAACTTTTTTGAAGCCGAATTTCTTCATGAATACTTTCAATTGACCCACCCCCCTCACGAAAAAGTTGAAAAAAGACGAAACACCCCCCCCTTACGAAAAAGTTGAAAAAACACGAAACACCCCCCCCTTGCGAAAACTTTTTTGAAGCCGAATTTCTTCATGAATATTTTCAACTTTTTCGAAGCCCAAATACTTCATGAAAATTTTCAACTTTTTTGAAGCCGAATTTCTTCATGAATATTTTCAATTGACCCACCCCCCCTCACGAAAAAGTTGAAAAAAGACGAAACACCCCCCTCTTACGAAAAAGTTGAAAAAAGACGAAACACCCCCCCCTTACGAAAAAGTTGAAAAAAGACGAAACACCCTCCCCTCGCGAAAACTTTTTTGAAGCCGAATTTCTTCATGAAAATTTTCAACTTTTTTGAAGCCCAAATACTTCATGAAAATTTTCAACTTTTTTGAAGCCGAATTTCTTCATGAATACTTTCAATTGACCCACCCCCCTCACGAAAAAGTTGAAAAAAGACGAAACACCCCCCCCTTACGAAAAAGTTGAAAAAACACGAAACACCCCCCCCTTGCGAAAACTTTTTTGAAGCCGAATTTCTTCATGAATATTTTCAACTTTTTCGAAGCCCAAATACTTCATGAAAATTTTCAACTTTTTTGAAGCCGAATTTCTTCATGAATATTTTCAATTGACCCACCCCCCCTCACGAAAAAGTTGAAAAAAGACGAAACACCCCCCTCTTACGAAAAAGTTGAAAAAAGACGAAACACCCCCCCCTTACGAAAAAGTTGAAAAAAGACGAAACACCCCCCCCTTGCGAAAACTTTTTTGAAGCCGAATTTCTTCATGAAAATTTTCAACTTTTTTGAAGCCCAAATACTTCATGAAAATTTTCAACTTTTTTGAAGCCGAATTTCTTCATGAATACTTTCAATTGACCCACCCCCTCACGAAAAAGTTGAAAAAAGACGAAACACCCCCCCTTACGAAAAAGTTGAAAAAAGACGAAACAACCCCCCCTTACGAAAAAGTTGAAAAAAGACGAAACACCCCCCCCTTACGAAAAAGTTGAAAAAACACGAAACACCCCCCTTTGCGAAAACTTTTTTGAAGCCCAAATACTTCATGAAAATTTTCAACTTTTTTGAATCCGAATTTCTTCATGAATACTTTCAATTGACCCACCCCCTCACTTAAAAGTTGAAAAAAGACGAAACACCCCCCTCTTACGAAAAAGTTGAAAAAAGACGAAACACCCCCCCTTACGAAAAAGTTGAAAAAAGACGAAACACCCCCCCTTGCGAAAACTTTTTTGAAGCCGAATTTCTTCATGAAAATTTTCAACTTTTTTGAAGCCCAAATACTTCATGAAAATTTTCAACTTTTTTGAAGCCGAATTTCTTCATGAAAATTTTAAAAATTTTTGAAGCCCAAATACTTCATGAAAATTTTCAACTTTTTTGAAGCCGAATTTCTTCATGAATATTTTCAACTTTTTTGAAGCCCAAATACTTCATGAAAATTTTCAACTTTTTTGAAGCCCAAATACTTCATGAAAACATTCAACTTTTTTGAAGCCGAATTTCTTCATGAAAATTTTCAACTTTTTTGAAGCCCAAATACTTCATGAAAATTTTCAACTTTTTTGAAGCCCAAATACTTCATGAAAAATTTCAATTGACGAACCCCCCCATATGAAAAAGTTGAAAAAAGAGGAAACACCCCCCCCTTACGAAAAAGTTGAAAAAAGACGAAACACCCCCCCTTGCGAAAACCTTTTTGAAGACGAATTTCTTCATTAAAATTTTAAACTTTTTTGAAGCCGAATTTCTTCATGAAAATTTTCAACTTTTTTGAAGCCGAATATCTTCATGAATATTTTCAATTGACCCACCCCCCCTCACGAAAAAGTTGAAAAAAGACGAAACACCCCCCTCTTACGAAAAAGTTGAAAAAAGACGAAACACCCCCCCTTACGAAAAAGTTGAAAAAAGACGAAACACCCCCCCCTTACGAAAAAGTTGAAAAAAGACGAAACACCCCCCCTTGCGAAAACCTTTTTGAAGACGAATTTCTTCATTAAAATTTTCAACTTTTTCGAAGCCCAAATACTTCATGAAAATTTTCATCTTTTTTGAAGCCGAATTTCTTCATGAAAATTTTAAACATTTTTGAAGCCCAAATACTTCATGAAAATTTTCAACTTTTTTGAAGCCGAATTTCTTCATGAATATTTTCAATTGACCCACCCCCCCTCACGAAAAAGTTGAAAAAAGACGAAACACCCCCCTCTTACGAAAAAGTTGAAAAAAGACGAAACACCCCCCCTTACGAAAAAGTTGAAAAAAGACGAAACACCCCCCCCTCACGAAAAAGTTGAAAAAAGACGAAACACCCCCCCCTCGCGAAAACTTTTTTGAAGCCGAATTTCTTCATGAAAATTTTCAACTTTTTTGAAGACGAATTTCTTCATTAAAATTTTCAACTTTTTCGAAGCCCAAATACTTCATGAAAATTTTCAACCTTTTTGAAGCCGAATTTCTTCATGAAAATTTTAAACTTTTTTGAAGCCGAATTTCTTCATGAATACTTTCAATTGACCCACCCCCCCTCACGAAAAAGTTGAAAAAAGACGAAACACCCCCCTCTTACGAAAAAGTTGAAAAAAGACGAAACACCCCCCCCTCGCGAAAACTTTTTTGAAGCCGAATTTCTTCATGAAAATTTTCAACTTTTTTGAAGACGAATTTCTTCATTAAAATTTTCAACTTTTTCGAAGCCCAAATACTTCATGAAAATTTTCAACCTTTTTGAAACCGAATTTCTTCATGAAAATTTTAAACTTTTTTGAAGCCGAATTTCTTCATGAATACTTTCAACTTTTTTGAAGCCCAAATTCTTCATGAAAATTTTCAACTTTGTTGAAGCCCAAATACTTCATGAAAATTTTCAACTTTTTTGAAGCCGAATTTCTTCATGAAAATTTTAAAAAAATTTGAAGCCGAATTTCTTCATTAAAATTTTCAACTTTTTCGAAGCCCAAATACTTCATGAAAATTTTCATCTTTTTTGAAGCCGAATTTCTTCATGAAAATTTTAAACTTTTTTGAAGACGAATTTCTTCATTAAAATTTTAAACTTTTTCGAAGCCCAAATAGTTCATGAAAATTTTCAACTTTTTTGAAGCCGAATTTCTTCATGAATATTTACAATTGACCCACCCCCCCTCACGAAAAAGTTGAAAAAAGACGAAACACCCCCCTCTTACGAAAAAGTTGAAAAAAGACGAAACACCCCCCCCTTTACGAAAAAGTTGAAAAAAGACGAAACACCCCCCCCCTTGCGAAAACTTTTTTGAAGCCGAATTTCTTCATGAAAATTTTCAACCTCTTTGAAGCCCAAATACTTCATGAAAATTTTCAACTTTTTTGAAGCCGAATTTCTTCATGAATACTTTCAATTGACCCACCCCCCTCACGAAAAAGTTGAAAAAAGACGAAACACCCCCCCTTACGAAAAAGTTGAAAAAAGACGAAACACCCCCCCCTTACGAAAAAGTTGAAAAAAGACGAAACACCCCCCCCCTTACGAAAAAGTTGAAAAAACACGAAACACCCCCCCTTGCGAAAACTTTTTTGAAGCCGAATTTCTTCATGAAAATTTTCAACTTTTTTGAAGCCCAAATACTTCATGAAAATTTTCAACTTTTTTGAATCCGAATTTCTTCATGAATACTTTCAATTGACCCACCCCCTTACTTAAAAGTTGAAAAAAGACGAAACACCCCCCTCTTACGAAAAAGTTGAAAAAAGACGAAACACCCCCCCTTACGAAAAAGTTGAAAAAAGACGAAACACCCCCCCCTTGCGAAAACTTTTTTGAAGCCGAATTTCTTCATGAAAATTTTCAACTTTTTTGAAGCCCAAATACTTCATGAAAATTTTCAACTTTTTTGAAGCCGAATTTCTTCATGAAAATTTAAAAAAATTTTGAAGCCCAAATACTTCATGAAAATTTTCAACTTTTTTGAAGCCGAATTTCTTCATGAATACTTTCAATTGACCCACCCCCCCTCACGAAAAAGTTGAAAAAAGACGAAACACCCCCCCTTACGAAAAAGTTGAAAAAAGACGAAACACCCCCCCCTTACGAAAAAGTTGAAAAAAGACGAAACACCCTCCCCTCGCGAAAACTTTTTTGAAGCCGAATTTCTTCATGAAAATTTTCAACTTTTTTGAAGCCCAAATACTTCATGAAAATTTTCAACTTTTTTGAAGCCGAATTTCTTCATGAATACTTTCAATTGACCCACCCCCCTCACGAAAAAGTTGAAAAAAGAAGAAACACCCCCCCCTTACGAAAAAGTTGAAAAAACACGAAACACCCCCCCCTTGCGAAAACTTTTTTGAAGCCGAATTTCTTCATGAATATTTTCAACTTTTTCGAAGCCCAAATACTTCATGAAAATTTTCAACTTTTTTGAAGCCGAATTTCTTCATGAATATTTTCAATTGACCCACCCCCCCTCACGAAAAAGTTGAAAAAAGACGAAACACCCCCCTCTTACGAAAAAGTTGAAAAAAGACGAAACACCCCCCCCTTACGAAAAAGTTGAAAAAAGACGAAACACCCCCCCCTTGCGAAAACTTTTTTGAAGCCGAATTTCTTCATGAAAATTTTCAACTTTTTTGAAGCCCAAATACTTCATGAAAATTTTCAACTTTTTTGAAGCCGAATTTCTTCATGAATACTTTCAATTGACCCACCCCCTCACGAAAAAGTTGAAAAAAGACGAAACACCCCCCCTTACGAAAAAGTTGAAAAAAGACGAAACACCCCCCCCTTACGAAAAAGTTGAAAAAACACGAAACACCCCCCCTTGCGAAAACTTTTTTGAAGCCCAAATACTTCATGAAAATTTTCAACTTTTTTGAATCCGAATTTCTTCATGAATACTTTCAATTGACCCACCCCCTCACTTAAAAGTTGAAAAAAGACGAAACACCCCCCTCTTACGAAAAAGTTGAAAAAAGACGAAACACCCCCCCTTACGAAAAAGTTGAAAAAAGACGAAACACCCCCCCCTTGCGAAAACTTTTTTGAAGCCGAATTTCTTCATGAAAATTTTCAACTTTTTTGAAGCCCAAATACTTCATGAAAATTTTCAACTTTTTTGAAGCCGAATTTCTTCATGAAAATTTTAAAAAATTTTGAAGCCCAAATACTTCATGAAAATTTTCAACTTTTTTGAAGCCGAATTTCTTCATGAAAATTTTCAACTTTTTTGAAGCCCAAATACTTCATGAAAATTTTCATCTTTTTTGAAGCCGAATTTCTTCATGAAAATTTTAAACTTTTTTGAAGCCGAATTTCTTCATGAAAATTTTCAACTTTTTTGAAGCCGAATATTTTCATGAATATTTTCAATTGACCCACCCCCCCTCACGAAAAAGTTGAAAAAAGACGAAACACCCCCCTCTTACGAAAAATTTGAAAAAAGACGAAACACCCCCCCTTACGAAAAAGTTGAAAAAAAGACGAAACACCCCCCCCTTACGAAAAAGTTGAAAAAAGACGAAACACCCCCCCCTCGCGAAAACTTTTTTGAAGCCGAATTTCTTCATGAAAATTTTCAACTTTTTTGAAGCCCAAATACTTCATGAAAATTTTCAACTTTTTTGAAGCCGAATTTCTTCATGAAAATTTTAAAAAATTTTGAAGCCCAAATACTTCATGAAAATTTTCAACTTTTTTGAAGCCGAATTTCTTCATGAATACTTTCAATTGACCCACCCCCCCTCACGAAAAAGTTGAAAAAAGACGAAATACCCCCCTCTTACGAAAAAGTTGAAAAAAGACGAAACACCCCCCCTTACGAAAAAGTTGAAAAAAGACGAAACACCCCCCCCTTACGAAAAAGTTGAAAAAAGACGAAACACCCCCCCCTCGCGAAAACTTTTTTGAAGCCGAATTTCTTCATGAAAATTTTCAACTTTTTTGAAGCCCAAATACTTCATGAAAATTTTCAACTTTTTTGAAGCCGAATTTCTTCATGAATACTTTCAATTGACCCACCCCCCTCACGAAAAAGTTGAAAAAAGACGAAACACCCCCCCTCTTACGAAAAAGTTGAAAAAAGACGAAACACCCCCCCCTTACGAAAAAGTTGAAAAAAGACGAAACACCCCCCCCTTGCGAAAACTTTTTTGAAGCCGAATTTCTTCATGAATATTTTCAACTTTTTCGAAGCCCAAATACTTCATGAAAATTTTCAACTTTTTTGAAGCCGAATTTCTTCATGAATATTTTCAATTGACCCACCCCCCCTCACGAAAAAGTTGAAAAAAGACGAAACACCCCCCTCTTACGAAAAAGTTGAAAAAAGACGAAACACCCCCCCCTTACGAAAAAGTTGAAAAAAGACGAAACACCCCCCCCTTGCAAAAACTTTTTTGAAGCCGAATTTCTTCATGAAAATTTTCAACTTTTTTGAAGCCCAAATACTTCATGAAAATTTTCAACTTTTTTGAAGCCGAATTTCTTCATGAATACTTTCAATTGACCCACCCCCTCACGAAAAAGTTGAAAAAAGACGAAACACCCCCCCTTACGAAAAAGTTGAAAAAAGACGAAACACCCCCCCTTGCGAAAACTTTTTTGAAGCCGAATTTCTTCATGAAAATTTTCAACTTTTTTGAAGCCCAAATACTTCATGAAAATTTTCAACTTTTTTGAAGCCGAATTTCTTCATGAAAATTTAAAAAAATTTTGAAGCCCAAATACTTCATGAAAATTTTCAACTTTTTTGAAGCCGAATTTCTTCATGAATACTTTCAATTGACCCACCCCCCCTCACGAAAAAGTTGAAAAAAGACGAAACACCCCCCTCTTACGAAAAAGTTGAAAAAAGACGAAACACCCCCCCTTACGAAAAAGTTGAAAAAAGACGAAACACCCCCCCTTACGAAAAAGTTGAAAAAAGACGAAACACCCCCCCCTCGCGAAAACTTTTTTGAAGCCGAATTTCTTCATGAAAATTTTCAACTTTTTTGAAGCCCAAATACTTCATGAAAATTTTCAACTTTTTTGAAGCCGAATTTCTTCATGAATACTTTCAATTGACCCACCCCCCTCACGAAAAAGTTGAAAAAAGACGAAACACCCCCCCTCTTACGAAAAAGTTGAAAAAAGACGAAACACCCCCCCCTTACGAAAAAGTTGAAAAAAGACGAAACACCCCCCCCTTGCGAAAACTTTTTTGAAGCCGAATTTCTTCATGAAAATTTTCAACTGTTTTGAAGCCAAATTTCTTCATGAATATTTTCAACTTTTTTGAAGCCCAAATACTTCATGAAAATTTTCAACTTTTTTGAAGCCCAAATACTTCATGAAAATTTTCAACTTTTTTGAAGCCGAATTTCTTCATGAAAATTTAAAAAATTTTTGAAGCCCAAATACTTCATGAAAATTTTCAACTTTTTTGAAGCCGAATTTCTTCATGAATACTTTCAATTGACCCACCCCCCCTCACGAAAAAGTTGAAAAAAGACGAAACACCCCCCTCTTACGAAAAAGTTGAAAAAAGACGAAACACCCCCCCTTACGAAAAAGTTGAAAAAAGACGAAACACCCCCCCCTTACGAAAAAGTTGAAAAAAGACGAAACACCCCCCCCTCGCGAAAACTTTTTTGAAGCCGAATTTCTTCATGAAAATTTTCAACTTTTTTGAAGCCCAAATACTTCATGAAAATTTTCAACTTTTTTGAAGCCGAATTTCTTCATGAATACTTTCAATTGACCCACCCCCCTCACGAAAAAGTTGAAAAAAGACGAAACACCCCCCCTCTTACGAAAAAGTTGAAAAAAGACGAAACACCCCCCCCTTACGAAAAAGTTGAAAAAAGACGAAACACCCCCCCCTTGCGAAAACTTTTTTGAAGCCGAATTTCTTCATGAAAATTTTCAACTGTTTTGAAGCCAAATTTTTTCATGAATATTTTCAACTTTTTTAAAGCCCAAATACTTCATGAAAATTTTCAACTTTTTTGAAGCCCAAATACTTCATGAAAATTTTCAACTTTTTTGAAGCCGAATTTCTTCATGAAAATTTAAAAAATTTTTGAAGCCCAAATACTTCATGAAAATTTTCAACTTTTTTGAAGCCGAATTTCTTCATGAATACTTTCAATTGACCCACCCCCCCTCACGAAAAAGTTGAAAAAAGACGAAACACCCCCCTCTTACGAAAAAGTTGAAAAAAGACGAAACACCCCCCCTTACGAAAAAGTTGAAAAAAGACGAAACACCCCCCCCTTACGAAAAAGTTGAAAAAAGACGAAACACCCCCCCCTCGCGAAAACTTTTTTGAAGCCGAATTTCTTCATGAAAATTTTCAACTTTTTTGAAGCCCAAATACTTCATGAAAATTTTCAACTTTTTTGAAGCCGAATTTCTTCATGAATACTTTCAATTGACCCACCCCCCTCTTACGAAAAAGTTGAAAAAAGACGAAACACCCCCCCTTACGAAAAAGTTGAAAAAAGACGAAACACCCCCCCCTTACGAAAAAGTTGAAAAAAGACGAAACACCCCCCCCTCGCGAAAACTTTTTTGAAGCCGAATTTCTTCATGAAAATTTTCAACTTTTTTGAAGCCCAAATACTTCATGAAAATTTTCAACTTTTTTGAAGCCGAATTTCTTCATGAATACTTTCAATTGACCCACCCCCCTCACGAAAAAGTTGAAAAAAGACGAAACACCCCCCCTCTTACGAAAAAGTTGAAAAAAGACGAAACACCCCCCCCTTACGAAAAAGTTGAAAAAAGACGAAACACCCCCCCCTTGCGAAAACTTTTTTGAAGCCGAATTTCTTCATGAAAATTTTCAACTGTTTTGAAGCCAAATTTTTTCATGAATATTTTCAACTTTTTTAAAGCCCAAATACTTCATGAAAATTTTCAACTTTTTTGAAGCCCAAATACTTCATGAAAATTTTCAACTTTTTTGAAGCCGAATTTCTTCATGAAAATTTAAAAAAATTTTGAAGCCCAAATACTTCATGAAAATTTTCAACTTTTTTGAAGCCGAATTTCTTCATGAATACTTTCAATTGACCCACCCCCCCTCACGAAAAAGTTGAAAAAAGACGAAACACCCCCCTCTTACGAAAAAGTTGAAAAAAGACGAAACACCCCCCCTTACGAAAAAGTTGAAAAAAGACGAAACACCCCCCCCTTACGAAAAAGTTGAAAAAAGACGAAACACCCCCCCCTCGCGAAAACTTTTTTGAAGCCGAATTTCTTCATGAAAATTTTCAACTTTTTTGAAGCCCAAATACTTCATGAAAATTTTCAACTTTTTTGAAGCCGAATTTCTTCATGAATACTTTCAATTGACCCACCCCCCTCACGAAAAAGTTGAAAAAAGACGAAACACCCCCCCTCTTACGAAAAAGTTGAAAAAAGACGAAACACCCCCCCCTTACGAAAAAGTTGAAAAAAGACGAAACACCCCCCCCTTGCGAAAACTTTTTTGAAGCCGAATTTCTTCATGAAAATTTTCAACTGTTTTGAAGCCAAATTTTTTCATGAATATTTTCAACTTTTTTGAAGCCCAAATACTTCATGAAAATTTTCAACTTTTTTGAAGCCCAAATACTTCATGAAAATTTTCAACTTTTTTGAAGCCGAATTTCTTCATGAAAATTTAAAAAAAGTTTTGAAGCCCAAATACTTCATGAAAATTTTCAACTTTTTTGAAGCCGAATTTCTTCATGAATATTTTCAACTTTTTTGAAGCCCAAATACTTCATGAAAATTTTCAACTTTTTTGAAGCCCAAATACTTCATGAAAATTTTCAACTTTTTTGAAGCCCAAATACTTCATGAAAAATTTCAATTGACCAACCCCCCCATATGAAAAAGTTGAAAAAAGAGGAAACACCCCCCCTTACGAAAAAGTTGAAAAAAGACGAAACACCCCCCTTTGCGAAAACCTTTTTGAAGACGAATTTCTTCATTA